>NC_137816.1:34609599-35112099 GCF_963921795.1 Nannobrachium achirus | reverse complement strand
GATGCATGCAGGCAAGGCACACAGTTTGATCCATTAAGAATGAAAGCTCACTTGATTTCACAGCCATTGCAACTTGGCACATCAACCGTTTCTCAATGCCTTCCAGGACGTCCAATGCTTCAGTCTGCCTTTCTTCTGTACGATATAATCTGTAGAGTCTATTTTGCTCCCCTATGTCACTCACTATCTGTCAGAAGCGTTGCTTCGTGGCTGACAAGGAGAAGCAATCAAACAGGATTCAAATTGTAGAGACTGATGCAAGATTTCAGATGCTTTCTGTGCTGTTTTTTGCTCTATGTTGCACCTGACCTTACATATAGCTTGGTATTTTATTATCAGACAAATTGTGGGAAATGGTTATTTTGTTACCATATGTTGTATATATCTTCATGTCATGTTTTGAAGACATATAATGACCATAAAGAAAACAAGTACAATTTAAGTAATTTGTAAGTAGGTTTACCATGGCCTGGCTGTATAGCTGATTCTATTTGATTGGGGGATGCCTGTTCTCTAATCTTATTTTACTGTATCTTATCTTAAAATATAAATCAAACATAATGCAGATCCAGCCAAACAGTTTACAAGCTTAAGTTTCAAATGATCCTACTATGACCAAGTTGTGATGACCATATCACAACAACCAAAAAACAATGCAGAGCAAAGGAAATAATGAGATTTGAATTTATCATAACAAACTAATCTCATAATCAAGACCCTTTCTAAAGCCCACAGCCATTACTTTGCATTTCTAAACTTTATAAGGTGATAAAAAACATCTGGCATGCACCATCTGGCTGCATGATATACCGTAATTTGCAAATCCGTTAACATTCATAAGTTGGCCTGTTCAAGAAGACATAATAACCTTTAGAAATGTCCTTTTCACTGTTCAAAGATGCTCATCTTTCAGTGCAAATAGAATATGATTAGTGTATACAACGCATGTGCTCTCAAAGGTTGAGTCACAATTTACAGCTGAAACTGAAAGCAAATTTTCTTAGAAATGCACACTTTGAACATTACGTGCTGTACATGAAGCTAGAGCTGTAAGACATGCAGTTGAACTTCTGTGTTTCCTTTAAAAATGTAAATATTATTTGCTCAACATTATCATTATGCTAGTGTGGCTTAACTTAATTAGTTCACCATTTTCAATAACATTATAGGAACAACCAGAGCCAGCCCAGCCAATAGACAGAGTAGGCAATTGCCTAGGGCACCATTAGGCTGTGGGGAGCCCACCAAGCCAAGATTTTTTTTTTGAGCGGTGCTCCTGGAACAGGAGCTATAGCTCCAACATCTGTCTTTGTACCAATGGGTAAAACATGATGAAAAATGTCCGGGCTTAAGTAAACTGAAGCGCGGGTACAATGTCCGGCCTACTGTACATCCTGGCACAAACAGCTCAAAGTTTGAGGAAAACGTGTTCAAAAATCCTCAACAAGGACTGAAAATTAATAAACAAAAGAATCAGAGGCCATATTCATACATTAATAATTGCCCAAACTTGTACTTTGTACTTCTTGTTGATGTTTTAAATGATAACGCAACAGACCAAATACAGTGCAACGGATAGGTCACTTCAGAGAATTGCAGACCATATTCAAAGCCTTCTATTATGAGAAGAAAGCCTGGGAAACAGTTTAGACAAAATTCTGATAGAATCTGCCATAGTATGAAGCATGGTATGTGAGGGAAGAGAGAGTGAGGTGGGTTTTTCAACAGATCAGGGAAAACATTATTTTCAGACCTTGTGAATATCAAAGAAATTGCACAATGAAGCTTTAGGATTTGTTATACATAATTTGAAACGAGACTAAGAGACCCATTTGACCAAAACCCAGACTGTCTTTCACAGTGGTAGCAAAAATAAAGATAGGGAAAAACAATCCAGGTCTTGAAGATTCTGATGCCTCTTTCTGCCAACTGCTTCTCTGTACTTTATGCTAGCTCTCGTGTATTACAGGGATTTTGGTTTGTTCCTCAGAACTATGCCATCCCTTTCCAGATGCAGGACAGACCACTTTCTACTCGTATGCTGCTTTCAGAACTCCTTTGAAGAGCCTTTCCCCGCTGTCACTGTGGAGCACAAGCTGGGGTCGATTCAGCAGGCCCAGATCTGGAGCCATACTCAATTACCTGAATGTAAATGATCCCAGATAGACTTTGATCTCAGAACTGAAGCACAACATCACGTGACATGGTGGGAAATCAATGCAGAACATTTGCAAATATTCCACATAGACATAGCATTTTGACATTGGTTATTATTATGTATTGTTTTATGTGTGATGTGATCTGCTTTTTAACCACAACACAACACATTCTTGTTTAGAGATGTTACATTTTGTCACAGAGTTTGATGGTTATTAATCTTCAGTTGCAGCATGGAACCAAGACCTGCTTTTAAGAGTGCCATAACTGTATATATGAAATCAACATAATGTTGTTCAACAGATTGTTCTTTTTCTTTTCTTTTTTTCTTTACATTTTTGCAGTAAATGAAGCCGGAACAGCTGACACCACCTCTATTCCTTGGAGGTAAAAAGATTATAATGGCTTACATGCTGAAGGCAAAACGTTCTGTACATCCTTGCCTCTTGGTGATTCACTCCTCATGTGTGCTCATGCTGTCATACTTTACTCTGTATACCCGCAGGCACAGGTCTTTGTCAACAATGGAACATCTTGCTGGATAATGATATTCACCAGTTCACTTGCATCAGTTTATTGCTCTGTAGAATTAATACTTCTACCGGTACTTCATCTACAGTACTGTATGTAAGTGATTCAATGGCCGCCACATTTTGAACAGAAACTGTTCTTCCTTTCTCGATCATGTCAGTGGGGTATATCATGTCATTCCAGTTAATAATTTCATGGATATCATGCATGGACTTGATGCAATATTACTATACATTAAATAATGAAATAAGTAGTCAAAATAAATGACGGTGTCCTCGTGCATTGGAAGGACAATATCAGGGATGTGTTTTCAAGTCAAACGTGATTAATGTGGAGTATGAAGTTCAATGAGCTTATATAGGAGGGGGATGTTCTGAAGATCTAATCAAATCAATATGAAATCTAAATATCGAATCAAGAAACAAAAGAATTGCCCTTTAATAACACCTGTCAGATGGAGAAAAAAAGTGCTTCCACTATTTCCAAATTAGGATTTACAGAATATACGGTGACGATTTGAAATATACGATGGAAAATAAACTGGCTTTTAATTAGTGTGAAAATTAATGAATTCAAAGAATTCTTTCAGTTGAGACAACAATGAGCTGTGTGATTGTTTGATGTCATACTGGGCTTGCCTGAACAGCATTAAGTTATGGTAACAGATGATGTGACAGTAGTGTGTGGTTCTTTAATATCTTGATAGATCTGCCCAATGTTTTAGATTTTTAATGCTTCATCTTCATGTTGTACAAGTCCGACACAGGGCTATGATGATACAGTACGTGTACAGGTGTTACACAGTATCATGGTTTACATAAGTGATCAGTGGAGAACAAGTCTCCATTATGAGTTTTTGGCTAAGAACGGTTTAGACAAAATTGGTATCATTGGCCTTTATGAAACGTCATAATCTTTCGTTCTATAGTGACACAAACAATAACATATTAGAGGCAGACAAATGTTTATCCAGATTCCAGCCATCCAGCAAGGGGAATTAATAGAAACGTGATAAGAGTCATTGGTCTGCTTATTTCTCCATCAACTATGAGTTATAATGACTACTGAGTTTTCAGATCTTAATGCACAATCTGATACAGTATAAGTTTACGTTTTTGGAGCTGTGTGAAGCACAGGCTCCCTATACGTGGCCGTGTGGGTCTGTCTGTGTGTCTGTCTGTGTGTGTGTGTGTCTGTATGTAGCCTGAACTTCCTAAACTTCGGCACGCTACTAGTCCCACAGTTTTGCCACCACACACTCGCGCCATATGTCAAATCGACCGGCTTACTCGGGAATCGTGGGCTAGTAACTTGCTAAGAGAAAGGTTCAATAGTTTAATTGATATTAATTTATTAGTGAATTAATTTTCCCCATTGACTTATAATGGGAATCGCAAAAACTCACATTCAATTATTTGTCTCTCGCAAACCATAGGGGCTAGAGTTTCAAGACTTGGAGAGGAGGTTCATAATGATTTCAAGGATTAAATAAAAAATAATTGTGTCATTTGGCCGCATGGTGGCGCCATAACACCCCACTTTACGTTTTGGCCTGTAACTCTTGAACCGTAGGTCGGAAAATTAAAAATATTTTTTCCCTGGATTCCTTGGGTCATGACGCATCTCCCCATATAGGCCACGCCCATTTGCGCCATGATAGATTTTCCGCCATCTTGAATTTTCTCCAAAACACACTTTTTGCTCCTTTTCCTACATATTTTCTTCAAATGTCACAAAAATCGGTACACATGATCCACACACACACACACACACACACACACACACACACACACACACACACACACACACACACACACACACACACACACACACACACACACACACACACACACACACACACACACACACACACACACACACACAGCTCCACTTCACACGGGTGTGTTTTTTTGTCTACTAAAGGGAATTCATTGCATGCTTACTTTTGTTGTTAAACTCTTATTGTACAGACTTTCTTTCCATGATATGTTAATATGCAAGCCTGCATTTGCACAAACTTCTGTTCTTGTGATGCACAGTACATTCTCAGTATTGCATTAGTTCAATAAACCCCATCCTACATCTACAGTAAGACATTTACTGTGATATTTGAATCTTGTGAATGCAAACCTGACATTAATAAACTGCCCTTTAAAGAAACAATTGAAAGGCATGAGCATAAAACAGCATGCACTAGAGTTAAGTTATGTTATGTCATAGGACAGGGGTCTTCAACAGGGGGTCTGGGACCCCTAGGGGGTCCTCAGAGTTACTACAGGGGTCCTCCACATCTTTGTGTGATAGAAACCTTTTTTCTCCTTTTTTATATTAACCACTTGAACCCTAGCGTCCATATTCTGAGAACCTTCGACAAAAATAGCAGATCTACAAGCTCATAATGCCTCGCAGTATAGATCGGCTATAGGTTTGGTGTAGAGGGGAAAAAGAGCAGACTAAGTACCGAGTGAAAGGTCAAGTGTATTAAGTATGGATGGTTCAAGTGGTTAAATATCTGGAAACACATATGATTCCAAAATACACAGATGATTGTGCTGTCAAATGATGAAACTATATGGAATCTATAAAAAGGTTGTGGGGGTCCCTGCTTCATCTCTCTCTCAACTAAGGGGTCTTTGGCCTGAAAACGTTGAAGACCCCTGTCATAGGATATAATAGGGGATATCAAAACCCTCTACTTTTGATATCTCTCCTCTGGCCATTGGTAATTCATCTCTGCTTCTGGTCAGACTGAATGAAATACATGCCTTTCCTTTTGGGATGACAGTCTGTCATACAGGAATTATTGGACTAGTTGAGAAAATGTCGCCCCTCCAACCCTTTTTTATGAATTTTAATAAAACCTTGAATATTATTGATTCTTCAGTCAAGATAATTGATAGATCAGCAAACAATATGTTGTATTAACTTCTACATTTCTGTCTAAAGAGCATGGGGGAGGAGAAGCAGGATTTTGTGAGGAAAGCTTGGGCCTGTTATTTTCCCTATACTGTGTCTCGGTCATGGATGATGAGACTCCACACCATAGAAAGAGGGGTTGAGAGTACTCTTCACTTCCATCAGGGAGCTCCTTTTATTTAACAGCCATTGTTGAGAGCGCCAAATCATGGTTGTTTCCATGGTGACAACTATACTCGTCGGGGAATGCAGACCTTCATTCTGTCAGGACCGGGGGCAGAGAAGCAGGGTGTGCTAGAGACGCTGTGAAACGCTGCGAAGATGTCCATCAAAGGAGCATCTGGAGCAGACCAAAGCTTTGATTATGATTGCTTTGCTGCCTTCCTCAAGGCCAACGGATATCCAGCAGGTAAACAGCAGGGCGATATATGAGCTTCATGTGGGTTCCCTGTTGGATATTATGGTTATTGTAGAAAACAACGGCATCTGTAATGACAAAATGCTGTTCTGAGCACTGTCTATTTTCAATATTTCACAACAGTGAACAACATCATGTGGCTTAATAGGAACTATTCAAATCCACATACAGTACACTGTTTCCCAGCTCTCTCTCTCTCTCTCTCTCTCTCTCTCTCTCTCTCTCTCCCCCAACCTCATTTGGGACCAGTGCTCTGATTTATGGCCACAATTAAAGAGCATTTAGCACAGCTAAACATCTATTTGCAATAAAAATTAACAACAGAGTTGCACCCTGATACAAGGTTATAGTGTTTAGTTGAATCACTTGATCGGTTCATTGCGTCCTGTTGCCTTGATTTTTAATTTGATTTATTTGACAGTACAAAATACTAGTTACAGAGCAACTACACAGTAAAATCCTCAATAAATTAAAGGACCCAAATGGACCCACAATTTGTACACATTCAGAGTTAACCACTTAAGACCTATAGTATATCCTTGGCAAAAAATTTAAAAAAGATCTACAAGCTCAAAATGCATCGTGATGCAAGGGTTGTGTGGCATTGTGAGCTCAATCTGGTAGATCTGCTATTTTAGCTTTTTTTTTTATTATATATTTTAAAATCTTGAAAAATGTTGCCTATCACACAATAAAATAAAACATAACTGTCTTGTGGCATATAGCCTATATATACGCACGCACGCACGCACGCACGCACACTTACTGTATACTGTATGCATGTAAAAAGAACTTGAGTGCTTCTTGCGTGCTGTATTTATTTCCGTTGCTGGTTGCCTAACGACCAGTCTCTAATGAGGAAACGACTTAATAGAAGAAGGAGGCGGGGGATGCTCAGGAGTAATTAGCCGTCTCCTCCTTCCCCCGAGGGGAAGACCATCCACCTTTGAAAGTCTTCCAGCTATAGCTCCTCTCATGCTCTCTGAAACACGCCTTCTATAGCCTAAAAAAGCACATCACTGACATTGGAGCTGGTATAGGGACACACATGACATACATATTGCATTAATTTCTTGGACTTAAGCATATTTAAAAATAGTGACAATGTCCTAGAGACCACTATTTATCGCAAGCCCTTGAGCCGCAATACACTATTGCATGCAAAAAGTAATCATCCTGAACCACTCAAATGCAATATACCTGACGTAACTGTAGTAATGCGGATGATTTCCTGACTAAATCCAAAGAAATGAAAAAAACGTTTTTTTTTTTGGATAGAGGTTACAGTAAAGTTGATATCAACCGGGCATTTGATCGGGCCAGGTGTGCAGATCGGACCTCTCTCCTGTCCAAAAAAACAGGTGTGAAGGCCCCTCCGCGCATCTGTTTCTCGACCGATTATAACCCTTTTGCTGGCCAGGTAAAGAACATAATCTTAAAACACTGGCATGTCCTCAAAAGTGAGCCAACACTGAAGGGCGTTACTTCTAATTTTTTACTGGTATCTTTCAGGAGACCACGCAACATTAGAGACCAGGTGGTACATAGTTTTATGCCCCCAACAGCCACTAAGGTGTCAGGCACATTCGCCTATGTTTTTTTCGCCTACATGGATTAGGTCTTTTCGCGTGGCACTTTCGCCGTGGAGGAGTGTTTTCACCTAACCTGTATGGCCATTTCGCCGCTGTTGAAGAGCCATTTCGCCTAGGCCTACGCTCAATTCTGCTGTCAGACTGTCCATGGTTCCATATTATCCCTTTGTCATGTAGGCGAAAAAACATAGGCGAATGTGCCTGACACCATTATATTGACTGTGACAGTGGTGTCAAACGGTCACCATTACACACGGCTATCCTATGAACTCCATAGTAGGCCTAATCACATCAATACAGATAGAGTTATTGGAATCAGGTGTGTCCAAATAATTAATTAATTGATTAAATGATTAAATAATTAATTAATTAATTAAATGGATTGATTGTAGGCTAAAGCGACTCGCAAGTCGCGAGTGAGTGAGTGGTGCTCTGAGCTGCCCAGTCTGTGCGCTGCATGCGCCTCAAAGAGAGGACGCATCAGAGAGAAATTACATTGTGCTTTAGGAGGACCAGGCTGTGGACTTTTTGCCCTGTGCAAGGCCCTAATGATTCCAATAGTTCTAATTTCTAATCTGTATTAATGTGATTTCTATGGAGTGGCAGTGCATAGGATAGCCGTCACCGTTGTTTGACAGGTAACACCACTGGCATGCAAACATGGACAGTCTGAGGGTAGGCGAAATGGCTCTTCAACAGCGGTGAATCGTCCAGACAGAATGTGTTGTGGCGAATAAGTTATAGGCGAATAGGCTGGTGACCGTCACTAATACCTGGCTACCATGTCCACCCGCTGGTTTTTATTGCTGTGGTCACTGCTCACTGTTCCAGCTCCAGTAAAACTAAATTATTTTATCACCCTCTCAAGGGGACCAGATATGAAATAAAAGATTTTATTAACTGTCAGTCCACCCATGTTATATACATGCTTAAGTGCCCTTGTGGCCAAGTTTATGTGGGACAGACTAAGAGAGCTATTCAAGTCCGAATAGGTGAGCACAAGACCGCAATACGTCATAAAAACCATGGCTCAGCCGCATCTCTAAAATTTGTTGGAATAGAAAAAGTCACTCTACCCCCTGGGGGGGGGGGGGGGGGGGGGGATATTATTAAAAAAATATTACAAAGGGAAGCGTTTTGGATCTACACTCTCAATGCAGCGTCTGCTGGGGGAGTAAATGACCAACCAAGCCTATCATGTTTTTTGTGACCGCTAGTTTCACCTTAGTTCTTTTGGGGCCCTTATGTGGATGTAATATCCAGAACTAGTTTTTCAATGTGTGTTATTATTACTTATATTGACGTTTTCAGTGTTCAGGTGGGTTAAAATTAACCGCATTAAAATACAACTAAACAATAACAACTATTAAATAAATAAAAATAAAAATGTGTGGCTATCTCTAAAATCCCACAGTCCTATATATATTTCATTGTTCTGGTTGACTCTGAAGAAGACTAAACGTCGAAACGTCAGTCACCCTGTCGCTCTACAATAAATGAACGAGCAGACCAGTTGAGTGCTCCATAATTTTTATTTGGGTAGTCATTTTTGAAGTGCCCAGGTAATATGTCTTTTTGATATAGTTTGTCCTTATTGAGCACCAACGAGTCCTTCTTCCAATAACTGCTCGCTGAAGCGCGCAGACATCGCCTACTTATATTGCAATGTATTTAGGCCGTATAACAATGTTGTCAAACTGACAGTTAGCCAATAGCCATGGGGTCCAATTTGGCCCGCGGGATGATTTTGGCAAAGCCTTCTCACACCTTTGTGTCAAACTTGTGACGAGTTGGTACAGGATTTGACTATGCAGCAACCGCTAGACGCAAGTCCCCTGAGTTTTGAATGATTGATTGAATACTTCATTAGAAGTTTGCATAGGAAAAAGTACAGGACAGTTCACTGATAGAAGGTCAACTAAAAGGATTTAAACCACAAGAAAGCTCAATGGCTTGTTTAAATTGGGGTCCTTTTGTACTCAATCAATTCATATAAACGTCAGACGTTGACACAGACGTTGACACGGCGAGACCTGTCCTATCACGACGCATGTTGATGAGGATGGATTATTTATGTCCCTGAGTCGTCAGAAGTACGAGTGGGACCGAGTTACTAGGGCCCAAGGTTATTTTATACTTTAGCTGCTGCTGCAAGCTTGTAGATCTGCTATTTTTGAAAAGTCGTGTGCAAATCTTTGAATATAATGTATTTTCTAAGCAAACTTTTGCAACTCCAATTTTGCTTCTGGGGGGTCCCTGGAACGAAATATTTTGAGATGGGGGTCCGTGGCCAAATACATATCATTTTGGGGGTCCTTCACATGAAAAAGTTTGACCACTGACATAGAAACAGTTTTTTCAAAAAACCTTAGAAGGATTTGAAATATTCAAAGACTCAAAGATACATTTTCACGATTTTTCAAAAATAGCAGATCTACATACAAAATAGCAGATCACAGCACGGCACTCGGTGTGGTGACCATGCCTTGTGTCAAATGGTCAAATGTAGTGGAAATAGAATATCTACAAGCTTTAGTTAGATTTTTACTTTATTAGTAGTTTGCAATTGTATGTTGTATTTTGTTTGGGTTTTTCTTAATGATTTACTTGAGTTTGTTCCACCACTAAAAAGCAGTTGAATGGCAAAGGCCTGGCTGCAGCTGAGTGATTGGAGAGCGCCTGGAGTGTGGGAGTGGCAGTCCAATTAAGGCACCTTTAAGAGGGACAAATAGAGGCAAGGTCAACATACAGAGACAGACAGACACAGAGACGTGGCAGACATGGCGGAATGAAGACATGAGATGGAGAGAGTAGGAAGTGAAGTGAGGTACAAGAGACGGTGCTGAATGCTGGAGATGGCCATGGGTCTTCGGCGTGAGAAGCTTCCCATGCTTGGGACCGAGGATCCACTAATGCCGCCAACTGGGTAACATGTCCTTGGTTCGAACTCCCTTTGGTCCGACCACCTAAACCTAACCGTAACCCTAACCCTAACTTCAGTAAAACTATGCCTAAACTTAACCTTAACCCTAACCTCAGTAAAACTATGCCTAAACCTAACCTTAACCCTAACCTCAGTAAAACTAATGCTGGTGAACACTAACCTGGTGAATTTTAACCTGTTCGGACCAACGGCAGTTCGAACCATGGGGCAGTCCCCCGCCAACTGACACAATTGTGAAGAGGCCCAACGTGGTGACATCAGCCACCGAGACGGCCCGGGAGTGAGGCTGGTGACGGAAGTGTTGGGCAGTACAGTACTGTGTAACCAATCATTGCAGAGGCAAGGGCATATATTGCCTGGCGTGTAAGTACCGTTGAGCAGCACTTGGCCCCATGTCGTTTTACCAGTAGCTGGGAACAGGTAATTTCTGTGTGTGTGTTTTATTGGTGATTAGAGGCCTCTGAGTCTGTATGAGGTTACCCTTTTCAATTCGTCTCTGTTTCAGTTTCTCTGTTAAAATTGTTGGCTCTCCCTCCCCAGTTTTAAATACGAACCTGTGTTCTTAAAGGGGACCAAACCCCTTTAAGAAAGGTGGCGTAATCGACCAATTGTTTTTTTGGAGCTGTGTGGAACACAAGCTCCCCATAGGCAGCAATGTGTGTCTGTCCTCACCGGAGTCTGTCCAGTCAAGAATGAACAGCATCTGCGCATGCGCGGCTTTACCCCCCCCCCCCCCACACACACACACACACACACACACACACACACACACACGGCTCGAACGACCGAACAAACACATGGAGAGGAGAACGTGGCAATTAAATCTACAAGCTCACAGACTTTACCACACACCCGCGCGCACACACGCACGGCTCGAACGACCGAACACACAGAGAACGTAGCAATTAGCAAATCTACAAGTTCACAATGAGTCGCATGAGTCGAAATCGCGATGTGAAATCACACAATTTAATAGACTTCCCAAGCAATATGGAGACGTTTTAATTTTTAAAATCCCTTCATAATTGACTAAAGCAATGATCAAATCAAACTGTGGTGACTTTCTTTGCTTCCGGGCATCTCCACACCGCTGAAAGAGAAAGTGAATGTGATGTTTTGGCACAGTGGCCACTGTGCAGGAGCGTGGGAACAGCATGGGAACTAGGGGTGCTGCAGGTGTTCCTGCTGCAGGAAGTTTCCATTTTTTATTTAAATAAGAAAAGAACAAATCAAACATAGCAAAAATACATTGCCTGTTGTTGTTGTTTTTTATTTATTCATTTATATATACTTTTATATATATATATATATATATATATATATATATATATATATATATCCATTATAAAATGGATTAAAAAACGATACAAAATGTTAGGCCTATTATAATGTAGTTTAGGTTCCCAAATCAAAGTGAAAAATGGTTTGGTTTGTTGCAACAATGTCTAGTTATCTAAAGTATGGTAATAGTGTGAAGTAGAGGGAGGATTAATGTCAGAGTGTTTGCTGTTTGCTGACTTCCCAAATAATGACAATAACTGTTACAATTATTGTATAATATTAAATTGTATAATATCCCACAAACATCTATCTAGTAGTCATACAAAAATAACAATCTAGCTATCACAATATGTTTCAGTCACAGTAGGCTATTATTAATATTGTTTAGTGAACTCCCAAAATGTTCACAGGATCGTAGGCTATAGGCCTACTGATGTTGTTGGAGCGGTGAAACCCGGCTCCCTATAAACAGCTATGTCCATGGCTACACATACCCACAGATCTAGAACACATGGAATGTAAAAATATAGATCTAGACTAGAACACAGAATCAATCTAAAAATATATAGAACTAGAACACATATAATTTATAGATCTAGAACACAGAATTTATATATATAGAACACTTAGAATTCATAGATCTAAAACACATAGAATCAAAACATAGATCTGGAACTGCTCAAATTCACAGCTCCACTTCGAACAGGGGTTTGATTTTTTATTGGGTTTCAGTCTTCATGCACTCTGTACCTAATTAATGTGACAGGTTGGCCAGCTAGCGTCAAGATCAGTGCTCTCTCCCTAATCAATATTTGTCAGACATGGATAACCAACTAATGGCTTGTAATAGTATTGACCTCAAGTGGTTTTCACATATTCACAGATTATGTGTACAGTTGTGGCATATAGACTATGTTGTTTAAAACTGACATAATATCCCAGAGCACAAAAAGTGGTGGTTCTCCTTTTCTATTATTTTTATAATAGGGGGAGAAATGTACAAATCATGAGCATGAAGTAAATATAAAGATGTGTTAATGTGTTTTAGAGGTTTTGTAGAGTCCAAAATGTCTTACTGTCTCTGCGGGAGATAAATGAGCTTAATTTTGTCCAGCTCTTGGTCAGCATGGACGCAATTTGAAGTCAATTAAAGGCATTATTTTTGCTTTAAATGATCACCTCAAATTCCTTTTCAATTAAACAAGTAATTTTTTTTATATAATCTTTCACTGGTGTATTTCTTGCATTCCACATCAGTGTATTTTGACAACGTATCTATTAGCATTATTTTTAATTGCGTCTGCCATGACCAAGAAACTCCAGACCTTTGTTAACATCATTGTTAATATCAAACACCAGCCTATTGGAGAGAACTAACCAAATATCAAACACCAGCCTATTTGAGAGAACCAATCAAATATCAAACACCAGCCTATTGGAGAGAACCAATCAAACATCAAACACCAGCCTATTGGAGAGAACCAATCAAATATCAAACACCAGCCTATTGGAGAGAACCAATCAAATATCAAACACCAGCCTATTGGAGAGAACCAATCAAACATCAAACACCAGCCTATTGGAGAGAACCAATCAAATATCAAACACCAGCCTATTGGAGAGAACCAATCAAATATCAAACACCAGCCTATTAGAGAGAACCAATCAAATATCAAACACCAGCCTATTGGAGAGAACTAACCAAAACTCCCTTCAACCAGGATGTAAAGAAGAGGAAGTGGGGTGGATTGGATTCCCTCTGAAAACGGAGGCAAGCACTGCCCTGTGCCCTTTTCCACAGGGCAAAAGAAAAGTGGGGCGACCAAAACAGACCTGGAGAAGAATAGTCGAGAGTGAGGCAAAGACAAGCGGACTATCGTGGGCACAGCAGAAGAAAACTGCCAAAAACAGAGTCTGATGGCGGGGTGTGATGGTGGCCCTATGCTCCAGCTACTGTACAGGAATAAGTCAAGTAAGTTTGCCATGATATGAATGTGTTTTAAAGTTAAAACATGCCATTTCTGAAAACGTTGTTGTTGCTTTCCAAAATAACATGCAGGATCTTATAGCGTTAGGATCCTGCAGCCTTTGTTGTGGAACGGTATACTTGCATGGTTTTGTTTCTAACTGAATTTGGGTTTTAAAAGACAAGGGTAGAAGTCGCCAATGGAGGTTGGAATGAATACCTTTTAAAATGCTTAGCTGAAACAAGGCTTACCAGCCTAAAGTCCTGCTAGCAGCCCTAGAGGCTGTGATGCTGAGGAAAGGCCATGGGATTACCAAAAGCAGTAGGTCTATCTAGCATATAAAGTTACTCAATAGAGTTCATCCATGATACACACACGCATGCAGCATGAAGGTCATGCTGAAGCCAATTTTCTAAATATCTTGTTGCACCTGAACTAAATATATTACCATCCTGGAGTCATTCATGGCTGGTGCATGACAGATCTCTACAACTGAAGACAAAAGAAAGCTGAGCGGATTTCAATTATGGCTTTTGATGCATCTAAAATGAATTTTCTGGACATAAACAATATTCATGAGTGAGGTTCCCTCAGCACAGTGTGTATAGAAAACCCACTGACAGAAATTCTCTGTTACATGGAGACTCTTATCATCCGACTCCTTTAAAGAAAAGTCTTCCCTCCTCTCAACTGAATCGTATACGTCGAATATGTAGTTCTGACCCTGATTTTCATGTACATAGAGCTGACCTAGAACAACGTTTTCTTCAGAGAAGTTATAAAAAAGAATGGGTTACACAAGCTTCTGAACGTTTTCAAAATATCACACAATCTGAGTGTCTTAACAAAATTAGCACCAAGAGCAGTGATGAGAGAATTACATGTGCCATTCAATACTCTCCTTTATCTAAAGATATGTCCAACATAGTCAATAAACATTGGCATATTATTTCCACAGGCACAGATCCGGCCCTCAGAGAGCATACAGTATCACGGGTGGTCTTTAAAAGACCACCGAACCCGAGGAACATGTTGGTGCGGTCAGACTGTCCTCCTGATCCCTTATCCACCTCCCAGTCGTTGTTGAGTCCTGTGCAGGGAACTATAAATGTAATAACTGTCAGTGTCATTTTACTCGTGAAACCAATATATTTTATCACCCTCATACTACAGAAAAGTACTCAAGATAAGAGGTATCATTTCATGCAAAACAAACAATGTGATCTATATGCTCAAATGCCCTTGCGGGCTGGCATGTATTGGAAAAACCTCTAGAGCCCTTAAAACTAACATAGGAGTAACATCAGAAACCATGATAAAGAGTCCTGTCGCACTACATTTCAGTGCACTTAAACACAGTTTCCTCTTTAAGTTATGTTGGCATCGAACATGTTCAGTATAGAAGAATGGAGGTGCTTTATTGGTACACACTTTATGAGAGCCTACAGCTCGATGTCAGCGTTGTTTTCCTCTATGGAGTTATACTCCCTACTTACACAGTTTTTAACTTTACTAGTGGTGGTCCTCACTCCTCATTGTATGGATTTATATTACCGGTGTGGTAGACAATTGATTATTTCATGTAACTTTATGACGTCTTTGACCACTTAGTTGACAGTGTTTTGGTCACATGTGTAATTATCCACAGCTGTGATAGTCCATGTGATCCTGATTGACTGCTGGTTGTGTATAAGATGTGCTCCTCCTGTTTCAGTCTGAAGAAGAGCTGTGTGCTTGAAACGTCACTTTTTTTATTTGGTGTAATAAAGCACAATTGTGGCATTGGAGCCCTCAGTGTGCAATCGTTTATTTCTTTTCAGTATCTAGTTGTCGCTCAGCACCTGCCCAACTTGGGTTAGGGCATGTCTGCTCTCTTTTTTCATGGATTTCAAATAAAGACAGAGCATGGAGACCACTGGTGGTGACTGGTGACATATAACAACAGTTGCTGCCAGTTTGAGTTTGAGTGTACAGTTGGCATGTGCACAAGTTGTGACTGCATGCAGGTAGATTATCCGAGCTATCTTCACTGCATGATGAATCACCATATATTACAATCTTTATCTGTATTCTGAAAGGGTGGTGTTTCAGCTTGGGTGGCATAAGGAACTCACTGTCAAACATGGTAGCTGGGGAAAATCTGGTGAAGTTCGTGCACTTGGTGCAAAGTTTTAGATTTTTGGTATGGTGTTAGGTATGGGTATAAGGTTTTCAAAAACCATCGCAAACAAATTGGGCTCGCCCCCTAGTGGTCTGTTTGCAATGAATCAAATATTCGATACATCAGTATATGGTTCAAACCCCAAATAATTGATGGAAGAGATTTTTCAATGGATTCTGTTACTATTGGGTATGATAAACAACATACTAAAAATTCAGGGAAAAATATCTACCGGAAAGGCACCATTTTCAAGATGGCGTCCATGATGGCTGCCGGGAGCTGAAAATGCCTATAAACTGGGTTTTGATGTGTGAAAATTCATAAATCTGCACTTGGTGAAGAGTTTTTGGTCTTTGGTATGGTGTTAGGTATGGGTATAAGGTTTTCAAAAACCATCGCAAACAAGTTGGGCTCGCCCCCTAGTGGTCTGTTTGCAATGAATACAATAGTAGATCTGTCAGTATATGGTTGAAACCCCAAATAATTGATAAAAGAGATTTTTCAATGGATTCTGTTACTATTGGGTATGATAAACAACATGCTAAAAGTTTAGGAAAAAATAACTACCGGAAAGCCATCATTTTCAAGATGGCGTCCACGATGGCTGCCGGGAGCTAAAAATGCCTATTTAATGTGTAAAAATTCATATAAAATATGCACTTGGTGAAGAGTTTTTGAATTTCGGCATGGTGTTAGGTATGGGTATAAGGTTTTCAAAAACCATCGCAAACAAGTTGGGCTCGCCCCCTAGTGGTCTGTTTGCAATTAATCAAATATTAGATAGGTCAGTATATTGTAGACCACTAGGGGGTGAGCCCAACTTGTTTGCGATAGTTTTTGAAAACCTTATACCCATACCTAACACCGTCAAAATTTAAAAGCTAGTTACCAAGTGCATATTTTATATGATTTTTTACACATTAAATAGGCATTTTTAGCTCCCGGCAGCCATCGTGGACGCCATCTTGAAAATGATGGCTTTCCGGTAGTTATTTTTTCCTAAACTTATACTATGTTGTTTATTATCATACCTCCAGACAAGGTCCCCCTATGGGATATCAGCGCCATCTGGCGGTGCAACAGAGTAAAACTCATATCCTCCCGTACGAGAAATGTCATTTGTCGGAAGGGCTGTCAATCACAAAACGAGGGCACCGCCCCCGAGTGTATATAAGCCCTACGGGCTATCATGACTTCCTCTTTCCGCACCTCTGCTCCTGCAACTAGAGTGTCGCGAACTCAGCCTTTTATATTATTCTGTAAAGTTTAGCCTAAAGCGACGGCTAGGAAGTCGGCCACTGGCCTTTATAGAATACCTCCTGTACGTTATTCTTTTATCTTCTCTCTACAGTTCGTGGTTTGTCTTTCTCTCGTCTTTGAGTCCTTCCCTTCTTCTCTGAGCGCTCTGCCACGTGTTTCCCTGCCGTAGCTTAGCTTCGCTTAGCTTCGTTAGCTTCACGATGGCGGCTCGACGGCCCACGGTTAGCAGCCTGCTAGCCATGGTCCCAAAGAAGTGCGGCCTTCCCAGCTGCAAAGGACTCATCGCCAACGAAGACACCCACCCGTTCTGCATTGTCTGCATGGGGGTAGGACACGCCCTGTCTTCTCTGTCCCCTCCGGCCCCGGCCACGGGTATGAACTGTGCTGACTGTCTCCAGTACGACGTTCCAGCCCTCAAGGCCCGCTGCGAGATCGCTGCCGCAGGCTACGGCCTTCACACCACGGTCTCCGCCGGAACCCTCCCAGACACCTCTCCTCGTGTGCCGGACAGCGCTGTACGCCACAGCGCTGCTTCTCGCCACGTGGTCAGGCCTCCAGCAGCCTCGCCCTCAGCTAGCTTCGGTAGCCCCGATGCTAGCGGGCCTGCTACTGCTACTACTCCTGCTGTTTCTCCGACTGGCTCGACTGGTGCCGTGCCCAAGAAGAGAACATGCAAGACCGCCCAAGTTGCTCCACCGCCAGCTGCAACTCTGGCCGTCCCCTTTAGGGAATTCCACCCGCTCGTCGTCGGTGACATTCCCCTCTCCTTCTCCGTCCCCCAGCTCCGGGCTATGCGGCCACCTAGCCCCGTCTCCTGGCATGCTAGCGACGGTGACGAGCCGGAGCCGGAGGACTACGACATGTCCGAGGTGGACTCGGAGGGTGAGTACTCGGAAGAAGACGAGTCCACGCTTCCCTCCGGTCAGGGCGGAGGCGCGGCCGGGTCGGTTCCTCACGCTGAGGTTCCTACCTCCGCCGCGTCCTCCCCAGCCCCTTCTGCCTCTCTCCCCCCTTCCATGCCGGCTGGGGCGAGAGGGGCAGCGGCACAAGACCCAGACTCTATCCCCATGGACGAGCTCTCGGTGCTGGAACGTGCTACCATCCGTTGCGGCCTGGAGCTGCCGCTCGGAGACGCGCCACTCGGACCCCGGGCTAGAGTTCCCATCCTTGGCCAGGATGTGGAGCCTTCCCCCCCGCCACGCATGGATAAGCTCCCACTGGTCCCAGGTTTTGCAGAGGCCCTGCATTCGACCTGGACCTCGCACAAGGACCCCCCCAAGCTCCCCTTCTTGGTCGACTGCCACGACGCAGAGAAGGCGGGAATCCCCTTGTGCCCTCCCATGGACAAACTGATGGCCCAGTCCCTTATCGGGAGCCTCAAGCCAACTCATGAGCGGACCGGTCCTGGAGGCCGCAGTCCCTTCATCCTGTCTGTGGGGAAAAAGCCTCCTGGTTTCGCCATCGGCTATGACGACAAGCAGTCGTCCAGGGTGAGGAACTCGTACAGATCCTCCGCACTGGCTGCCAGGACGATGAACGCCACCCAGCTGCTGCTCTCCTCCACCAGGCGCCTCTTTAGCGGGTTGCGAGAGGTGCCTAAAGATACGGCGGAGGAGATCGACAAGTCGCTGCGCATGCTGATGGACCTTAATGTCCACGCCATCGAGTGGCTTGGACACGGTATGGATTACTGCATCCAGGCGGAACGTGCCAGGTGGCTTGAGAAAGTGAAATGCCCTGGCAGTTCCGAAGGGGAGACCGAGAAGGTCCTGCAAGACCTCCCTGGCCACCCTACCTCCCTTATGGGCGGCGGACTCGATCTTCTCCGCCAGGAGGTGGCGGATAAGAAGATCACCTTGGAACTCCTGGAGGCCACGACGGACCCCCAGGGGCCCAGAAAGGAGAAGAGGCAGGGACGAAGCAAGGCCCCCGGTCAGGCTGACAGAGGGCGCTCTTCCTCCAAGCAGGGGAAACCCAACAATCCCCCTAGGACCCCCTCCTCCTCCTCCGCGGGACCCCCCCGCACTGCAGCGGGGGCTCCGACCCGCTCCCAATCCCGCCACCCTCCCAGGCACGGGATACCGGCCAGCTCCCACAAGGCCCGTGGGAAGCCGCCGCGAAAGTGACACTGGACTTTGGCGGGGTCCCCCTGAATATTCAGGGGACCCCCCCTCTCAAGCGCAAACGGGTGAACAGTATGAACAATATTTCTCATGCCAAGAAAATAATGTATACTTCTCCTCTGTGCTCTCCTCCAGTGCCTGTAATAAAGAGTGTGTTGATAAAACAATGCCTGTTTCTTTCGACTCCACCTGCTTTAGTACAGACGACCCCATTTTGCATGAATTTAGCCAGTGTAGAGAAGTCCAGGCTGGAATTTCTTTCCACTCAGAAAATATCGCTTTCTCCAGTCACGCAGACAGGGTACAAGCAGAATATTTCTCATTGCAAAATGTTCCCAGACAAGCTAATTCCTATTCACAGTGGTATGGTTTCACTAGTGTGCAATACTCCTCTGTCCCCACTGAGCGGCACTGCAATGCCGAGTCTAGTTCAGGACAGGAGTTTGGTTTTAGCGTCAGGGAAGAAGCCAGCACATATCAACACCCAGGGTCGGCCTCGTCTTCCCGTAAGGAAGCATATAAAGGCCTTAGAACAGGTTATAAACGTAAATACAATTCCCCGAGCCGGGGATTATGTTACTTATGCGATAAACCCTGTCCCCCGGGCTCCACGCTATGTGCCGCCTGTATTTTTAACAAGCGAGGCTTCTCGGAGGTCACGTGTCCGTCTCCCACCGGATACGGAAATAAGCGTACCGGAAACGGAAACGTTTTTTCCGTCGGTGTCTCCGCGCCTTCCGGCCCGGTGTCTAGCGGATACGGAAACGTGCCCGGATACGGAACCTCTCGGTCCCGTCCATCCTCTCCCTCACGGCCCAGTAGTCCCGCTAAGGCGGTACAACCCCAAGGCTTCTCCGTTGCTCAGCAACACGTTAGCACAGTGTGCAGAGCAATGGAAGCGTTGCAATCCGAATCAGTGGGTGTTTCGGACAGTGACACGGGGCTACAGACTACAGTTCGCGGAAATACCCTCCCTCTCCAGCAAGGTTATTTACACTCGAGCCCGCGGCTTGAAAGCCGATGCCTTGAGGGAGGAGATAAGCTCACTATTGCGCAAGGGCGCTATAGAGGAGTTATCCCGCGACCAGAGCCGTTTAGGCTTCTGGAGCCGTTATTTTCTGGTCCAGAAAAAAGGGGGGGGGCTGCGTCCGATAATGGACTTACGTGCTCTGAACAAGCACTTGAAAAAGTTCAAATTCAGGATGCTGACGTCAGAGTCCCTGATGAGATCAGTGAGACAGGGGGATTTCCACTGTTCAGTGGATCTGAAGGACGCTTATCAGCACATCCTCATTTATCCCCCACACAGGAAGTTCCTGCGGTTCGCCTTCGAGGGGCGCCTGTACGAGTACACGGTCCTCCCCTTCGGTCTTTCCCTGAGCCCTCGGGTTTTCGTGAAAGTGACCGAGGCAGCCATTGCTCCACTGAGGCATCAGGGAGTCAGGCTCGCGAACTACATAGACGATTGGATGATTTCCGCCGCCTCCTGCTCAGGAGCGGCGCGCCATACCGATCTGGTGTTGTCACACCTGAAGGCCTTGGGTTTCAACGTCAATTTTGGCAAAAGCATGTTGTCACCCTCCCAGCAGATTTCCTTTATAGGGATATCTCTGGACTCGGCCACAATGTCCGCTCGCCTCTCACCGGAGAGGGTGGACAGGTTTCTGACTTGTCGGACAGGACGGACAACACGGCGGCCCTGTATTATCTCAACAAACAGGGTGGCCTCTGCTCGCGCACGCTGGATCAGCTGGCGCGCGAGATGACCCTCTGGTGCTTGCCTCGTCTGAGGTCCATCAGAGCCTCCCATGTTCCGGGTCCAGGGGGGAGCCTCGCTACGAGGATTGGTCTCTCCACCCTGCGGTGGTGAGGCAGATTTTCTCCAGGTTCGGTCAACCTCGAGTCGATCTCTTTGCCTCCCAGGAGAACGCGAAGTGTCCCCTTTACTTCTCAGTGAGGGGACCTTCTCCTCTGGGGACGGACGCGTTTGCTTACGAGTGGCCAGAGGGCCTTCTCTACGCGTTCCCGCCCCTGGAACTGATCCTTCCCACTCTGGAGAGGATCAGATGTTCCAACCGGGAGGTTCTTCTAGTGACACCGTCCAGGGGAGTGTGGAGGTCTCTGATCACCCCACTGCTCTCTCGACCCCCTTGGCGGCTCCCCTTGCACAGGGATCTGCTGCGCCAGGCAGGGGACGAGATCTTCCATCCAGACCCACGGGGCCTAGACCTGTGGGTTTGGCCCGTGAGAGGGAGAACCTGTTAGCAGCAGGCTTCTCACCGACGGTTGTAGCCACTATTCAGAGTGCTAGAGCCCCCTCCACTAGGGCTGTGTACGATGGAAGGTGGAATGCCTTTTTGGACTGGTGTGAGCTACAGGAGCCACCTGTGGTGGCTCACTTAGCTCCGGCCCAGAGGGTGTTAGATTTCCTGCAGGATCGCCTGGACCTTGGTCTGGCGTTCTCTACACTGAGGGGTTATTTAGCGGCTATTGATGCCTGCCACCTGGGGGTGGCTGGTAAAGGCCTTTCTAAAATCCCTGAGGTGGTCCAGTTCATGCATGGTGTTGACCATTTGAGACCTGTGACCAGAGCTTTGTTTCCTGCTTGGGATCTACAAGTGGTTCTTGAGGGCCTTTGCAAGGCACCCTTTGAACCGATTGGGAGGACCTCTTTGAAACATTTAAGTTTCAAGACAGCTCTTTTGCTTGCCTTGTCTACGGCTAAGCGTGTGAGCGACCTTCATGCGCTCTCTGTGAGCCCTGATTGTATGAGGTTTCTCAATAATGACTCCAGGGTTCTTATTAAACCTCATTTGAGTTTTATTCCTAAGAACCGAGTGATCCCGAAGGAACCTGTGGTTTTGACGGCTTTCCATCCTCCTCCGTTTGCATCTGAGGAGGATAGGCGTCTTCATTGTCTTTGTCCGGTTAGGGCCCTGAAGGCCTACTGTGACAGGACGGTGGACAGCAGGTCTACTTCTCAGCTTTTCGTGGTCATGAATGCCCGTCAGCGAAAGGCAGTATCCAAACCCACTCTGTCGAGATGGATTGTGGATGCTATTAGGTTGGCTTACACCCGTGCTGGGTCTGAAGTGCCGGAAGCACTTAAGGCCCACAGTACTAGGGGTGTGTCGACCTCTTGGGCTTTGTCCAAAGGTGTCTCCATTGAGGAGATTTGTGCGGCGGCGAATTGGTCTTCGCCGTCCACCTTTGCGACCTACTATCACCTGGACGTTGCGCCTTCTGCTATGGCGCATACGGTTCTGGGTGCTGCTGCCCCGCCTACTGTGTAGTGGGGCGGCTCTCTCCCCTTCCTGGGACAGCATGCTACTGTCTCTAGGATACTTGGGGGGGGACCCTGAGTCTTTCCCTTATATTACTGTAGTATTATAAGGCGGACCCGTGTCTGCCCTTAGTGCATAAGGCAGGCTTCGGTCTGTCAGGGTCTTTTTCTGTCTGAACACGCCCAGGCCCTGTGGGTCTGGGTTGGGCCAGTCCTGAGAGGGGTCACGTCGGTTGACGAGACCTCTTTCCGGGGGTGGTCGGTGTACACGACAGTTTTGTCGGTTCATGGCTTCTCGGGGAGTTTATATTATGAGTCCCATAGGGGGACCTTGTCTGGAGGTATGATAATAAACGTATAGGTTCCGAACGGAACCCTGTTTATTTAATACCGGAGGACAAGGTCCCCCGAATTAAGCCCCTCGGTTCGCTAGTTGCGGGCAGAGGTGCGGCTTTAGAGGAAGTCATGATAGCCCGTAGGGCTTATATACACTCGGGGGCGGTGCCCTCGTTTTGTGATTGACAGCCCTTCCGACAAATGACATTTCTCGTACGGGAGGATATGAGTTTTACTCTGTTGCACCGCCAGATGGCGCTGATATCCCATAGGGGGACCTTGTCCTCCGGTATTAAATAAACAGGGTTCCGTTCGGAACCTATACGTTTATCATACCCAATAGTAACAGAATCCATTGAAAAATCGCTTTTATCAATTATTTTGGGTTTCAACCATATACTGACAGATCTACTATTGAATTCATTGCAAACAGACCACTAGGGGGCGAGCCCAACTTGTTTGCGATGGTTTTTGAAAACCTTATACCCATACCTAACACCATACCAAAAATCAAAAACTCTTCACCAAGTGCAGATTTATTATGAATTTTTACACATTAAAACCCAGTTTATAGGCATTTTCAGCTCCCGGCAGCCATCGTGGACGCCATCTTGAAAATGGTGCCTTTCCGGTAGTTATTTTTTCCCAATTTTTTAGTATGTTGTTTATCATACCCAATAGTAACAGAATCCATTGAAAAATCTCTTTAATCAATTATACTGATGTATTGAATATTTGATTCATTGCAAACAGACCACTAGGGGGCGAGCCCAACTTGTTTGCGATGGTTTTTGAAAACCTTATACCCATATCTAACACCATACCAAAAATCAAAAACTTTGCACCAAGTGCACGAAATTGATGATTTTTGACCAGATTTTCCCCAGCTATGGATGAAACTCAGCTGCCAACCATGGTTGCTATGGATGCTTTTGGTCAAATTCATGGCTAAACATGGAGTTTAATCGGGGGGCATAGGAACCAAAATACAGAGTGGAAAATGTCAACCTTCGATGGTTCATAGTTCATTCAATAGAATGTGTAACGGTGCTGCAGCCAGCAGTGATTTTAGCTGACCCAATCCCAACATTGTCAGGGACTCGACTACCAGTACCTCTTTATTTACAGGGGGTACCTCTTTATTTACAGGGGTAGGCATTATAAGCTTGGGCTTCGGCCTATACTTTTCAGACCACCTTTGAAATGCTTACTGATTAATGTATGTACTGTACTATACTGGCTGTCTAAAATGGGACCCAAAAAATAAATAAAAATAAAACAGGACTGTCAAAAGCTATTTTCCAAGTGTCTTAGTTAATGAACAAGGATATGTATGATGAACAAATTATTGTCCAGCATTTGTTGTTGCAATTGACAAATGCTTGGTGATAATATATACTATAATTTATGGAATCTCTCTCTCTCTCTCTCTCTCTTGCTGTATGTGTGTGTGTCTGTCACAAAAAATATGTCCCTGGCATAACAGTTGCCTTGAGATGGACCCCACCTGGAAAGAGGAAACGAGGGAGGCCAAAAACAACTTGGCGAAGAATTGTGACCTCGGAACTGGAGATGGCAAACCTAACATGGGGCGAGGCACAACATGCTGCACAGGATAGGACCAGATGGAAGCAGATAGTCAAAGCCTTATGTTCCACAGGGAACAAAGAGGATTAAGTAAGTATAACTCAGACAGCATCCGATCGTTCGGTCACAAACTTGGCGTGTGTGTATCGTATGACCCTGAGAGGAGCTTCCAGCCAGCAAACTGGTGCTGTGGGAACCAACGCAATGGACACTGATCACGAGGACGTCCCACACTAACATATGTGGATGTACTCAAGAAAGACGCAGGAGCGCAAAGCACCAACGAGTTGGCCGGATGTATGGAGAACCGAGATGACTGGAAGCGACGATGGAGGGCCTGTCTGAGGACGACCTAGACTAGAGAGAGAGGTTTAGGAGAACCAAAAAATCCAGAATATCTGTATAGATACAAGGGGTCTATGAATCTATGATAATGAAATAGGCAGACATTCTCAGTGTTTGGGAGATTGTATGTATGGGGTTCCCTGATGGGCCAACCCAAATCGTCGGCTTCACAGATTGACAGAGAGCTACGTCACGCTTAACAGAATGGAACAGCAAGAGTGAGAGGGAAGATACATACGTATATCGTGAGATCAGCCATGCTGTACGGCTTAGAGAAACGGTGGCACTGATGATAAGACAGGAGGTGGTTCTAGTCTGGTCTATATAATTTTACACTATACATATGTTTCTACTGTAGTATGTATCTTAAAATCTTATACAGTCTACTTGCAGTTCTGATTCAATAAGAAGATAATCAATGCAGTCTGCATAAGGATTTTATGCAAGCTCCATTTCAGCACACTTTTTTGTGACAATAAAAGTGTGTCTATTGAGAATTGAGCTATACTGTATGTAGGTGTAAATGGGCAGAATCTAATTAACATTGTAATGGACTGGTAACACTATTAGGTAATTGACCTTTGGAATGAAAAGTATAATCACATACTTTCACTTTCAGCTTTTGTTTGGGGTTGGTCATTAGAGGAAGGTGGTATGCACTATGCAGTGAGTAATCACACCTCTGGTCAAAAAAACAACCTACATTTAGGCATTTAGCAGACACTCTTTATCCAGAGCGATTTACAATACATTCTAACACATAATACTGTATAAACAAAGCTCCCACAGAGTCATCTCTGTGGGAGATGACATCTGCTCCACTTTTTAGGTGTCCAACTTTTGTATGATAGGTCAATTACTCATATTTTATATACATTTCAGTCTGGTGTTTGTCTTGATATGTTTTGTTTTTGTAGTGTCTTCTATAAAACAAATTTAAAGGTTATCTGCATTGTTTATTTTAATTAGGATTCAAACATTACATTTGCATGGGGCAAGAAGTAAACTGTTAAAGGTACATTTAGCTTTTTTTCTCCCTTTCCATGCTTTCCAGAGTAGTCAGACCAGTGAAGACAAGGTTGTTGTTTTTTTTTTTTTCAAATTTAGATTTGTACTAAATCATTACACTCCCAGAAACTGCTTGGATTAAAACAGTTTTACCTCATCTGCTGGCAAATAATCAAAGCAATTGCCAGGCAGCTACTCTTTCATCTAATTCAAGCTGTTGTCAAAACAAGATTAGACGTTGTGTATTTATTATGGAATAATGTTTTCCTGAATAGATTGCCCTATCTGTTTGTTCAGTTTGTAGAACCCGTTTTACAGTCAAAGCGAATGAACATCAGCAAGGCGGACACTTCCGGTCTTTCTTTGCGACCTATTGAATTTGCTTCAGGTTGCACAAGATTAGATATAAGCTTTAATTGATCCTGTGGGGGAAATTCGGCAGTACCACAGTTATGAAACACAGCTACAGAAAAATAGATAATAATAATAATAATAGAAGTAAAAAGAGTAGACAGGTAGTAACACATACTGTAGGAATAAAGTGCCAGAACACAAGGAGATATAGGTTTACAGAGTACTACAGTATCCTTGCTTGGCCTTCAAAAGTTGTGTTTCATATAAGCTGTTAACAGTCAGGTATAAATACACAAATGGTACTAATACAACTGGTTGAACGGTGAGGATCTGCTCAATTAATTTAGTGGACTACTACTGATAGTCCACCTAATAGCGTCAATGAGTGAGTGAATGGGTGAGATCATCAGTCTGCAGTACTGTGGGGGGAAAAAAAAATCATCTTTAAGTTGTGCTTTATTGATCGCTGTGGAGAAATTATACCGGAAAAAGGCAGGCAGGTGGAAAGGCAAACAGGCAGTTAGGCAAGCAGGCAGGCATGGATGAATATCATAAGTTAGCTTAACAGAGAGCCTGTTAACTTGGTTAATGTGTTGGCCTTAAATAGTCTTCACATTCTCACACTTTAGAGCAGTGGACAGGGGAACCCCTATTAAGGTCATATTGGTTCATGTAACGCAAACCCATAGACCTGTTCTCTGGTGAATTATGATCTCCCATTATGTACTCACCTGCATGCGGCCATGGCGTTGCCTCATGGCAGACAGAGTACACATAAACAATTGTGTCCTGGCAACTATTTGGGCCTGAGAGGACAACATCTTGTGAATATCAAACAGAGAGAGGAAAAAAGCAGGATGAAGAAAGAAAGAAAGATTTATATTTTTGTTGTTGTTTTTTTGCAAATACTGTACTGTGTTCATTCATACACAAAGTCAATTTAAGGTACCTTACTGTAAGTAAGGCATACAAATCAATACAAATAAAGAATGGAAGATATAAAACAAATAAAATAGCATACAAACTAAAGTGCAATTGTATCTTTACTTTTCCTGCACGGTCATGTTTCACACAACAATAAACTCACCAGGCATAAAGAAAGGCATCTGTTAGTCAGTTTTGTACTTTATAAAACAAACTAGTCAAATGGGCTGCAGTTCCATGTTTGCTTGACAAAATGTTCTGCATAGAACTCTCCTGATAATTACTCTTCGCACACTACAAGATGAAGAGCCATGTCATTACTGAGCACATTAAAGATGGAGTTATGCATACCAAATAATATTCAGCTTCCCACAGCAATGGTTGATGTATTTGTTTGCTGCGGAACACATTTAGTTTTAATGGCTACTGATGGTATCTATCAGCCATTCCATACCAGCCACGGTGGCTGTATTTATCATCACCTGACAAGGTCAAAACCTTGTATATGACTAGACTATCTATGAAATGTTTACTTGTTTTATTTGCAGTGGAGGATGTTTTAAATTCTATTCAATTCAATAAAGTGTCAAATCACAAGAAGTTGTCCCAAGACACTTTACATGTAGAGCAGAGGACCGACAGTCCCACCCTGAGTAAGCAATTTTGCAAAAGTGCCATGGAAAAACTCCCCTTTAACTGGAAGAAACGTCAGGCATCTGCCTCCACTGTGCCGGGGGGGAAAGAAAGAGAGAGAGAGAGAGAAGGAGAGACAGAGAGGGAGATACAAGTAGTAGCAATAACAATAATAGTAAATATAATATAGTATAACAATAATGTTAGATAGTCTCCACAGTTGTGCTCCATGGAGGCCCGGTCCGAAGTCACACTCTTGGTCTGCAGCTGGGGGTCCGTAATAGCAGTCCATGGGACTATGAAGTGGGAGACAAAGTACTCAAAATTAGACTTCCGGGGATCCAAATTAGTGGCAGGCCTTACTGGAGCGTGAGTCTGTACAGTGTTAACTAGAAGCAGTGCTCTTCCGAGCACAGGTCTCCACCAGGTCAGGTATTAATTATTGTGGCCTCCTGGTGGCGCTACATGTGAAAATGTCTTCTTTGGCCTTTAACGGTGACGATCACATGACTGTTGCGATACTGGCAATTTCATTACAATTGCACGCTGTGTTCATGATTTGAGGCATTTTGTTCGAAACGGATCATTCCGAAGTTTGGAGGCCAATCTTAGCCAATCAGGATGGAATAATATTTACAAATCCGTCTAGATCAGGGGTAGGCAACCTTAGGCACGAGTGCCAACATAGGCACAGGGGAGGGTGATCACCGGCACACTGGCAGAAGTGTGAGAGAGAGGATTTGTTTTATTTTAAAAACAAATCTTTTTTTAAACGTGGTCAAATGAAGTTAAGATCATTTATTGCAAATTACATCTTGCACAAAATTCTACATTCATTAAAACTCTGAACTCTGGGGAGGGAGTCGGGGAGATAGATGGGTTATTGCTCTGTGTCTAATGATCGTTATAACAATGTCCTGCCAATCAAAATATGTTAAAATATTTGTTTCTTAAACGTGGTCAATTAAATGAAGTTAGCTAAAATACATCTTGCACATACTTCTACATTCATTAAAACTCTGAACTCTGACTCGGGGATATACTGTAGGTGGAATAAATTAGCTCCCATAGTATTAGTGGGCTGGTCGTCAGTTCCTACACATGCTCTCTCTCTCTCTCTAGCTAGCGCACGCACACGTGCGCACACACACACACAAACACACACACACACATGTGTGCGCACACACACACACACACACGTGCGTGCACTCTCTCTCTCTCTCTCTCTCTCTCTCTCTCACTCTCTCTCTCTCTCTCTCTCGTATTTGCTATGGATTGAAAAGATTATGGTAGGTTTGAATCTGTACTTGCACACTGCGCTCGTAAATTACTTTTTCCTGTCTGCACATATCTATTTTTAGGGGCAAGTGAAATACTCACACTATAGAGCCCTCATATATACTCCACCATGGACTCCGCTTTAATGATGTCATTAAATGATGTCATTAAAGCGGATTTCAATTGGGCCTTTTGACTCAGGCTTTCAGCTTTCAGGAAGAGACCAAAAATACATACAGGGAAGACATATTTGCACATTATAACCACACCTGGGTGTCTATTAGACTTAGAGTAATGTTAACTCCATAGACACATATAAAACTAAAAAAGTACAAAACTATGGCACCACCGCTTTAAGTTCACATTTGGTTAAATAACACCTTCAAAGGATGCCTTTTACAGGGATCTTTTTTGTGGAGATGTTTGAAATTATTACATTTGTAAATGCCACACTTAAAATGGGTACAAAAATTGCATCTATAGGGCGTAACAGTGGGCATGGTTTTCTGATGCCACAATAAAATATTGATATCAATTATTTTAAGCCTAGAATCAATCAAGCCATCCAGGATCCAATGAATCATGACCATAAAACCTTTGATTCTGTGAGAGAAAGAAAAGGGATAATGATTTTATTATGTTATAATATCGTCACTGTCTGGCCATAACCTCCTCCATTTTTGAGGTTTTGGATTTTTTGGCATGAATCAGGGCTATTGAACACCCTTTACGTCTGTGTGTTGGTTAAAATAATATTGAACCAATGAAAAGTAGTAAAATGCCCTTGCCCTTCGGTCAAAACCTCCTAACTCCAATTGAGTTCATTTTCCTGAAAATGAACATTTTGGAGTTAGGTTTCGGCCCGACAGCAGGGATATACTACATTTGCTCTTGTTTAGCGGATTTCAAAAAAACAAAATCTTCACAGAAGCAAAGGATTTATGGTCATGGTTCACCTGGATGGCTTGATTCTAGGCTTAGTTCATAGACAAAATTGTGTGCACATCTCAAGCCTATATTCAGGCCAGGTGCTGGACATCAAGGTATCAGATAATGGATGGAGAAGAACGCCCGCACACTGTTTATATGCTCCAAAAACTTACTTTTATTATAGGCAACTGCAACGTTTCGACTTTATGTCTTCATCAGGCAAAAGTTGTAGTAACAGACAAAGAACCCCTTATATACAGGACCATTAATTGGTGGTAAGGCATAACACCTGGGAGTAGGGTGGTGCTCAAACCACCCTACTCCCGCTCTAACCTAACGCGGACCTGTTTGTGTAGGCAGATGGGCGGGCGCGGTGAGTCTCTCCGCGAGTCTCTGGCCAATAGCATGTGTTCTCCTCCCCCTCCCCCCTCTGCTCCTCTGCTCAGCGCAGAGAACGCTGCTGCGTCATGACATCAACACATTCGGTGTGACGTTCTCTGCACTCTGATTGGTTAGGGAAATTCTACACTTCCTACAACAGTGATCATAATGCGATCACCCAGGCTTTTCTTTCTTTCGATCACCTAAAGAAGTCTGGGTTTCCGAGGCTACCCTCCTCCAATCACAGGGACTGGATACATAGCTCCACCCCTCAAAAGAGTATTTTATAAAAGACCTTTACTCAAATACTCAAACTTACATACAGTGTATCAATGAAGGAGTACATGTTATGAACAATAAGATAAATATACAACGTTAAAACCTTTAGTCATGAAAAAAGTTAAAGTTTACAAATAAAGTACAAAAACAACAAAATAATCAACTCGACATGATTAGGTGTTTAGGCCTATCCATGATAGGGTTTTAAGGTGAGTGTAACTGCCCCCAAAGTGGTCTTCTGGTATAGAAAGGACTACGGCTCGACTGATGTTCACAAGGTTTTATTCTCCAGGAAACACTCATGAAACACCGTGAAAAACTGTAAAAAGACATACAAATACGTTTTAGCCATAATGAAAATATACATGAATTAAACAATGCAATGCCCAATTAGTTGCATTAAACAATAAAAGACAGCAAATATGTTGTGTAAACAATAAAACCTTGTACAAACAATAATGAAATGACAACCAAACAATTAACAATAAGACATGACATACCGTGTGCGCCTTCTGCACCAAACTTTAGGAGTAGTCAAGTTTCTCTTCCTTCTTATTTTGTAGAGACCCATTTGGCTCTGTCTTTTAATCTTTATATTTTAGAGACTCACACCGAGAGCTCCCCAATACAGCACAGTGTGCCTCTGTTCAAATCTTCTTCTACCAGAGCCTCAGCAGGTGGCCTCTATATAACTGATTGGTAAATGCCAATGGTGTCATGTGACCTCTAGGCCTACCTGTGCCCTACAGGGACAGTACCTGAACCACAGATGGCGCTAAATCACACCATACAAAATGCACAATATGTCACCCAAACCAATATTCACCAGTTCCAAATTCCAGCAAAACGTATAGGTTCCGGACGGAACCATGTTTATTTAATACCGGAGGACAAGGTCCCCCTATGGGATAACAGCGCCATCTGGCGCTGCAACAGAGTAAAACTCATAAGCTCCCGTACGAGAAATATCATTTGTCGGGAGGGCTGTCAATCACAAATGAGGGCACCGCCCCCGAGTGTATATAAGCCCTGTGGGCTATCATAACTTCCTCTAAAGCCGCACCTCTGCGCCCGCAACTAGCGAACCGAGGGGCTTTATTCGGGGGACCTTGTCCTCCGGTATTAAATAAACATGGTTCCGTCCGGAACCTATACGTTTATTGTCATACCTCCAGACAAGGTCCCCCTATGGGACTCATACACTCCCCGAGAAGCCATGAACCGACAAGACTGTCGTGCACACCGACCACACCCGGAAGGAGGTCCCGTCAACCGACGTGACCCCTTTCAGGACTGATCCGACCCAGACCCACAGGGCCTGGGCGTGTTCAGACAGAAAAAGACCCTGACAGACCGAGGCCTGCCTTATGCACTAAGGGCAGACACAGGTCCACCTTATAAAACTGCAGTAATACAAGGGAAAAACTCAGGGTCCCCCCCCATGTATCCTAGAGACAGTAGCATGCTGTCTCAGGAAGGGGAGAGAGAGCCGCCCCACTACATAGTAGGAAGGGCAGCAGCACCCAGAACCGTATGCGCCATAGCAGAAGGCGCAACGTCCAGGTGATAGTAGGTCGCAAAGGTGGACGGCGAAGACCAATTCGCCGCTGCACAAATCTCCTCAATGGAGACACCTTTGGACAAAGCCCAAGAGGTAGACACACCCCTAGTACTGTGGGCCTTAAGTGCTTCCGGCACTTCAGACCCAGACCGGGTGTAAGCCAACCTAATTGCATCCACAAGCCATCTCGACAGAGTGGGCTTGGACACCGCTTTTCGTTGACGGGCATTCATGACCACGAAAAGCTGAGAAGTAGACCTGCTGTCCACCGTCCTATCACAGTAGGCCTTCAGGGCCCTAACTGGACAAAGACAATGAAGACGCCTATCCTCCTCCGATGCAAACGGAGGAGGATGGAAAGCCGTCAAAACAACAGGTTCCTTCGGAACCACACGGTTCTTAGGAATAAAACTCAAATGAGGTTTAAGAAGAACCTTGGAGTCATTATTGAGAAACCTCATACAATCAGGGCTCACAGAGAGCGCATGAAGGTCGCTCACACGCTTAGCCGTAGACAAGGCAAGCAAAAGAGCTGTTTTGAAACTTAAATGTTTCAAAGAGGTCCTCCCAATCGGTTCAAAAGGTGCCTTGCAAAGGCCCTCAAGAACCACTTGTAGATCCCACACAGGAAACAAGGCTCTAGTCACAGGTCTCAAATGGTCAACACCATGCATGAACTGGACCACCTCAGGGATTTTAGAAAGGCCTTTACCTGCCACCCCCAGGTGGCAGGCATCAATAGCCGCTAAATAACCCCTCAGTGTAGAGAACGCCAGACCAAGGTCCAGGCGGTCCTGCAGGAAATCTAACACCCTCTGGGCCGAAGCTAAATGAGCCACCACAGGTGGCTCCTGTAGCTCACACCAGTCCAAAAAGGCATTCCACCTTCCATCATACACAGCCCTAGTAGAGGGGGCTCTAGCCCTCTGAATAGTGGCTACAACCGTCGGTGAGAAGCCTGCTGCGAGCAGGTTCTCCCTCTCACGGGCCAAACCCACAGGTCTAGGCCCCGTGGGTCTGGATGGAAGATCTCGTCCCCTGCCTGGCGCAGCAGATCCCTGTGCCAGGGAAGCCGCCAAGGGGGTCGAGAGAGCAGTGGGGTGATCAGAGACCTCCACACTCCCCTGGATGGTGTCACCAGAAGAACCTCCTGGTTGGAACATCTGATCCTCTCCAGAGTGGGAAGGATCAGTTCCAGGGGTGGAAACGCGTAGAGAAGACCTTGTTGCCACTCGTAAGCAAACGCGTTCGTCCCCAGAGGAGAAGGTCCCCTCACTGAGAAGTAAAGGGGACACTTCGCGTTCTCCTGGGAGGCAAAGAGATCGACTCGAGGTTGACCGAACCTGGAGAAAATCTGCCTCACCACCGCAGGGTGGAGAGACCAATCCTCGTAACGAGGCTCCCCCCTGGACAACAGATCGGCGCCGCCGTTCTGAAGGCCCGGGACATGGGAGGCTCTGATGGACCTCAACCGAGGCAAGCACCAGAGGGTCATCTCGCGCGCCAGCTGATCCAGCGTACGCGAGGAGAGGCCGCCCTGTTTGTTGAGATAATACAGGGCCGCCGTGTTGTCCGTCCTGACCAGGACATGGCAACCCCGGAGAAATGGTTCGAAATGCTTGAGCGCCAAGTAGATCGCCATTAACTCCAGATAGTTGATGTGGTACTCCAACATGGCCTGGGTCCAAAGGCCCCTGGCTGAGCGCCCCTCGTGGGTGGCGCCCCACCCTGAGCGGCTGGCGTCCGTGGTGATCACCTTGCGTGACACCACTTCTCCCATGGAGACCCCACTCGTCAACAACGCCTGGTCCCTCCATGGGACCAGAGCGTCCATGCAGACCTGGCTGACTGTCACCTTCCTGTACCCTTGCAGGGAAGGAATCCTGAGCGCCAGTGACCACCGCTGGAAGGGTCTCATATGAAACCTGCCCAGACGCAGAAGTTGCACTGCTGACGCCATCAGCCCAGTCAACTTCATGCACTCCTTGTACCTGACCACCTGGTTCAGTCGGAAGGAGCCGAGACAAGTCAGAAACCTGTCCACCCTCTCCGGGGAGAGGCGCGCGGACATGGTGGCCGAATCCAAAGATATTCCTATAAAGGAAATCTGCTGGGAGGGTGACAACATGCTTTTGCCAAAATTGACGTTGAAACCCAAGGCCTTCAGGTGTGACAACACCAGATTGGTATGGCGCGCCGCTTCTGAGCAGGAGGCGGCGGAAATCATCCAATCGTCTATGTAGTTCGCCAGCCTGACTCCCTGATGCCTCAGTGGAGCAATGGCTGCCTCGGTCACTTTCACGAAAACCCGAGGGCTCAGGGAAAGACCGAAAGGGAGGACCGTGTACTCGTACAGGCGCCCCTCGAAGGCGAACCGCAGGAACTTCCTGTGTGGGGGATAAATGAGGATGTGCTGATAAGCGTCCCTCAGATCCACTGAACAGTGGAAATCCCCCTGTCTCACTGATTTCATCAGTGACTCTGACGTCAGCATCCTGAATTTGAACTTTTTCAAGTGCTTGTTCAGAGCACGTAAGTCCATAATCGGACGCAGCCCCCCTCCTTTTTTCTGAACCAGAAAATAACGGCTCTGGTCGCGTGATAACTCCACTATAGCGCCCTTGTGCAATAGTGAGTCTATCTCCTCCCTCAAGGCATCCGCTTTCAAGCCGCGGGCTCGAGTGTAAATAACCTTGCTGGATAGGGAGGGTATTTCCTGTAGTCTGTAGCCCCGTGTCACCGTCAGAAACACCCAGTGATTCGGATTGCAACGCTTCCATTGCTCTGCACACTGTGCTAACGTGTTGCTGAGCAACGGAGAAGCCTTGGGGTTGTACCGCCTGAGCGGGACTACTGGGCCGGGAGGGAGAGGAAGGGCGGGACCGAGAGGTTCCGTATCCGGGCACGTATCCGTATCCGCTAGACGCCGGGCCGGAAGGCGCGGAGACACCAGCGGAAAGAGCGTTTCCGTTTCCGGTACGCTTATTTCCGTATCCGGTGGGAGACGGACACGTGACCTCCAAGAAGCCTCGCTTGTTAAAAATACAGGCGGCACATAGCGTGGAGCCCGGGGGACAGGGTTCATCGCATAAGTAACATAATCCCCGGCTCGGGGAATTGTATTTACGTTTACCACCTGTGCTAAGGCCTTTATATGCTTCCTTACGGGAAGACGAGGCCGACCCTGGGTGATATGTGTTGGCTTCTTCCCTGACGCTAAGACCAAACTCCTGTCCTGAACTAGAGTCGGCATAACAGTGCCGCTCGGTGGAGACAGAGGGGTATTGCACACTAGTGAAACCATACCATTGTGAATAGGAATTAGCTTGTCTGGGAACATTTTGCAAAGAGAAATATTCTGCTTGTAACCTGTCTGCGTGACTGGAGGAAGCGATATTTTCTGAGTGGAAAGAAATTCCAGCCTGGACTTCTCTACACTGGCTAAATTCATGCAAAATGGGGTCGTCTGTACTAAAGCAATAAACAGGCATTGTATTATCAACACACTTTTTAATACAGGCACTGGAGGAGAGCACAGAGGAGGAATAAACATTGCTTTCTTGGCATAAGAAAAATTGTTCATATTGTCCAAACGTCTGCGCTTGTAAGGGGGGGTCCCCTGAATTTTCAGGGGGACCCCGCCAGAGTCCAGTGTCACTTTCGCGGCGGCTTCCCACGGGCTTTGTGGGAGCTGGCCGGTATCCCGTGCCTGGGAGGGTGGCGGGATTGGGAGCGGGCCTGAGCCCCCGCTGCAGTGCGAGGGGGTCCTGCGGAGGAAGAAGAGGGGGTCCTAGGGGGATTGTTCTGTTTCCCCTGCTTGGAGGAAGAGCGCCCCCTGTCAGCCTGACCAGGGGCCTTGCTCCGTCCCTGTCTCTTTTCCTTTCTGGGTACCTGGGGGTCCGTCGTGGCCTCCAGGAGTTCCAGAGTGATCTTCTTATCCGCCACCTCCTGGCGGAGAAGCTCCAGTCCACCGCCCATGAGGGAGGTAGGGTGGCCGGGGAGGTCTTGCAGGACCTTCTCGGTCTCCTCTCCGGAACTGCCAGGACACTTTACCTTATCAAGCCACCTGGCACGTTCCGCCTGGATGCAGTAATCCATGCCGTGTCGAAGCCACTCGATGGCGTGGACATTCAGGTCCATCAGCATGCGCAGCGACTTGTCCATTTCCTCCACCATCACGTCAGGCACCTCCCGCATCTCGCTAAGGAGGCGCCTGGTGGAGAAAAGCAGCAGCTGGGTGGCGTTCATCGTCCTGGCTGCCAGCGCGGAGGCTCTGTAAGAGTTCCTAACCCTGGAAGACTGCTTGTCGTCAAAGGGGATGGCAAACCCAGGAGGCTTCTTCCCCACGGACAGATTGAGGGGATTGCGGCCTCCAGGACCGGTCCGCTCATGACCTGGCTTGATGCTCCCGACAAGGGACTGAGCCATCAGTTTGTCCATGGGGGGACACAAGGGGATTCCCGCCTTCTCTGCGTCGCGGCAGTCGACCAAGAAGGGGAGCTTGGGGGGGTCCTTGTGTGTAGTCCAGGTTGAATGCAGGGCCTCTGCAAAGCCTGGGACCAGCGGGAGCTTTTCCATTCGAAGCGGGGGAGAGGATTCCACATCCTGGCCAAGGAGGGGAACTCTAGCCCGTGGTCCGAGTGGCGCGTCTCCGAGCGGCAGCTCCAGGCCACAACGGATGGTAGCACGTTCCAGCACCGAGAGCTCGTCCATGGGGATGGAGTCTGGGTCTTATGCCGCTGCCCCTCTCGCCCCAGCCGGCATGGAAGGGGGGAGAGAGGCAGAAGGGGCTTGGGAGGACGCGGCGGAGGTGGAAGCCTCGGCATGAGGAACCACCCTGGCCGCGCCTCCGCCCTGTCCGGAGGGGAAAGCGGACTCGTCTTCCTCCGAGTACTCACCCTCCGTGTCCACCTCATCCATGTCGTAGTCCTCTAGCTCCGGTTCGTCTCCGTCGCTAGCATGCCAGGAGACGGGGCTAGGTGGCCGCATAGCCCGTAGCTGGGGGACGGAGAAAGAGAGAGGAATGTCACCGACGACTAGAGGGTGGAATTCTTTGGGGGGGACGGTCCAGGTTGCAGCTGGCAGTGGAGCAACGTGGGCGGTCTTGCATGTTCTCTTCTTGGGCACGGCACCAGTCGAGCCCGTCGGAGAAACAGCAGGGATAGCAGGGGCCGCAGACCCGCTAGCATCGGGGCTACCGAAGCTAGCTGAGGGCGAGGCCGCTGGAGGCCTAACCACGTGGCGAGAAGCAGCGCTGTGGCGTACAGCGCTGTCCGGCACACGAGGAGAGGTGTCTGGGAGGGATCCGGCGGAGACCGTGGTGTGAAGGCCGTAACCAGCGCCAGCGATCTCACAGCGGGCCTCGAGGGCTGGAACATCATACTGGAGGCAGTCAGTACAGTTCACCCCCGTGGCCGGGGCCGGAGGGGACAGAGAGGCCAAGGCGTGTCCTACCCCCAAGCAGACAATGCAGAACGGATGAGTATCTTCATTGGCGATGAGGCCTTTGCAGCTGGGAAGGCCGCACTTCTTCGGTACCCTGGCTAGCAGGCTGCTAACTGTGGGCCGACGAGCCGCCATCGTGAGCTAACCGAAGCTAAGCGAAGCTAAGCTAGGGCAGGGAAACACGTGGCAGAACGTACAGAGAAGAAGTAAAAGACTCAAAGCGAAAGTGAAGAAAGACCGAACTGTAGGAAGAATATAGAAGTAGAAAACGTACGGGAGATAATCTATAAAGGCCAGTGGCCGACTTCCTAGCCGTCGCTTTAGGCTAAACTTTACAGAATTAAAACTTATATGGCTGAGTTCGCGACACTCTAGTTGCAGGTAAGCAGAGGTGCGGAAGAGGAAGTTATGATAGACAACAGGGCTTATATACACTCGGGGGCGGTGCCCTGCCCTCGTTTGTGATTGACAGCCCTCCCGACAAATGATATTTCTCGTACGGGAGCTTATGAGTTTTACTCTGTTGCAGCGCCAGATGGCGCTGTTATCCCATAGGGGGACCTTGTCTGGAGGTATGACAATAAACCAACAATAAAATAAAATACTGCCAGCTGACCCATTTCTGGGACAGCTACAGTGAGTGTCCCTGGTCAAATGTGAACCAGGGACCTTCTGCACAGGGGAATTGGTAGGCTGATCTCTAGACCACTAAATGGCTTTTGAGAATCAGCCTAGAAGTACCAATGAGGGAATAATGGGAAACTACAAATATAAACTAGGAACGAGGAAAGGCTTAACATCAAATTCCTCATTTAAACTATGGAGACATTGTATTGAGGAAATACATCCAATATGTCTCACGTTGGAGGAGTAACCTTTCAAGATCTCCACCTCTTTGGTAGCTTTTCAACCTTCTCCACACCAACATACAGTACCGCAAGTTATTGAGGTTATGATCAGCTTTTTGGAGCTGTGTGAAGCACAGGCTCCCTATACGTGGCTGTGTGGGTCTGTCTGTGTGTCTGTCTGTCTGTCTGTGTGTGTGTCTGTATGTAGCCTGAACTTCCTAAACTTCGGCACGCTACTAGTCCCACAGTTTTGCCACCACACACTCGCGCCATATGTCAAATCGACCGGCTTACTCGGGAATCGTGGGCTAGTAACTTGCTAAGAGAAAGGTTCAATAGTTTAATTGATATTAATTTATTAGTGAATTAATTTTCCCCATTGACTTATAATGGGAATCGCAAAAACTCACATTCAATTATTTGTCTCTCGCAAACCATAGGGGCTAGAGTTTCAAGACTTGGAGAGGAGGTTCATAATGATTTCAAGGATTAAATAAAAAAAAATTGTGTCATTTGGCCGCATGGTGGCGCCATAACACCCCACTTTACGTTTTGGCCTGTAACTCTTGAACCGTAGGTCGGAAAATTAAAAATATTTTTTCCCTGGATTCCTTGGGTCATGACGCATCTCCCCATATAGGCCACGCCCATTTGCGCCATGATAGATTTTCCGCCATCTTGAATTTTCTCCAAAACACACTTTTTGCTCCTTTTCCTACATATTTTCTTCAAATGTCACAAAAATCGGTACACATGATCCACACACACACACACACACACACACACACACACACACACACACACACACACACACACACACACACACACACACACACACACACACACACACACACACACACACACACACACACACACACACACACACACACACACACACACACACACACACAGCTCCACTTCACACGGGTGTGATTTTTTTAAATGTGCAGCAACAGGATTACGTTCGTCACCATTTATTATGCTGCTCCTATGTTCAGTAATCCTGGTGCGTAGAGCCGGTGAAGTCTTGCCCACGTATGCCAACCCACAGGGACAATGGATCAGATATACCACATGTGTAGTGCTACGTATGTAATTGCACCACGTATGGATATATCCCGGCCTGTGTGGGGATGAAATGAACCTTGCATTTTTTTGTCTAAGTGCATTGCACACAGTTGCCACATCTATAGTTTCCATCTGGTACCACTGGGAAGTTGGAAATACTCCGAGTACCCAAATCTGATCAGACAGTCCCTCAAGTTGGGAGAGCGTTTAAACACAAGTCTTGGTTTTTCTGGAAAAGCATTTTTCAACCTCGGATCAGACTGGATAAAATGCCAATGTTTTTGAATGGCACCCCTAAACTCTGAGCCCAGTGGAGAATATTTAGTGCAGCACATAGGAATATTGTTCCCGGTTTTCTTATTTTCGGGGCGCAGGCAATCATTTTGTGTTACCTGGTCAAAGCGCTCTCTAGCTGCATCCACCCACTCTTTTTTGTAACCTCTACTGAGGAACCTGTTAGAGAGATCAGAGGACTGTTTTGCATATGAAGCATCGTCACTACATGGGTGAAAACTATCACCCCTTAAAAGGAAATTACGGTCTGTGGGCTTGCGAAACAAATCAGTTGATTCAATTGATTCTATCATTCTAGGCTTAAAATAATTTATATTTTGTAAATCTCTATGGGAAAAATGAATGGATGATTTTTGAGTGTAACCAGAAAACTAACAGCAATATGTTGGTCTTATTTTAATGTTGGCTTACTTACACTAGTACCAGTTCCAGTACATCCCATAACACGGAGGGACAGGAGGTTTGTAATTGGCAAGCCTAATGGGACGATTATCCCACAGCCTGTAGGGATGATTGCGAGTATATAAAAAGAGAAACTGTAGTAGTTGTTGGCTGATTTGAAATACATTTGAGAAATGGGGTCCTTGACCTAGTGTCAGTGTGTTGCACAAATATACTGCAGCCAGACACACACACACACACACACACACACACACACACACACACACACACACACACACACACACACACACACACACACACACACACACACACACACACACACACACACACACACACACACACACACACACACACACACACACACACACACACACACACACACACACACACACACACACACTCTGCAGATGAGGTTAATGTATGTGTAGAAGCCAGTGGGATTGGGTTTCAGTGCCTGAATGTTTTGACCTGTTCTTCTACAGATAGCATCATGAGGAGGCATTGACTGAAACTGTAGAGGCAATTATTAGCATCCAGCAGTTGGTCTCCTCGGAAATCGAAAGGGCAAGAGCCAAACTACACTCTTGCCCTTTAATTCCTACTATGGAAGTATTTGAGTAGATTCTCCCTTACTTATCACTCATGTATGGCTTTATTATACTGTAGGGGAATGGACATTATATTATGTTCAAGTATGTGAAGAGATTATAATAAAGAAATATACGTATGATAAGACAAAATAAGATGTTTGTCACTGTATGAAACACAACACAACGAAATGTCGCTTAGTGCATACATAACAACAACAGCATCAACAAAGAAAATAATACATAATGCCATAAACCATTAGTCCGTTCGTATGTCAGTCAGTTCATAGTCCATAGTCTCCTGTCAATAAAATAAAACATCCATAATGCATGTAATAATCCTAAAAAAGTAAGAATAATTAAATAAAATATAGACGTAAATAGCAACCTCAGATAAACATGTCATATAATATTGCACTTGCCCAGTAGTTCATATTGCACTTGCCTGCTAGTCCATAATACGTATGGCATCATAACCAGAAAGAGTAGTAGATTTTACATACACAAAGGATAACTTTGCTTACTTTCAATATGATCCTATTTTTTGTTTCACCTCAAGGTAACACTCTCCGCTCTCCGTTCACAGGGTAAACTGATATAGAACTTGAATTTAAATAGCCATAAATAAATGATATGGGTGCTGCAGAGAAACAAGGTTGAAAGAGCCCATTAAGAGAGGGATGAATGTTCTATTGGTCCATTAAAAGTCCACAGCTTTCCCATCGGCCGCAGTCAGTGTGTGTTTACTGTTCAATTCTGCTTAACCTGAGACTGGACGTTCCCCATGATCCAATAACACTTTCCAGTATGCCATCTTGCATTTATCACTCACTGCCACAGTCACATTCTGTAAATCTCGCAATTTCACAAACAGGAAATGATCTGTTCCGATGCTGGCGCCTGGCGGGTGTGAGGGTCGGTAAACATTGTAATTACCGAAGGCAGAACCTGGTGGCTGCATGGGAGGATAACAGGAGATGTCTTGTGCCAACAAACATGTAGTCAAATTACTCATTGTGTATGCCATGGACATAATTGTAACCACAGAAAATCTGAACGATGTGCGTACGTACACACACACACACACACACACACACACACACACACACACACACACACACACACACACACACACACACACACACACACACACACACACACACACACACACACACACACACACACACACACACACAGGAAAACTTATTCAGTAGATTTAAATAGTCATGGGAATATTGTTTTATGTCTCAAATGAGTGCCCTCCCTAAATGATATGTATGTGGGATGGAAACACAGGCATTAGGCCAATTCCAACTATTTATCTGTAATAGGACACATACTGTAGAACAGTGAAAAGTGCAATAAAAACGATTACCTGCTTGTAATCCCCAACTTGTTATTCCAACACACAAACACACACACACAATAGGTAGGCCCAAATTGGTGAACCTGGGCAAAGAGAGTTAACTGGCCAGGGATGTTTGTCCAGTGGGTTACAATCCAAGCAAATCTGTTTGTAAACACCTGGCAGGAGTTGATACGGGGTAATTCCATTCAGAGTTTTGAAATCAGCATTCTAGAGACTCTAGAGAGCTCATTACCCGGCATGAACACATTGTATATTCAAATGATGACATTCCCTTCTGGAGCGTTCCAGCTGTCCCAATCTCTCACATATTCCGATCAGGAAATAATTAGTACACTGAACTCACAAGTCTAAATGAAATCCTGTTTTTAATTTGCTATTCCATTAGGTGACATTTGCTAGCTCCTGCATATAGAATGCAACAGCATTAATTTGTAGAGATGCAAATTGAATAGATTTGCCACTCAGCAATGCTTCTGAAATTCTTTTTGTCTATTGCAACAAAATATAAAAAGAATATAATTTTAATTTCACACACTTTTCTTTCACTTGGGCTTCAGTTAATTCTTCATGTTTGTCCTCCCTGTGCAAAACCAATGTTATTTAGTAGCTACATCAAACTTTCTATCAAAATCTATTCAATTGTAGTTTGCTAACAAATTTGAAATCAGGTCTTTCTAATACATATCGTATTCTGAGAAAAAGAGGACAAAATGTGCCATAGAGGCACAAAAACTAGAACATTCAAAGACACCTAGGTGTATTTTAATGTTCTAGCCCGTTGAATAAAGGCCTTTTATTTCTAAATCCACCTGAGTGCCTGGACCTGGATTTTTGTGCCTCTGTGGCACATTTTGTCCTCTTTTGCTCATTGTGTTCCCTTTCATGAGCACCGGTGGTTTGAGGGATACCAGTAGCGCCCCTGCTATCTTCTACATCTCGTATTCTCTTCCTTTCTCCCATCTTCTCTCTTACATCCTTTATCTCTCTCTCCCCCCCTTTTCTCGCTCTCTCTTATTAGTTTATTAATACAACTTTGAGATTTCTGAACTTTCCACTTCTATGTGAGAACACTTTAACTAAACAAGAGGACTTTGTGTAAAATATAAAGAAGAAAGGTGATGGGCACCTATGCTGCTGATGCAGCCTGATAGCATGTCACGGGTTCGACTCCCGGTCCTGACGACCTTTGAGACGTGTCTTTCCCCTTCTCTCTCACCATTTCCTGTCAGTCTACTGTGATCTAATAAAGGCAAAAAAACAAATAAATATCTTAAAAAAAAAAAAAAAATTAATGATGAGAACAGAACGTGCGCAAAGGTCAAAAAGAGGGCAAAAGTTTTTGAGCAATTGTGCATCAGCCAGAGCGATTTTGTCGAGGGCTTCAAAGTGAGAACAATTAGTGGAGCATTAGAGCGGATGATTCACTTCACTCGGCTAATTACTTTCACGCAAACGACATAAAACCATTACTGCTTTTCCTCAGGGTACAAGACAAGCACAGCAACATAAATAAGAAGAAATGTATGGATTTTGCAGTGGAGTTCCACCATCCTCAGCAATTTTAATTTAATTTCAGTGTGTGTGTGTGTGTGTGTGTGTGTGTGTGTGTGTGTGTGTGTGTGTGTGTGTGTGTGTGTGTGTGTGTATACTGTACAAACTGTCCCCATACAGTATAAAATAATCAAATAATCTGTTATTCACAGTCTTGTAACATCTCTGCCCAGTTAATGATTTTTCCTATCCTTCCCACTCTGTACAACAATGTGTGATCAATGGCATTGATTCTCTACAGGTCTGCTGTGACGCATGAAGGAGATGAGCTGGTTCAATACACCTCTTCCTGTCTGTCACGCGTATCACTTTTCCGACTGCATTGACCAGTCCACAGATTAACAGATAAGGTGTCATTTTTAGTAGACTAGGCTAGTGTGAGGGTGTAAATGTCTTTATAGCCTTTATCCAAATCACTTCGCAATACGCATTGTATTCACCCATTCACACTGACAGTGGAGGAAACCAGTGGAGGTACCATAAATGCTCATCAAACTGCTTATGGAGTTCAGAGTTTTTCCTCAGCCACTCTAACCTCATAAGCCGCCCTGAGTGTAATCCATGTTCACTTTGTGTTCGTCTCACTCTCAATATGCAAATCTGGTCTTTTGCAGTGTTTATTGAGTTGTTTATCGTAGCAAGCTGCATTATGCGAGAGTGATGTAATGAAAACAATGATATGAAAGCTTCAACTGTGAAGTGAAAAAAGAAAAATGCATGAATTCACAACTAAATGAACCATTATTGACAAATCCTGGGCAGCTATTCAACCTTGTCAGTCTCCAAGCAACGCTACACTGAGGGGAATATTCACCACAGGTAAAGACACTGATTTACTGAAGTGTACCAGAGAGAGTCCGCCTGCAGGTCTATGGCTTAATGGAGGTAACAAGCCTGGCTTAATGGAGGTAACAAGCCTGTAAACAGGTGATTTAGAGCTAGAGATTGCTCCTGGCCCTCTAATCCACTAGCACCCATGCAGAGCTGGTATCTCAAGGCGTCCAGCTATCGTCATCAATGAATTCTCGGATGTATTATAACAATACCTAAGGTGTTCTTTACTTTGATTACAGACATGATGCTAATGCAGTAAGTACAGTACAAGACACAGAGGCCAGTAGGGCATTTTGTGTTTAAGATGTATACCAGTGCTGCTGTGTATATGGGAGGATTGACAGGGACTGTTTTTCTTGCATCAAAACAGTCCTTGAAAGAAATGATGTCCTTGGTAATACATTGGTAGGTCCACAAGCAGATTGCTTCAGTTATCAGCTAAATCAATTGCTGAACCTATAAGCCATATTTTCAATTTATGTTTTAAGGAATGTGCTTATCCTGATATGTGGAAAATTGCAAAGGTTACTCCTCTGTCAAAAAACCGTAGGGAGACATTTGCAGGTCCAAACAGTAGGCCTATTAGCCTAGGGAATTATGTTTAAGCAGATACAGCAATATCTTGCAGAAAACAATATCAACTCAGACTTACAACATCCATACAAAGCAGGGTACTCTACAAGCACTGCACTGACCTGCCTAACAGATGAGTGGTTTAAACGGATTGACAATAAGTCGGTTGTTGGGGTGGTGTGCTTGGATTTTAGTGCAGCCTTTGACATCATACTGTAGATCATGAGCTACTACTCATGAAACTATTGGCATATGGATTCAAAGATTCTGCTATTGATTTATTGAAGGGTTATTTAATGAACAGGCAACAGTGTGTTGTTGCGACCGTAGGTCGCATTTACTACCAAAACCTCCACAGGCTGTCTGTCAGTCAGTCCGTCAGTCAGTCCGTCAGTCAGTCACACTTTTGCCCTGCTCATATCTCCGCAACCGTTGCCCCCATCCATGCCAAATTTTGCACACACACTCCTTGACTGCCAAACTACAACCTCCAAGGACCCCCGGAGCCCCAGGGACCCCCAGGTCCCTGGGGGACCCCCAGATGTAAAAAATGACCAAATGTGCTCACACGTCACACGTCACACTTTTTCCCTGCTTATATCTCCGCACCCGTTGACCCGATCCATGCCAGATTTTACACACACACTCCTTGCCTGCCAAACTACAACCTCCAAGGACCCCCGGAGCCCCAGGGACCCTGGGGGACCCCCAGATGTAAAAAATGACCAAATGTGCAAAAATGACCACCCCAACGGGGCTGCTCACGGGGAATTCCCGGGGACCACCGACTCCTGCTGCTCCAGAACGGATGCAAAAGTGGTGGCGCCCCCAGTGGAGGACCCCCTGCCACTGCAGCGCACATAAAATGCCGTAACTCGGGCTAGGAGCGTCCGGGAGAGCCGGGGCCAGTACCTATTCGTCCGCCAAGGCAACGCGGAGACCCCACCCCTCATTTCTCACATGGCCCTATTCTAGCGCCACCTTCAGGCCGATTTTTAAAACACATTTTTGGACACTGCTCCTACAGTTTTTGCCCTAAAATCACGAATATGACTACACAGCATGTCTACACTCATGTCATCAACATGGATCAGGAAGATTTGGGAAAAACAAATTTTTGCCCTATTTGTGGAGATAAGCCACCTACGGTCGCTTATCTCCCGATTAGGGAGTCTTAGTGGTGTTTAATGGTTCCCTCTCAAGTGTTGAGACACTTCCATGTGGAATTCCGCAGGGAAGCTGCCTTGGCCCCCTTCTCTATTCCATCTTTGTAAATGACATGCCATATGTTTTGAAAAATGCAGGTATGGGGATTTATGCAGAAGATACGACTATGTATGCATCATCAGATAGCATTGAACATGTTAATGAGGTGCTTCAACAAGAATTAAATCTAGTTTCTCAATGGATTATAGAAAACTAGCCCTAACCCGTTCAAAGATATGAGCTCCGAAATGATGTGCAGTGTGTGGGTTATGGGATGTGCACTGTGCACACAGTATATGAGGGATGGAAAGTAACTATAACTGGTGCTTGCATGATAATATGTAGGAGCATCAATGTAAGAAATACCCGTTTCGTTTAATGGCTATAGAGATACTGTGTACCGATCTGCATGATTTTTGGACAACATCTGTAACAGGGCCAGACAACCCAATTGCTAAAGTATAAAATAAATAAGGCCCCCTCCACCTTGGGCCCTAGTACTCACTCACTATATGCTGGTGAGTTATAATAAGATATGGTATAATGTTCATGGCGAGATGGGGATGGAGAGGGACAACAGTGGAAAACGAGCTACGTACCACTGTACCAAGACATCAGAGACACAACCACCTTAAAGCCTTTATTGGATAAGACAGTAGACTTACAGGAAATGGGGTGAAAGATGGGGAGTGACATGCGGCAAAGGTCGTCCGGATCGGGAATTGAACCGGCGACGCCGTCAAGCATCCATGCCTATGCGGCAATGCCTAAGTGGTATGCGCCTGGACCAGTAGGCCAGCGGGTGCCCCGGGAACTGTTATTTTGATGCTTTATGGGAATATGAGTTGATCAAGTTGATGATTATGGATTTAGATTACAGTAAATGGATTTACCATAGTTGGAGTTATATGTACCGTAGTTGGAGTTATATGTATGCGCACACACACACACACACACACACACACACACACACACACACACACACACACACACACACACACACACACACACACACACACACACACACACACACACACACACACACACACACACACACACACACACACACACACACACACACACACACACACACACACACAGGCCTACTGTCTGACTGGCCTGCAACAATCTCCTCCCCCTCCACCGGTAGGAATATAGAACACTTGCTTCCGGTGTGATCCGTACTGAGCCGAAATCTAGCTCAAAGAAAATATGTCCCAAATATGACAGAAGTTGTGAGGATCTTTGTCTGAAAATGTGATATGTGTTGTGCGAAAACATACATAGCTATGATGGAAAGAGGAGTGTAATAACAGGACACAATAGGAAGCGTGGAATTCTGCCAATTGTAATAATAGATATTGGTAGCCAAGCTTTAACTGACATTTCAGTCTTGTTTCTTGTGCAATAAAAAAAGGCCACTAAGCCAGCAGGCCTGGATGATCTGTTCTCAACAATGACAAGAGGCATTAAGAGAATCTCTTTGTGGCCACAATATGACTTCATTGGAAATGCCCAATCACATAGATTACAACCCATTAGGTTACTCTCCCAGTACTGGCAAAACAATTTAGGGGAAACAAAAATGTCTAAAATGAGACATTTGTAATTTATGGAAATAGCACTGTCATGTGTCATCAGATGCAAGTTCTGTGACCTCTTCTTTCAATGGCACTACATGCAGGTTGTTTTGTGACTGGCATGTAGTGTGGGGTCAATAAGGGCTGGGAAATGGTGACAAAAAGCAGCAGCCAGATGGGACAAGGTTGACCTGATGTCTGAAACGGTACAGAAAGCTGCCGCCATTTGTGAATAACAAAGTTTGCAAAAAGACAATTTTTCCAGCTTGACTTGATTTTCCAACAATTTATTCAGTTTGGAGGCCATCAGAATTTGTAAATAAATGTAATAGAAAATGTACAATACTCCACAGTGTCACCAAGCCAGCAAAGTGCTTTGCACTCTAGGTATAAGTAAAGGATATATCCTCGAAGTTAAACATAATCAATTGCAGAAAACAATATTTAACTTACCGTAATATCATATTTTGTATTAATTATTTTTACTACGACAAGGAATGCTGACAAACTGTAATATTTCATATAGAGAATAGAATTGAAAAAATGAGGAGCTCATAGAAGATTTTAAGATTTTACTGATTACTTTTAAAGCCCTGCAAGGCCTGGCTCCCAGCTATATCTCTGATATGCTGGAACCACATAGCACCCTTAGATCCTCAGGTAGGGCTCTCTTCCCTCGACTAGCCTTGTCACTCACCATGGGCGATCGGCATTCAGGCTTTTGCTGCCCGGCCGCCCAGGCTCTGGAATGCCATGCCATTTAGTGCATAGACCAAGACCATGCTCGTTGTGAGTTTAAAAATGTTCTTGATTTGTCAACATAATCTATATGGACAGATCCTAATGACATAAATGTAGTGATTGAATTCACAATAGAAAGGAATAATAAAATCAATGCAACGATTTATGAAAACATGTTATTAATGCTCCCTCTGGCACAAACAGACCTTTACCGACAAGTCTGATATTGATGTGACATTTTAAAATGTTTGACTGAGTTATCTCTTAAAACACATACACAGCCATTTACAATATGCGTTTGCGCCTATACTGCCAGGAAATTATTAATTTTTCAGAGTCACAGTAGATCTCCCTTATATGCATGACATTTTGGTAGGCTGTAGTCTATATAGTGTACACTAGATGTCGCCAGCGATTAAGGTCTCTGGCGATTGCTAGAAGGCCTCAAATTAGCAACCAGTCCATTCACTTAGCATTAGCGTTAGCATGGAACGGCCCGGGACCCGTGCACGCCATCCGCGCTCTTAAAAAAAAAAAAAAAGTATCGACTATGTGCCTTAGATGCCCAATTGACGCACAGAGCCTTCAAACCGGATCAAGATCCGACGTTTAGAACGTGAGATAGAGCCGAGTTGCTGTAATGGTTTCCAATGTAAAATATATGCTCGGGTACATGATTGACACGCTCGATTTCCGGTTTCCGGCGATGACGTCACTTCCATCGCAGAATCCTTGCTGAAGCTTATATGAAGCTAGAATGGTCATTTATAGCTCAAAAAATGTCAAAAAAATACCAAAATCATCAGAAAATGATCCCTAAGGCGACGTTTGGCGATCTGGCACAGTTTGGCGTCCCCAAAATGGCGATGAAAGGCGATTTGGCTAAGAATGAGTTAATACATCAATATTTATATATACACTGGGCAGGAACATGCAGAATCCAACCTTTGTTTTGAGGATATTTCAATGATTCTTTGTATACCGTACCTAGGTGAAGGAATTCCACACATATTGTAGGATAATATTTATTTCTCCAAGATTTGAGTTGGACAACAAAAGCAAGCAGAAGCTTTAGATGCAATGTAACATTTCTTGCCTTGTAGTCTTCAAATTGGGGTAACATTCATATAAGGTATTATCATTTCAATTCATAATAGGGGAAATGGCAGCTGGATTCTGCAAAGAAAATGAAAAAATAAAACATAATGCTGCTGCCATTATCTGAAGAACCCTAGCATGTAAATTGCTTATCTTTTCCAAGCTGTACACTGCATATTACTGTTATGATAAAACAAATAAAGTAAGACATTTATCTTCAGGACAATTCAGTGATTAAATATTCAGTATTTTGATTATGTCTGAAGGCAACCATCAATATTAGACTCAATCAGCGTGCAATCTCACAAAGGATTTCAATTTGACGGTTCGTCAAACAGAAAGTAGTAAAGCTAGGCCATAGCAAAGCTCTCAATTACATTTTGTGAAACATGACATGCTGTGGCATTTGGATGACTGACAATGTGTACTGAATATAACTACAAATTACAACTAAATGTCATCATACAGCAAGTCAATATTCAAAGGGGATTGAAAATAAAATGACTTGCATGACTTCATGCATGCTCATACTGCACAACTGGCTGGTCTCTTCAAAAACAATTAGCAAGGTACTGCTCAGTATCAGCTCTCAGAGAGAGAGAGAGAGAGAGAGAGAGAGAGAGAGAGAGAGAGAGAGAGAGAGAGAGAGAGAGAGATAATGACTCCATAGGGCTAAAGCCTGACAGAGAATGCTGTGTTTCACCAAGAAATGTTAAGTACCTCACCAAACTATGATGGGATTTAAAACAAATGGATTAGTTGTTAGTTTTCCATCCATGCAGGAGGATAATTATTAATTATTGAACAGAGATTAACTGCCCAGTAGTACCATTGAAGATTAGGCCTTTGTAGTCCACCCTCTGTAAAAAGGTAAGTACAGCAAAGATAATCAAACTTGGATAAAGAGAAGAGTGTTATCCTCAAAAATAGGTTATTTTACATAACTATCAGGGAAAAGGCTGCTCATGTGAAATGTGCAGAAAAGTAACTAAAAAGTATGTTTACAAACAAATCAAAATTTCTAATCTTGAAAATGCATTTCTTTTTCAACTCAAACTGGTGCCTTGTGGATTAATTCCTCTAGTAACAACATCACTTGGCTCAAGATGAGGACAGGGCTAGAACTGTCATGCAAACTGTCTCTAAATCCGACACCGCATCACTGTCACCACTTAATTTAAGTGGCACCAAGCCCTGATCTCTTATTAGGCTACTATAAAAAGATCATCTAAAATGTTCCCTCCCTAGATATTCAGCAAAGAGTGAAACAAATATTGCCAATACTGGGAATATGCGTGATGTGGTTTTTAGTCTGAAAACCAGAGCAGCCGCTCTATGCTCTTGTTTTTTTACTGGTAATTGGCAGAGCATTTGCCTATGAAGCATAATGTTCTGTGTTCAATCCTGAGTCCTGCCAACTCAGCGTATGAAATAGAACGGCTTGGTTAACTAAGGTGGTCTTTACATGAGGTCGATTTTTTAGTAGACGATAGTTTTTACTATTGATTCGGCCATTTTGACACACGGAGACGCGTTTTTATGACCCAATCCGATACTTTTCGGAATTCGGCTCTGAAAGTGCATTTCTGTGGTTTCGCATCGTTTTCGCACCGATGTAATATAGGAAATCGGCCGCGAGTGAAAATGCGATGATGTCATAGCACCCCCTCCCCTGCTCCCCTCCCCTGCATGCTGCATAACAGTGTCACAGTCTGTCAGACTAACCGAAAATATTATTATTATTATTTGTGTTGTTGTAGGCCTAATTAAAACCCAGAAAATAGCCTAAACTGAACACATAGTGATCTATTAGCCCAAACCTCATTTGAAAAATGTCAGGAGTTTATGAAAGCCTTTTAAAAATGTCTATAGCCTATTGGCTATAAAACATTTATTGGTTTATAGACAAAATAATCAATTACAACTGCCAGCAGAAGTAGGTCAGATGATGATCAATAATTACGAGTCGCACCTGGAAGCCTAGCCTGACGGAGCTGCAACAGCTCTCCTCTCCGCAAAGTTAAATTAAACCATTAGGCTATGGATTGGTATTCAATTCTAAGCAAACTAATGATTAATGACTATTTTGCGTTCCCCCTTTTCAACTTCTCACCAACAAATACTGGATTAATTCTTCACGCACCGCGACCGCATCTCATCACAGAAGCAGCGAGCGGACTAATGAGTGAGTAATATTGTAATATGCTGAGTCTTGCTGACAGACAGACAGACAGACAGACAGACAGACAGACAGACAGACAGACAGACAGACAGAATAAACAGTCCAGTGTCAGTCCACTGTTAGACCTAACTGTCCAGTCAGTCAGAGACCACGACTCCACATCATAATCACAAAAACTTATATCCTCGCTCCCTCTCCTCTAGGCAAAGAAATCATGTCCATTATGAGCTTGCAGATCGGCTATTTCGCTTTTTCTCTCAGTGCGTCCAGCCTCCTCTTAAGGCACGCATGTTGCTTTCATCATCATCATACCATTTAAATATTAAAACAGCGAAATTAAACAAATTCCGCATCCCAGTGCACCAGTGCGTCAGTTCAGTAAGAGCTAAGGTATGGCAACATGACTGTTGTCTGGTCTTGCACGTGTGAAGGCACGCTGCAAGACAGTCATGTTGCCAATACTTAGCAACAGGCATGATGAATTTATTTTAATAGGTACATTTTATTATTTCCCCTTGTAATCAAGGTATGGTAGACTACCATACCCATATGTGCCTCTGTAAACTACTCCGTTCGTTCGCTGCCTCGCATGGCGTTATACTTCTGTGTTGCAGATAGAAGACAGAACTCACTTTACATTGCCCATCCCTGTAGATAATGTCCAGAAATATGCTCCATAGGCTATAAATGTTCCGACCTTCATCTTGTGAAACACCAACAAAAGGTGACTTTTGTTGGTGTTTCACTTCACCTCGCTAAAAAACCTCCTTTTGCGGGACTCATTGAATATGCGAACAGACGATAATAATATGGATTTGGGAGCATAGCCTAATTACAAAGCATGTCTCATTAAAAACAATATAGCCTATATTTTATAGTTGAAGGGTAAATACACAGTATAGGCCTATGTAGGCTGGAGTGGGAACATGACACATTTTGCTTGATTCATGCGTTGTCAACTTGTCGTTTAAACGCAGAAAAACGAACCAACAACCAGGTGTAAACGCGACGTTTTTTGGGTAATAAATCAAAAACGAGACCGGCAGCGTTTACAAGCGAACTGGTATAAAGACCCCCTAAGACCTTACAAGGAGCACTGGAAGCTCTCCGTACTGTAGCTGTGGTGCTCCACCTCAGAAATCAATCTCGCAGGGGTCTAGCTCATAGTAAATGGGATAGACAACCTCATTGCTTAAAGGAGTAGTTCACCCCCAAAATGATTTTTTTTCTATTGATTAGTCACGCCATGGAGACTTGAGTTCAATAATATTTTTAGTTTTTTGTCACATTCCTAAGACAAAAATGTGATAACAATAAATTTACCCCCATTCGTTCCGGATGGGGAACCGTTTCGAAACGGGTCCCCATCCAGAATCAATGGGGGTAAATTTACTCCAATCAAATTTTTGTCTTAGGATGTGACAAAAACCAAAAAATATTATTGAACTGCACTCTCCATGGCATGAGTAATCAATAGAAAAAAAGTCATTTTGGGGGTGAACTACTCCTTTAATGGCTAATGCCAAGCAATAATCCACTCTGACCTACTTATTTCCAAACACAACCACACCCCAAATTCACAGATTGATTGACTGGGGATTATGCTCATAGGTTTACATTTGGAGCAACCACCCTCGATATCAAATAAATAATAATGCATACCAGTTAATTTCACTTATAAATATAACAGTAGTTTTTTTTTTCTCCCAAAAATCTAGACATGAAAATCAGCTTTAGTTACTAACAGAGATTTGTTATTTAATTAACAAATGAAATTAAGAACATTTGCTTTTTGCAAGGATGACCTGGACTGGACCCCCCCTAGCGGCTAAGCCTCTCATCTTAACCCATTTAGGCCTGAACACATTATGACGCAATATTTTATGCTTTAAATCTAAAAAGAATAGCAGATATACAAGCTCACAGCGCGGCACCGAGTGCCGCGCTGCGAGCTTGTAGATCTGCTATTTTTTTTAAATCGTGAAAATTTGAATGTTGACCCGATTCTATAAGTGTCTTTTGAATCCTTCTAAGATTTTTGGAAAAAAAACCTATGTTTCTGCGTCAGCAATTTGGCCAGCCATCGTCAAAGAAAAGGTCCTTTTCACTTAAATGCAGCTCAGTTAGTCTGTTCTTGAGAGACTACTATGTCAGTGGTGCTCAAACCTTTTCATGTGAAGGACCCCCAAAATGATATTTATTTGGCCACAGACCCCCATTTCAAAATATCTGATTCCAGGGACCACCCAGAAGCAAAATTTGAGTTACAAATGTTTGATTTGCACACATTTTCACGACTTTTTCAAAAATAGCAGATCTACAAGCTCGCAGCGCGGCACTCGGTGCCGCGCTGTGAGCTTGAATATATGCTATTTTACACTGGTTAAAGCATTCAATAATTCTAGGCCTAAATTAATCAATGCTAGAAATGCCCCTGGTGTCAACCCAGAGTGAACATTTGCTACGGCCTGCTTGGCATTGAGCGCGAGACCCAGTGGTGGAAAGTAACTAAGTACATTTACCCAAGTACTACTGTACTTAAGTATAATTTTTAGGTATTTGTACTTCACTTCAGTATTTACAATTTCCAATACTTTTACTTCTACTCGACTACATCTCGGATCCAAATATTGTACTTTTACTCCACTACATTTATTTGAAAACTTTAGTTACCCTAATTACTTTGTAGATTTGGATTATTACAAAACATACATTTCAGCTTATATACATTTCACCCATTTGAAAATAGACAATCTACAAGCTCACAATGCGTTGCGATGCGACGCAATGGATTATTACAAAACATACATTTCAGCTTGTATACATTTCACCCATTTGAAAATAGACGATCTACAAGCTCACAATGCGTTGCGATGCGACGCATTGTGAGCTTGTAGATTTCCTATTCTCAAAAGATTGTTATACATTTCATACATTTGAAAACTTGTGAATTGGGACATTCTGCATAATTAGTACTTTCTGCTGGTACGGGTAGTCGGGTACCAGTAGTACATTTTGATACCAATACTTTTGTACTTTTACTCAATTAAATATGGAATTCCTAGACTTCTACTTATAACAGAGTATTTTTACACTGCAGTACTGATACTTTTACTTGAGTAAAATTGAGTACTTTGTCCACCACTGGCGAGACCCAGGGTGAAAGTTTCACTTTGGAGAATGTAGTAGCAAACAAACTTTTTTGCCTGGTCAGCAGTGTCTGTCAGCAGAATGAAATGCTTGATTACACAGACTAGACCTTACCCGTTCAAAGATGTGTGCTCCAAAATATACTGTGCAGAGTGTGGGTTGTGGGGAAAGTTACTGTAACTGGTGCGTGCGTGAGAGCATCATGTAAGGAGCAGCTCATGGAGGAGTGTATATTTATTTACCAGTTGGAAGATGAGACACACATCAAACGCACCTGGTGAAAGCGTGAGAGAGAGAGAGAGAGAGAGAGAGCACATTCCTAACTGTGAGAGAGGGAGCTGTGTGTGTGTGTGGGGCTACAGATCCCATGGCCTGGAGGAACAGACCGTAACCCTGGCAACAGACAGTAGAAAACGCTAATAAACAGCTTTAATTTGGGAGAAATGAAATTCGGGCTTCACAGTTATGTCAGGTGTGTTCATATGCTAATGGTGATGCGATTTCAGATCAATTGCTCCAGCCACTGAGGAGAAACGCTGTTACAGACGGACGGACGGACGGACGGACGGACAGACAGACATTCGCAAAATTATATGTTTGATATGGGAAAGGGAGGCTCAAGGGAAAGTGAAGGAACACTTAAAACACTTAAAAGAAAAGTAGATAATGGCTGTGCTAGCACAGAAGAGGGAATGCTGAGTGTAATTTATTATTGTAAATGGACCTGTAAAAATGGAACATTTTGGTCAACTGCTGTGTATAATGCAATAGTAGTGTAAGTGCAAGTGTGAAAGTGCCTATAATGTCAGGGACCTGAGACGGAAGACTTGGGAGGGTTTTGTTCATTTTCAGATATAATGAGTTGAGCCATCAATCATGCTGTTTATAGGAAGAAGATTAATTCTTCCATCAAGTGCTTTTACCCTTTGAGAAACAAGTCAGTCAAGTGATTTCATTGATCGGAGATCAGTCTATATGCAGTACCCATACATTATGTTTTAGGTTTTTAGTTTCTATGATGCTAAAGTTCTGATTAGCATGGGTGGTGTGAAAGAGGAAATTAAAATAAATGGAGATGAGTTATGAAGGGTGTGACAGGGATGTCGCAGACGTGACAAACACATTTCTCCGCCAGCATGCTTGTCCATACTAAAGCCTCCACGTGACAGCAGTGATGCTGCCAACATCCACGTTCCCTACTGCCATGCCTGCTTGCCAGGGTAGAAATACATTGAGTACATTCATGAGAATGTACGCTTGCATAAGACCAATGAATTCTTTAATGTCCCCTTGGCCGACAATATGCCAGAGAAAAACTCACTATCTTCTCAGTGGATAGACAGGATTAACTGATTAGTTGGTTGATGTGTAGACAGTAGAGTAAAGTGAGACGCATGATTTTAGTTGATACCTGTATGTGGTTGATGTAGACGGTAAAGTGAGAGGCATGATTTTAGTAGAAGATACTGAACAGCAGAATGCTGTATCCGTTTTCTCTCTGTATCCCTTTTCTCTCTTTATCAGGCAGATAAAGAGAGAAATCTTAAACGGAAGGGATGTTCCAGGGAAGGTGGTGGAACACCAGAAGATAGATAATGCAATGAGGAGTGTGAAAGCCAGTGTGATAGATAGACCTCTGATGATACCAAGGGAAATGCAGTATGCTGTAGAGAAGAAAATATAATATGTCAGGCGGTAGTCAACATACAGTACCGATATATACATGTACACAGAAAATTCTCTGCAATTTAGTTAAACTCTCAAGGCTAAATTAATACTCAGGATTTTACTGCATAGGGTCCAGCTCCTCTGGTGAAAGGAGTGAGGAGAATTAGTATATTTTGTCAATTTAAACTCCATAATGAAATTATCTTCATGGGGTTACAAATTCCCCCCAAGGGGCTCCCTTGGACACTGATGGGTGGTTAAGAAAAGGGGGGATGATGTTCTGGTGATTGAAGAGATCCATCTTACAGTATATTCAATCTCCACATAAAGATCCAGCTGGAGCAGGATTTCTGCGGACCTCGCTGAACCGAACCTGTACTCTTGGGGCTGGACATGATCAGCACATGGAGCAGCACTGAAACCACAGCTGAAGTCGGCTGGAACAAAGGGCAGTTTTAAATTTGAGATCTGACTGTGTGTGGGAAAACTATGAATAAACATATTAAGGTGCCATGGCATTGGTCCGACAGCTCATTGTTCCTACATCCCATTAGTCTGAATCTTGTGAATGTTAACCTGGTGAAAAATACTATGCCTAAACCTAAACCTAACCCTAGCCTCAGTAAAACTATGCCTAAACCTAATCCAAACCCTAACCTCAGTAAAACTATGCCTAAACCTAATCCAAACCCTAACCTCAGTAAAACTATGCCTAAACCTAACCCTAAAATGTAACCCTAACCAAAGTAGGACTAATGAGATATACTGTAGGACTAATGAGATGTAGGACTTTAAAATGCAATATGCAGTAAGAAAAGTATAGTTTTCGTACTTTCAAACTTACAAATCAATAAAGACGTTATGTGATGAATAAATAAAAGAAACAGTGTGGGGATTATCTGGGGAAATTAAGTCTGAAGAGGTGGCTTTGAGTCGAGGGCAGGGTTAAAAGTTTAATGAGGATTTGAAGTGAGTTCCACAGAGAGGAGGAAGAATCTGTGTACTTAACGTTCAATTAAATAATCTAAACTTAGCGTTCATTAATTAAATAATCTAAAAATTGCGATTTTTTTTTTCTTCAATATAAAAAAAGAAAAGAAAAAACGAATAATGAGTCATTTTTTATTTATTTCTAACTTTTGGCGCAGAATCAAAGGTTGAGAAAATGCCGTGCGGTCCACGCTTACACAACCGAGCACTTCTTACCCGTCTCAGCCAATGAAAAGCCGCGGTCAACATAAAAAAATATTTTAGATAAATATATAAATGAATACATGGTGATTCTCAGGTCGTAATCCGAGTTTTCTATTCTCTATTCAAAACACAATAAACATACATTGGAAAATGAGTCTTTTTCCTTAATTTTAATTTTTCCACTTTGTATGCATTTTGGAAAAAAGCTGCATTTATGTCCGGTAGCGTTCAGAACAAGAAAATGAAAAATAGACTAAATGAAAAATAGGAATTGGGGCTCCAAAATGACTTTTTCCATTTTCTCAACCTTTGATTCTGTGCCAAAAGTTATAAATTGAAAAAAAAGGACTCATTATTATCATTATTATTACACAAACACACTCGCTCAGTGAGTAAACGCCACGCGGTATTTCCACAAAGATGAACACAATCCATCTCTCACCGCCCGCGTACGCATGCACAAACGAGCACACTCGCGGGGGATTTCACGGGACCGCGCCCGCTCGCCTCGCCACCCCAATACTTCGCTGCGTGGCCAAAATAGCCGCCCGCCTCCCATTGAAAATGAATTGCTAGGAGGCGGTGACCGCGGGTAGTGTGGAAGGCTGACACATTGATCATGACAGAGACAACCTATGATAGTTCAAGCAGAAAACCAAACCTGACAAAAGTGACAATAGTCCAGATGGGGAAGTAGCTAGAAATTTTCAGTTTATAAAAAGAATACAAATGCAAAAGGGCAATAAAATACCTGACTGTCACTTCAGGATCATAAGGCTGGAGTTTTGCCTCTGTTGGGCTGTTACAAAAGGCCCAAAACTTAAATATACGTATCTGGCGCTCAATCGCTGGATTTGATGTATGAGTGTCCGTATGAGGCAGAGGTTCTGCTCTGGCACCTAAGGAGTGTGCATGCACTGTTTCACTACCATCGTGGCAACAGATGGACGGGACACACAGACGGACGGACACACAGACAGACAGACAGACAGACAGACAGACAGACAGACAGACAGACAGACAGGGGGCAAAACATTGTCTCCCCATGCCTTTCGGCCTGGCAGAGACAATGATCAGCCATACAGCATCACCACTCCTCACTATCTCACTCATCTTAAAAGTAGGGTAGGAGCTATAAAACACATGGGAAACCTTAGTACCGTTACATGTGTGACAGAGCCAACTGTCTGGCAATGCTGCCAGTGGTGAAGCCATGAGGTAACATTTGAATCTATATCATTCTCCCACCTCCTTTGCCAATGAGTGAGTCTGTGCAAGGCCAATGAAGGCCACCCACTATAGGGTAAAATAATGAGTGAGAGCATTGCAGCCAGTGATAAACCTCAGAGCATTGTGGTACACAGTATGCAGCCAGCGATAAACCTTGGTACACAGTATTCAGCCTGTGCAAGCATCTGGCAGAGCCCATGTACAGCAGATCAACATGATCTGACAAGCAAAGGGAGGAGCGTAGACTCAACCAGTTTTCATTGGCAATAAAGGGTGTTTAAATGACACTTCTCTGGCTGTCGTACTGCAGTGCCGTTGCTTCAAAAGAACACGCGAAGCCTGTGGTAAGTGAGGATTGGCAGGTCCTTGCACGGATTGGCTGCCAGGATAGATGCGCCAACTGGCTGGCCAGCTTTTAATCATGTCCTCTGGCATATTGGCTCTCACAATGCAGGACTTATTCTGATAAACTGTCTATCCTGTTCAGACACGAGTTATATACCGTAATCAGTTGCTCAACATTTACTCAATCTCCAGCCATAGCAATGAGAGAGTCTTTATAGTCTGCTCTGAATATATAATATACACTATCTATTTATCCCATGTTTAATGACAGGTTGTTATCAGTGACAGTGAGCCATGTGCAGATTTTACCGAGCTCTGAGCCAAGGGCTTTTTCAGTCTGAAAATGTGTTCTTGTCCGAGACCAGTAGTCCTCACTCATCCATGAACAAGAACAAATTGCAGTCACATGATATCCTGTTGTCAACGTAAGTTAGGAAAAGTAAAGGCCCTAGTATGCTTCCTTGAGGAAAACTGCAGCTCACTGGGAGGGGGAGGACAGGGTTCCATTCACATCCACTACTTCATCCACTTCAAGGATGCACTTTCAAACCCGATTGCCTTCAACTTATTGAGCTGTATAGAGTGGTTTACAGTCAAATTCCTTCTGGAGGTCCAACATGACTGTGCTGCAGTATTTGCCTCACTTTGCCATGCCAGGGTCTGTTTTTGCTTCCTTTTTTCTACAGGGGTTACTCTCGCAAGTTTTAAATCTTGTGGGATGTGGCACTGACTTGTGGAGAGATTTTCTATGTGGGCAATGATTGGAGCAATAGAGGTCGGCTACGTCTCTGAGAAATCTGGAGGGGATATTGCCTTTATATGATACAGCCCAGAATGAGAGGGCAGTATGTTAACCAGTGTGGTGGCTGTAAAGAAGTTGTTAAGGCGATTAGCCACATCCAGCTTTTCAGTAATAAGCGTGCCATCCGAATTTATGTTGATGTTCGTTTTCTAACTGTAGCCCAACTGTTTAATTACCTCCCAGAGCTCTTGCAGTTTATTTATGTTTATATATTTTGTATTATGAGTGAAAAATTGCCTCTGGCAGTATTAATCATGCTCGTTACCATATTGCGTAGCTTTTTGCTTTGTTCAAATAGCTGAGCACTACGTTTTTTATGATACTAAGAGTAGCTGTTGTCTCTGACGCTCATAGCATTCAAGACGTCTGCATCATCCACAGTTCTGATTGGGCTTTAACCCTGGCAGTGTTCATGGGTGCTAAACTATCTACCACAGACAGGAAGTCAGTTTTAAAGCAGAACCATGTCTCCTCGACCAATGTACAATTGTGTACATTGGCCTGGTCCAGCTTCTCCAATAAAGAGATAATTCACCCCAAAAAACATTTTTTCTATTTATTACTCACCCCATGGAGACTTGAATTCATGGATATTTTGTAGTTTTTGTCACATTCCTAAGCCTCCTTTAATTACCAGCAGTGGATCCCTGCTTCACTCTGCTCATCCCTCTCCTCAAATTATTGGATTACGAATGCAACAAAAAAGAAAAAGAAAAAAAAAAGAAAAAAGGGGGTGAGTAATCCATAGAAAAAAGTCATTTTGGGCGTGCCGTGAACTATCCCTTTAACTATATATATTTTTTTGTGATCTGACTGTTTTGTGACAATTGGCCTCAGATTTTATTGTATTTTATGCATACAGAAAAGAATGTAGTGGTCACTTTACCAGTACTCAAAAACACTACTCCTGGAGATTCTGGACAAAAAACTGTATCTGAATCAATACACATCATATTTTAATATATATATAGCCTATAATACCTACCTATAATTTCAACTTCTGAAATTGTAACCTAGTCTACAAGAAAGAAAGAAAATTAGGCACATTACATTGTTGTTGCTGTTTTTGTTCAAATGAAATTAAATCAGTTCTTTCAAATTAAACATATCTTTTGCCATGTCAGCGTTTTTGTATCCATATTCCATCAAAGCATCATTATTTAGATCAAGCTGAAAATGTGTTGTCAGTTGCAGAGGTTATAGCGCTGTCAATGCATCCATCAGCATTGGCCGGGTTATTGTGTTAGTGAAATGGGCTCTCTCTATCGATCTCTCCTTCTCTCTCCCTCCCTAGCCTTCTGTCTCCCTACCTGAGGTTGTAGACGTGCAACTTGAACTTTATATAGTAGATGAAGGCTCAATCATTATTTTGTGTAGTTTCAATATACATTTGAGTGAAGTGATTTTTAACCCTTTAAGTGCCTATCCCGAACATGTTCGGGATATTTCAATCCAAAACAATTTTTTATTTGCTATTTTACTTACCCCGAGCTGCTTGGAGCAACGTGGGTGGTCCCGGCTCGCCCAGCGCTCACCAACGAGAGACGCTAGATGCTCCGACGATTTATTCCATTGAAAATGGTTTAAAATAAAGTTTAGAGCCCCCCAAAAAAAAACTCGGTACCGGTACCGGTACCGGGACGTATTCCAGGGTGCCTATCCCGAACATGTCCGGGATATTTAATAAAATGAATTATTTAATCGGAGGCCTCAACGAAGCCCCGGTCTAGACGTCCATCCATGGCCGGGACTTAGACTCGGCCATCCACGGGCCGTATTCGCGCTAACGGCCGCATCGCGCCGCCCACTCCAATAATAAATCACATCTTTAGACAGGATTTTCTCCGGATTGTGTTCCCAGACCCAAAGAGAACGTTTTTTGCGGCTGAAATAGCTTTAGATCGGGCTTCTAAATGGGTTAGCATTTTGGCTACGTGTCAGCTAGCTTCCTCCTCTCGTCACCCATAGCATTGACTGGAGTGAAAACACAAGCCAGTTGGGAGAGGGTCGACGAAAGCTATAAAGAAGGTCTATGGATACATTTCTGGCACTCTAGCGCCCCTTGTGGCCGGCGGCACTGTATGAGTTAAGTGCCCTGCCTCTTCAACGCTGCTCTGATTCATAATGTAATATACTGTATATACTATACTGCATGACATTTCAGGACAGTTTAATTGCAAGCACCTGATAATCTTATCTCCATGCTTATATTTTAATAGCGGAGGTCCCATGTGAATCAAAGTCTAAACCTTTCTCTAGGTCAGCAGTGAGCAGCATTGTTTATTTTAAAAAGCATCTTCATTCCGTGACACCTCAACTGAGGATACATTATTTCACTTCAAAAAAGGTAGATGCACAGAACAAAACAATGAGGGCACATCACCTCTGTTCATGTAACATATTTATATTCCACAGAGGAAGCATACGCCTACCTGCAGTGCTGGGAAGTGGAAATCTCATTCTAGATGAATACTATACATCTATGCAGTGGACCGCTGTTCTGACAAAAGGAGTAGTTACTTACCCAAATTAAATTCATACCAAGGGGCTAGTTTACACAGGGAGTAGATTTTCACTTCTTCATTAAACTTAACTGGTTAAAACCATACACTTTGTTGTATCAAATAGCAAAAATAGACAAACTACAAGCTAACAGCACCCTGTGTTATGTTGCATTGTGAGCTTGTAAATGTACTATTTCCCCCCCAAAATTGCCTATTTTGCAGAATGTTTACCTATTATGACATACCAGGTTATTAAAATGAATTATTTAAACTAGCCCTTACCCGTTCAAAGATATGAGCTCCAAAATGATGTGCAGTGTGTGGGTTATGGGATGTGCACTGTGCACACAGTATATGAGGGATGGAAAGTAACTTTAACTGGTGCTTGCATGATGTAGGAGCATCAATGTAAGAAACCCGTTTCCTTTAATGGCTACAGAGATACTGTCCCCCCCCCCCCCCCCCCCCCCAGCCCGCCCGCCCACCCGCCTGCACACACACCCGCCCGCCTGCCTGCACACACACACACACACACACACTCCCCCCGTGTGTGTGTGTGTGTGTGTGTGTGTGTGTGTGTGTGTGGGTTTGTGTGTGATTGTGCATGGCCTGAACAACAGCGCCCCTCCCTTAACATGTGTGGTCACAAAAGGTACTGTAGGCTAAATAGATATAGATACACCATAAAAATGCAAATATACAGCATACGATTTGCGAAAGTGACAAACGGGCTTCACAGTTATGTCAGGTGTGTTCATATGCTTATGGTGATGCGATTTCAGATCAATTGCTCCAGCCACTGATGAGAAACGCGGTTTCAGACAGACACTCAGACAGACAGACATTCGGAAAATTATATGTTAGATATGCCATATTCCAGCCACCTTGCGTATCGTTCTTCTTGACACAAGTATGGAGCCTAAAATGCCTGGAATTAATAGCCTTCCATACACATACTGTACAACAGAAAATGTTCTGTTGGGTTTACTGGTCACAATTCTGTAGGCTACTCAGAGATGGAGCCAAAGTGGTAGGGAAAAACAATCTAATTAAAAAATAAAAAGTCTAAGGAATAATGTTTCCAATTTTAAAGTTGTAGAAAGGTGGTTCAATTGATGGAAATGTAGTGCAACAACTTAAGGAACCTTTGAGACTGAGGTGTACACTTTCATTTGGTCAGCTCCACCCGTGGACTAATCAAGTCTTATTAATGTTTTTAATTCACACAACGACCTCCGCTATCACCCATGAGGGCCCAATGCAGGAACAATGACCAATGTACTTTGATCCGTATGCAGTATGCTACTGCATTTATCAGCCCACAGTAATAAATCATAAAAAGACGACTTTATACTACATAGTATGACAGTGTCGCATACTGAAAATAGCAACTCTAAAAGGAGAACGAAGAATAAATCAGGCAAAAAATAGTTAGAGACAGTCACTGAGACAAAGTACATCATTTCAATTTAGCAAGCTCTCTCGCACGCACGCATGTCACGCACGCACGTGCGTGCACACGCACACACACACGCACACACACACACTGAATTTCACAATAAATTCCTCCCATGACTAATCTAGTCAGCTCTTTTGTTTTCCAGAATCCCCTGTGTATTGTCACTCAGTCTAACAGAATGACACCCTCTGCATCACTCTGCTCATCCCTCTGTTCATCTCTCCTCCTGGCTCTAACTCAGGGCCGTACATGTGTTCTTCAGCAGAGAAACCGCATTTTTTCATAATTTATATTTCGGGGTGCGTTGGGTTTTTAATTGCAATATATCAAAGATGCAGACTGATGTATGGTCACAAAGCTAGCTGGTGATATGGATATTTTATTTCCCTTGTTTTATTTCACATACAGAGTTTTGTCATTTGACACCTTTCAGTGCTTTTTTCTCTCTTAGAAATGTGTAGGGTGGAACATTTATGTGAACAGTCGAACAGTGCAGCAGCAGCAGCAGCAATGATAAACAGGCATAGTATGAAACAGAAAGTCCACACTGATCTAGTACTCACACAGTGAGTGTGTGAGTACTAGATCAGATCAGTGTTGCTAGATTAGATTTAGTACATCATTCTACAACTATCTGTCTATGCTAGGTGGAGAGAGTGATACCTATGATCTGAATAGTCGTGCTTGAACATTCTTTCACTGGTCTAATACTAGCTGCTGAAATAATTGTGAAATTAAGCTGTTCCTCATTTTACAGAGGACCTCCTGGATCCCTCTCAAAAAATTTGAAAACCATGTTTAGAGTATGGGGCTAAACCCATTTAGGCCTAAATCCGATTTGAAAATTACCAACTGTTGTACTGGACAATGTATTATTCAGCCTCTGTAGAAGCTAGAAACAAAATTCCAAAACTATTTGATAGCTTACACCTTTGGCCTTTCATAGAAAACAATATTTTCAAACATTACTGTACTACATACTGTACATGTACTGTAATACAGAAAGATGTGTTCCCGGCCTGAGGGGGTAATACACTTTAATGTGTACCCGTCCATAATGGGTTGTTAAATAATAATTAAAAAAAGAGTTTGGTAAAACATTGAAGCTCTGTATTCCGATTGTAATCATTAAGAGACTGTTTATGTGGGGTCTTCCCATCTTTCCACCATTTTTTAACAGCAGAGAGAGCCCCACAACGCTTCAATTTTATAGTGTTCCAGTCCCTTCTTTTCCTCATCACAATTTCACTTGTTTATCCCGTATCCAATATGGGTTCTCTCTCCTCACTGGATAAAGTTCCAATCCTGGTTGGAAAATGTATTTTCAGTTTACTAACGAGCTGGAGAGACCCCTGTTACTGAACAAAAACTCTATAGCAATCATTGGCAATTTGCTTGGAATAGAGCCATTTCACACTTATTTGAACAAAAACACATCACTTCCATCCCCTTTAACTGTGTGCCTCAGAGTTAAATGAACGCTTGGGATTTGGCAGTGCAGATGCTTTTCAGGAGTTCCATCCTCTCCCTCTCAACCGTGAACATCAGCAGGACATCTGCTCTAGACTAGATATGATTTAAATATGCCTTGATTGGTAAAGTGTTGCAGTGGTCTAGGCTACTGCCATGGTCTAGGCTACTGCCATTCTACAAGAGTTCAATTCTCTTCAATATTTCACTCACTGTGAACACGTTTGGCACTATAATTAAGGGTGCATTCACACAGGCATGTTTTATTGGGATTAAAACGAATCCTGTAGCATATTGTCGGAAAATCATCATTTGAGCATGTGTGAAGACGCATGCATATTCTTTTGCTCAAGCAAACTAATGCAAATCCCCCAAAAAACTGTGGTTTCGATGGTTCACTGTTGGTGTGAATGCATCCACGTCAAATGCAGGCAATGAAACATTGTGGTAGAGCCTAGGGATGTCAAAAATGGACCTTTATCAAAATCGATTATTCTATAGCAATAATCGAATATTATTCGAAAATCGATAATTAATTATTATTATTTTTTTTTTATTAAAAAAAAAACATGGCTCTTCAGGTAATTGGTAGCCTAACTACTACTCTTCATCTTTCTTTTTAGTGTGCCAGTGTACTGTTCACCTAATCTCTCAAGAACAGATTCTGTGATCTTATATTTACAAGTGGCTTAGAGGCCACGCCCACTTCAAGCACGGACATGAAGCCTCTTCAAGCACGGACATGAAGCCTCCACAAAACGGACATGCTTGAAGCCAAGCCAGCCCAATTCGCCCCCCGTCGCCATGGTGACCACCCTTCATTGGCTCCCACACCCATCCCCCCAGGCTATGGGGCCTGCAGCAACATTCCAACACTCCCCCAGGCACAGGGAGGGGGATGTGCCAACAACTCCACTCATTTCCAACAACAACAGAAAGGCATCAACACCTACTTCTCTCCAGTGCGTCCGGCCGTCAAATATGTCCGACCGGAAATGTGCTGCGGCACAATAGTTCCGCCACAATAGTTCCCCCCCCAATTTTCTTTTTTTTTTTTTTAATTTTTTTTTAATTTATTTTTTTCCCCTTTTTTTTAACTTTTTTTTCTTTCTTTTTTTTACTTTTTTTTTTTTTTAACTAGATGTGAGCGGCCCGAAGGGCCGCGACCCTCTAGTGCTTTACAATACAGAGGACGCTGTTTTCCCTTTTCTTTGATGATGGCCACCAAGTACCAAACAATCAAGCCTGAATCAATCACACCTGTGTCTGAGACGGGGGAGGGGAGTGTGTAGCAGGCAGCTGCCACTCTGCTGTGCTCCTTCACTCTGTCTACACAGTTTACAGTTGGTGCTGGTGTGAATAATAAATCAATGGCCATTTACTATTATCATTAATACTATTGTTAGCCTATATTCTATATATTGGTTGAAACTAACTAACTAAGCCAAAAAATAGTATTAAAAAAATATATATATATATTAATATTTTTTCGATTTTCAATTATTAAATATTAAAATCGAATATTGATTAATCGAACGAATATTCGAAAATCGATTATTCGGTGACATCCCTATAGTAGGGCAGGAGAGAGGGGTCTACCAGCACCCCAATGACATGTTTTCGAAACCTGTTTTTTTTGGACCGTTATGATGTCTAGTTATGATTTCTGCTTGTTGCCGTCGCCAACTAATACCCCATGGGGTTCATTTTTAACCTTTTCTCACAACTATTCCCAATCTGAACCATACAATGGTCATAATAGAAAATGCCATAACGCTTGATGTAAACAACCTACAGGGACAAATGAACACACTTTTCTATATGATTTTGACCCAGGGAATTCATTAAAGTGGTTATTTTTAACATTTAAGCACATCTTGACCCTATTTCAGGACAGAAACTGCGAAAAATAACCCAAAATTGTTCAAAACACGTCTATACTTCTCTTTGTACAAATACATTAACGTGTATTCTTTTTATACCACATGTTTTTTAGGACCCTTATGGCGTCTAGTTATGATTTCTTCTTGTTGCCGTGGTCAACTAATGTCCCATGGGGTTCATTTTTAACCTTTTTACATCTATCCCCAATCTGGACCATACAATGGACATAACAAAATGCCTTAACTCTTGAAGTAAACAACCTACAGGGACAAATGAACACATTTTTCTATATGATTTTGACACAAGGAATTTATTTACGTCATCATTTTTAACATTCAAGCACATCTTGACCCTATTTCAGGGCATAAACAGCGTAAAACGACCAGAAAATGTTCAAAAACATCTATATTTCTCTTTGTACATATAAATATTAAGGTGTATTCTTTTTATACCACTTGTTTTTTTAACCCTAATGGTGTCTAGACAATATTGCTTCTTGTTGCCGTGGTCAATCAACGTGGCTTGGGGTTCATTTTAACCCTTTCTTACACCTATCCCCAAAACAAAACATAAGATGGAGATAATAGAAAATACCATAACTCTTGAAGTAAACAACATACAGAGACAAATCAACACATTTTCCCACATAATTTGCACCCAAGGAACTCATTAACGTGGTTATTATTAAGATTCAAGCACATTTTGACACTACTTCATGGCAGAAACTGCAAAAGATTTGCAGAAAATATTCAAATCACATCTTTATCTCTATATCTATATTCTCTTTGTACAACATTTCTAAGGTTACACGTCATGTTTCTTAGTACCCTAATGGTGTCTAGTGTCAAGATTTAGTAGTGTTGCCCAACTCATGTCCCATGGGGTTCATGTTTTTTCCCCAGATATGTTTTTGGGCTTTTATGCCTTTATTGACAGGACAGTAGACTGACAGGAAACAGGGAGAGAGAGTGACAAGCAGCAAATCTGGACGGGCTCGGGGATCGAAACAGCGACCCACCGCAGGCTACACAAAGCCTTCTGTATGTGGGATGCGGCCCAGACCATTTTGAATCGATGTCCGTAAGTTATCAAAGAACAATTTCACTGGTCAGTGTCTTCCATCTCATCAAACTCCACCTCATCCTCTTCCGATATCATCATCATTATCATCACTGAGGACAGCCAACAGGTTAATGAGAGATTGGGGAAGAATTGGCCCACAAGACCAGACAGGCTCCAAAGTCCATCCTTCCGTCTTCTGCCACCCCTGACCTTCGTCATAGGTTTAGGCCCCCACAAGATTGGCTCAGTTGCTGGCTTGTAACAGGCCACTCACTCTATAGTTCACCCGCTGGATGTGGGGGATGAGCATATTGGAGGGGCAGGTGGGCAAAATGCACTCTAGACCTGCTGAAGAGGGTCTCGTCTTCTCCCACCAGTTTATTCAGCATCTTGCTCCTACCATAGTTCACTGATGTATCACGTGCTTGATTTTACATCACACACGCGAAGGCTTCCAGCTGCTCCTGCACTTCCGGCTTCAACTTACACTCATCGCCAAGCATTTCTCTCAAAATGTTGCATTATGTATAATGCAACATTTTGAGAGACCATATTTAGCAATAATCGAAACAATCATTCTACAGCCGGCTGGGCAATGAGTGTAAGTTGAAGCCGGAAGTGCAGGAACAGCTGGAAGCCTTCACGTGTGTGATGTAAAATCAAGCACGCGAGACATCAGTCGACCAGGCTAGGAGCAAGATGCTGAATAAACTGGTGGGTGAAGACGAGACCCTCTGCAGCATTTTGCCTGCCTGCCCCTCTGCCAATATGCTCATCCCCCACATCCAGCGGGTGAACTATAGAGTGAGTGGCCTGTTACAAGCCAGCAGCTGAGCCAATCTTGTGGGGGCCTAAACCTATGACGAAGGTCAGGGGTGGCAGAAGACGGAAGGATGGACTTTGGAGCCTGTCTGGTCTTGTGGGCCAATTCTTCCCCAATCTCTCATTGACCTGTTGGCTGTCCTCAGTGATGATAATGATGATGATATCGGAAGAGGATGAGGTGGAGTTTGATGAGATGGAAGACACTGACCAGTGAAATTGTTCTTTGATAACTTACGGACATCGATTCAAAATGGTCTGGGCGCATCCCACATACAGTAGGCTTTGTGTAGCCTGCGGTGGGTCGCTGTTTCGATCCCCGAGCCCGTCCAGATTTGCTGCGTGTCACTCTCTCTCCCTGTTTCCTGTCAGTAAAGGCATAAAAGCCCAAAAACATATCTGGGGAAAAAACATGAACCCCATGGGACATGAGTTGGGCAACACTACTAAATCTTGACACTAGACACCATTAGGGTACTAAGAAACATGACGTGTGACCTTAGAAATGTTGTACAAAGAGAATATAGATACAGAGATATAGATGTGATTTGAATATTTTCTGCAAATCTTTTGCAGTTTCTGCCATGAAGTATGTCAAAATGTGCTTGAATCTTAATAATAACCACGTTAATGAGTTCCTTGGGTGCAAATTATGTGGGAAAATGTGTTGATTTGTTTGTATGTTGTTTACTTCAAGAGTTATGGTATTTTCTACTATCTCCATCTTATGTTTTGTTTTGGGGATAGGTGTAAGAAAGGGTTAAAATGAACCCCAAGCCACGTTGATTGACCACGGCAACAAGAAGCAATATTGTCTAGACACCATTAGGGTTCAAAAAACAACTGGTATAAAAAGAATACACCTTAATATTTATATGTACAAAGAGAAATATAGATGTTTTGAACATTTTCTGGTCGTTTTACGCTGTTTCTGCCCTGAAATAGGGTCAAGATGTGCTTGAATGTTAAAAATGATGACGTAAATACATTCCTTGTGTCAAAATCATATAGAAAAATGTGTTCATTTGTCCCTGTAGGTTGTTTACTTCAAGAGTTAAGGCATTTTGTTATGTCCATTGTATGGTCCAGATTGGGGATAGATGTAAAAAGGTTAAAAATGAACCCCATGGGACATTAGTTGACCACGGCAACAAGAAGAAATCATAACTAGACACCATAAGGGTCCTAAAAAACATGTGGTATAAAAAGAATACACATTAATGTATTTGTACAAAGATAAATATAGATGTGTTTTGAACATTTCTGGTTGTTTTTCGCTGTTTCTGTCCTGAAATAGGGCCAAGATGTGCTTTAATGTTAAAAATGATGCCGGAAATGAATTCCTTGTGTCGAAATCATATAGAAAAGTGTGTTCATTTGTCCCTGTAGGTTGTTTACATCAAGAGTGATGGCATTTTCTGTTATGTCCATTGTATGGTTGAGATTGGTGATAGTTGTGAGAAAAGGTTAAAAATTAACCCCATGGGAAATTAGTTGACCACGGCAACAAGCAGAAATCATAACAAGACATCATAAGGGTCCTAAAAAACCTGTGGTATAAAAATAATACACCTTAATTTATCTGTACAAAGAGAAGTATAGACGTGTTTTGATCATTTTTGGGTTATTTTTCGCCGTTTCTGTCCTGAAATAGGGTCAAGATGTGCTTAAATGTTAAAAATAACCACTTTAATGAATTCTCTGGGTCAAAATCATATAGAAAAGTGTGTTCATTTGTCCCTGTAGGTTGTTTACATCAAGAGTTATGGCATTTTCTGTTATGACCATTGTATGGTTCAGATTGGGAATAGTTGTGAGAAAAGGTTAAAAATGAACCCCATGGGGTATTAGTTGGCGACGGCAACAAGCAGAAATCATAACTAGACATCATAACGGTCCAAAAAAACCAGGTTTCGAAAACATGTCATTGGGGTGCTGGTAGACCCCTCTCTCCTGCCCTACTACTAGTAGAGCCCTTGCCTTGCAGTTTTACTGTCTGTCTGTCTGTCTGTCTGTCTGTCTGTCTGTCTGTCTGTGTCTCTCTCTCTCTCTCTCGCTCTCTCACTCGATCTCGCTCGCCAAATACGGAGACGCATTACGCGTGGAGCACGGAGAGGGAGGGAGGGTGGAGAGAGAGAGATAAGAGAGAGAGACGTTCTCCTCTGCACAATTATATATAAGCTCTATATCTGGTTTATTGCGGGATTTTGCAGTCCTGCCGTTTTTTAAATTGTTTTGGCCGCCTGTGCCCGAATGCATGTATTTAAATACCACCCGCGCTGCAAGTAGTGCGTTGGGTCCTGGTGGTACTGCGGGGTACCGCTCCCGATGAAGGGTTGTTAGTTGAATAATTTGTAAACATAGGGGGAGAGGGCATCATTACGCAGCGGTCTAGTGGTCCAGCGGATAGATCATGTCCCATGGACAGACGTGGGCTAATGCGGTTCCTTGCTGCAAGCGGTTGACAAAGTGCAGTGTGAGTGCAAACGCATTAATTAAATATGCAAGAATGTTGCAATTTCACCCCTCCCAATCGCACCGAGTCAACCGAATGTGAGAATGTGAGAATGCTGCCTAAAGTACCATGCATAGTAGTACATAAGGACCGCAGGAATACACAAGAAACGGAGGGGGAGAGTGATTTAATCCGGTTGCTCCGTAGGTCCGTACATAACTGTCTCTGTCCGTAATCTTACGGACAACACTCAATCCGACGGATTAAAACCGATAAAGACGTACGTACGATTGAACTACCCGTGGTGAACTTTTGTCAACCCTGGCAGTAGTGAGTCGAGGACAATTACTTATGACAGCGGTTCTGAAACTATGTGTCCCAACAAGAAATATAATTTAGCAAGAAATGGGGAAAAAGGAACGTCATTGCAATCACTGAAGAGGACGGCTGCACTCCTCACAGGCTCAAACGGCGCATGAGAAAACATACGCACAAACACGCGCACACACACACTCACACCGCCTGTCCTCTGTGTTTTGTTATAATTACTCAGTCCGGGTGGTTAATCTGTACCTCGGTCCCTCGCGTAGTTGCATTTACCGCGATAACGTTGCCAATAGACAGCAGCTTTTATACCAAACATCACGTCGGTCGTCGGGTCAAGAAATTCTGTGGTTCTACATATTTTGGCCACCTCCATGTGGCGCGCGTTCCCAACAGGAGCAGAATTGGAGCGGAGAGCGGGTCGCTACGTAAAAAACGTAGAGAGGAACTATGCATGTCGACGGATCTACCGTACGTACTCTCTCACCCAAAAACGTACACAAAATCACGCATACGTAACTATAAACGGCCCTTAAGAAACTATCTCACACAGTGCTCGCCACTGAAACAGAGCACCGACAGTAACCAGTACTATGTGACCATGCAAGGCACATTATGGCATCAATATGTTTCTATAGGTTTTATTGTTAATGGAAGAAACCGTGGAACTACACAATTCTTTTAGTTTTATGGGCCACTGAGATGAATAAATAAATACCGTAAATCCCCAATTAATCGCCCGGTGGCAAACTGCCGCCGGGTCCCATATATCCGCCCGGGGTCTGACCCCATTTTGCGCAATAAACGCCTGTTTCAAATAAGCGCATGGTTTGTATAAGCGCCTGGGCCGTTATTTGCAATTAATATTATCCTTATTAGGTTTTATGTAAGAGCCCGGGCTATTATTTGTTTGGTTGTTTGGTATTATTTGCTATTTATTTAACTTAACTGGTCATTTATGTTGCATGGCAGTGGTGCGCTGAAAACAGCAAATCTACAAGCTCACAGCAGTGCTGTGACTGACAGCACGTTGCAACGCACCGCACTCGCTGTGCGTTGCTACGGGTCATATGTTGCATGACGGTAGTGCGCCGAAAACAGCAAATCTACAAGTTCACAGCCCTGTGGACAGACACTTCTAAGCCAAATGTATATGGTCCCCAACACAGTGCGGTGCGCTACCATGACGCACAGGAGGACGCACTGTCTGTGCGTCGGGGAACAGATTGCCAAAGGACACCAAAAAAAGAGAGAGGAAAAAAAGAAAAGGAGCTGCTCTCTGAGCAGTGCGCACTGACCATCATTCATTACTGTCTAAAACGTTGCTACAATGCAAAGTTTGCGTGAGTAGGCCTACTTTAATGGCAAAACATTGTGATGGAGAAAGACTGGCCAGTGGCAATAAAGACCAGCTGGATCAGAATAAATCATTACCTACTGTTGCTGCTGCCTCTTCAGTCCGCATTTTGAAGAAGTAATCCATTATTTTGAGGTTCAAGGGGAATGCAGAAGGCTTAATAATAATGCAATACCATAATATTTTAATGTCAGAGCTGTTCAGTGGTCACGTCAGCGAGTCCAGTCTGAGCACCGCAGCTGCAGGACTTCTGCGCTAATTGGGTCGTTAACTAGATGCGTCTTTGCTGGCATGCGGTAATTGATTATTTTGGAGAAAGATTCCCTTTATAAATATAGTATATAGACCTATATATTTTTAAAAGGCTTTCATACACTCTTGATATTTTTTAAATGAGGTTTGGTCTAATAGATCGCAATGTGCTATTTTCTGGGTGTTCATAACAATTACCGTATTACAATAATAATAATAATAATAATAATTATATAACATTTATTATAACATTTTGATTATTACCCCTATTATATAGTTTGAGAAAGAAAAAATAACCAAATAATGGCCCAGTGCTGGCCAGTGCCAATATAAATAACAGCCTGTTACCAATAGCCGCCTGGTCCCTTTTAAGCGCCTGGGGTCCGACCCCATTTTGCGAAATAAACGCCCGGGCTACTAATTGGTGATTTACGGTAGGCTACAGTATCTTTTTACACACTTTTATTTAAATGTCTGGCAGTACAATATAGCAGATTGCTTCACATTGATATAGTTGAAAGTATTATATGTATTCTCATTTGTCAAATACATCTACCGTGGACGTGCTTAAAAAATGTTATTCAATGCTTCCTTATAGAAGCAATATGAAAATGCTAAACCCTATACATACATACACAGAGAAAGACAGAGAGGAAGAAAGCTACAGTCACTATTTTTTTACTAAGAGAGATGAATGCAGAGTTCAATGGTTAAGAGCAAACTTCTTCAACTATCATAAGTGCCTCTGCCTACCACTTCAGCATAATTGAAAGCTAGGCCTCTGCTTGCATGTAGAAATGATGACAGAGTTGAGAGCAGGAGGCAGGCATCCAGTTTTTGGAGCGGTGAAAACGCTCCCAATAGACAGGTATATCCGTGGGTATGTGGGTGGGTGGCTGGGTGGCTGGGTGGCTGGCTGGGTGGCTGGCTGGCTGGCCGTGTCCGTAGTCTGGCAATACCTTGAGTGGCCACACACAACACACTAGTTAAAGGAGGGGCGCTGTTTTGTGCAGGCCAGGCACACTCACCTCAGCACTCACTCACATGTGCAAGGAACACACACACACACACACACACACACACACACACACACACTACGCACGCGCGCGCACGCACGCACGCACGCACGCACGCACGCACGCACGCACGCACGCACACACACACACACACACACACACACACACACACACACACACACACACACACACACACACACACACACACACACACACACACACACACACACACACACACACACACACACACACACACACACACACACACACACACACACACACACACACACACACACACACACACACACACACACACACTACACAAACGCATGCACACACGGCCCGCCCCCCACACTCTCACACACACACTACACAAACGCACGCACCCCCCCCCCCCCCCACACACACACACACACACACTACGCACGCACTCACACACACACACACACACACACACACACACACTACACTACACTACACAAACGCACGCACCCCCCCCCCCCCCCCCACACACACACACACACACACACACACTACACAAACGCATGCACACACGGCCCACCCCCCACACTCACTCCAAAAACAAGCAACACACACACAGAGGGGAGAAGCCACGGTTGCCAGATTCTGTGAGTGAAACAAGCAAACAGGTCTATGAAAACGAGCCCAAAGGTTTCACCACTTGACCTATATTACATTCGCTATTTTCTAAAAGCATGTTGAAAGCAAGCCACATAAGCAACTATACTTCAGAAACAAGCCCAAATAAAAGCAATTCGCAACTAGAGACTTTACAGGAAAAGAAGACCAAAGTCACTTATAATGAGCAAACCTGGCAACATTGTTGACATTCCTCAGTAACGACACAGTGTTATCTTAAAGTCAACAAACACCACTGGGACCAAGCAAGCATCGACAACTCATCTTCATTATTCACTCATACACAACCACATGCAGGAGGACATTTGGACAAGGACCTTTCTCTGCAGCTACCAGAACAAAAAACTTTTTGTTTTTTACTTTTGTGCGTAAAAGCACAAAAGTATTGATATCAAAATGTACTTAAAGTACCAAAAGTAAAAGTACTCATTGTGAATGTCCCATTTCAAGTGTATACAAATATTTTTAATGGCAAATCTACAAGCTCACAATGTGAGCTATTTAAATGGCCAAATATATATAGGCTACAGCTGAAGTGGTTAATGTATGATTTGTATAAATCAAAATCTACAAACTAACTAATAACTATCAAGTTTTGTAATGAATGTAGTGGAGTAAAGTTCGGATCCGAGATTTAGTGGAGTAAAAGTATCAGTTGGGAATTACTGGTCTTTATTTTATCTTATTTTATTAATGTAGGTCCTATTTCATTTTGCATACACTTTGCACTGTTCTATGTCTGCATATACTGCACATATTAAAGGGTTAGGGTTAACACAAGTTAAATGCTACACTTTATGAAAAATTACATTGACTCGTTGATTTTTTGTGTGACTCATAAAATGTCCCTGGGACCCATCTGAAAGACCCCTCTTGAGTCCCGGGACTCATTACATTAAAAAGCTAGCAACATCACTGTGTTATAGATCTAGGACAGAATTCATAGATTTAGAACACATAGAATCAAAAACATAGACCTGGAACTGCTCAAAATCACCGCTCCACTTCGAACCGAGGTTTGATTTTTAAAATGAGGCCAATAAGGTAGAGCTGTTTCCCCTGTAGTTCTCTAGCCTAGCGCAGATAGACTCTATCTGCCATTGCTAACACAAGGCAGCAGATAGTCTAGCCTACAGGCATCACGGAGCCTGTAACTTTTATCGTGATTATCGCGAACGGACCATTTTTTCCATTATTTTTAGGTTAGTGAAAAACTCTCTGAATGCTGGCAGTGGCGGATAGAGGATGTTTTAAAGGCAAAAAAAATACAATATTCTGGATGGTTTGAGCGGCGCGATTACATACAAAGTGAATGCAAAGACAAGACGACGCGTGACATGAATGGGCACGAATGATCCGAAAGGGGCGACGTGAACGGTTGCTTCGGTATCTTCGCCCCACTTGGAAAAATCCAACTGAAGCGACCTTCGTTTCACCCCCACTCCACCCATCGCATCCTGACAGCCAATCAGTGTTGATGTTGTCCGGAGACACAGAGATGTTTTTGGTGTTTGGAGTTGAGACTCCCTTTTTTCCGGGTGTTTAGCCTTGATTCTAACGGGGCATGATTTTTTTACCATCGCGGACCTGCGCGACCAAAGTGAAGCGATAGAAGCGACTAGAATAGAAGAAATAGCTTCAGGTTTGAACCCAGCTTTAGACAATTGGGATGGTTATATTTAGTCTCCCTGCTCTCTTTTCAATTATCATGATACACTTTTAATCAATTATGGTCCCATTCATTTTAAAATTAATGATAAAGTAAGGTATGCTCACATTCATTTCCAGTTGCTTTTCCGGACCGTAATTCCAAGATGGTGGATTTGAATTCTCCAAAAAGTTGCTTCAAAACGGTTCTGTAGAAAACCAATGGGGCTCACTTTGTCCTTATTTTTTACAGTCTATGTTTGAGAGAACAAAGTCAATTGAAACCCATTTAAAATACATTATTTTTCTTTACAGTATGCCCTACCTTCTCTCTCACAGTTTATTTGTAAATGTACAGTACTATGCATGCACTATCAACAGCATAGTAGAAGTTGTCCACTGGCAATTAAATGCATAGTCTACTACAAGCATCCACATAGTTACTGTGTAGGAGTTTCTTCCTGGAAGACACAAACAAACGAAAATAGCCTTTGACCAGATTTGCTACATGGTTCAACAGGTGCTGTATAAAGGTTGTTGCCTTGTTAAATGAATATGCATACTGCACGTGGTGTGTGTGTGTGTGTGTGTGTGTGTGTGTGTGTGTGTGTGTGTGTGTGTGTGTGTGTGTGTGTGTGTGTGTGTGTGTGTGTGTGTGTGCGCACGCACATCTGCACATACAGCATTACCTTTCAACAGGTAGCATGTTAATAGAGCAAGTTATCATTTCAACCTATCAACTATTTACCAACTCAAATGTCACAAACAGCAAGGCTCATATCAGAATACATCAGTCACACGAGAAGAATATAAATTAATCTTATTGGGACCCATGTCCTTGATCCATGCTCTGATCTTTTGTTCTAATCACTGCATAACTAAGCCTACTTATGATAAATACAGACTTTCTCTCATTAGCGCAGTTCTATTCATTGATCTTATAGCCTCTGAAGTGGTAAGAAAAGCAGGTAGGGGTAATGTGTGTGGGTTTGAGACCAGGCGATAACTCCATAGGACAGGGAGAGATAATCTTATACTGTTTTTGAAATAATCCTTGAGTTAAACAGTTGTATTCCAATTTGGTATGATTGCACTAATGAGATGACCAAGGGTGAGACAATTCGCATCAGTTGTTAATTAAAACATGCCTCAGCCTTGACACAAGACTTTAGAAGGCTGAACTCAAGTACACACGTTCTGGATACAGGAATAGCTGTAGTTATTTATTTTCTTGCACAGTGTTGTTTTGTGTTTGTCGGTTTTATGTTATATGTGGAAAAAATGAACTGAATGCACACATGTAAGATGCCAAAACAAATTCCTATGTGTATTACACAATGGCAAATAAAGGAATCTGGATCTGAATCTGAGCTGGATTCTGGAGTGTTTCCCTGGCCTGAACATGTCCAATTGCAGAATATACTACACAATAGCAATACAACATTCCACACCAAGAAACTGCATCACATCACATGTATGACCGTACCAAGAACGAAAGAAAATACATTGAGCTACAACACAACGGAAAAATTGCCTTTCTGTGCGATTGTAAATATTGATTTACTCATTTATGCCAAGAACTGGAATCAGTGCTGCTTTATCCTGAATCTTATCTTATACGTCGTAAACCTTATTTTGGGACAAAGGCAAATATTGTACTTTACTCAACTACATGTCTAGGAAGGGAAAATGTACATCATGAAATAACCACTTAAGCCGTAAGTTTCAATTAGTGAAAATATCCAATCTACAAGCTCACAATGCGACACATTGTGACCAGGAGTATCTATTACTGGGGTTGAGTACTTTGTCTACCAGTGCTACCACTGCATACAGACTCCAGAAAATAAAGACAGCTTTCCACCCTCCTATTGCAGACGACCCTGTGGGCAATGATGTGCATGATCTTTTCATAGCATCCAGTATGTATCACTGGCCCCAACATGCCAAGCTCCTGATCATCAAAGCCAGCAAAGATGTATGTAGAAGACTTTGTTCCCACAGACAGATATTTGCGATTTGCACTTGTAGGCTAAAATGTAAGTCAGATTGGCTGTAAAAAATGCTGTTTTCCCCACATCATTTGGGAAGTGATGCATTATTTCTTATGCATGCCTCAGAATTATTTCGTGGTATATTTGAAAGCATTGTGTTTATCTCTAAGTGTGGGGTTCGCCTGCTTGTACATCTTAATGACAGGGTATACAATTTTAATGAAGGGAACTTGCAAAGGCGTGAATTCGCTGCAAATAATTGTCACTTTTTATTTTAATTGACATTCATTAATTATTTTATTTTTTATTTCTTTCACTGAGATATAATGCTATTTTTAAGCTGGAATAACAAAGCATAATTGGCATTGCTTTGTTTTCACATTACAAATCTTCCTACTTGTCAAACTGCTCCCCTGGAGTGGTGAGGTGGGGGATAGGGTTGGATCTCCCTTATTAAAAAAAAAATGTTCACACTACTCCCTTCCAGGAAACGCTATCAGAGCATCAAATCACGCTCCACCTGTCTCAGTAACAGTTTTTTCCCAGTCAGGTTGCTGAACAATTGATTCACTGCAACGCACTGTAACTTGCACTTTCTTGTTTGTTTTTTTGCACTAAGTGTACTGTATGTCCTGTCTGGATGTTGTGTGTTGTATGTGTAAGGCTGAAGGGTGCTCAGAGCGCAGTGAATTTTGTTGTATTTATACACCGCTTTGTATTTATACATAATGACAAATAAACTTGAACTTGAACCTTGAAATGTAACCTCCTTTCCAGCACAATAAGCAAGCACTCTCACAAGAGCAAAATATGAAATGTTTGGCATTGCAAAACATAGGAGTTACCGTATATTTAACCACATGATGAACCTAAGGCGAACATTCAGCAGAAATAGCCTATTTACAGTACATTGGCTATTTTCTGTGAAGAGATTTGATGTGGAGGGAAAGAAAGGGCAGACCAAGTATGGAGACCTGGGGGACACCGGTCACTAAGTGGTTAAAAGAGTAGTTCAACCCAAAATGACTTATTTTCTATTGATTACTCACGCCATGGAGACTTGAATGCATGGATATTTTTTAGTTTTTATCGCATTCATAAGCCAATAATTTGATTATAATAAATGTACCCCCATTGATTCCGGTAGGGGACCCAAAGTGTCTTTGGGTCCCCTACCGGAATCAATGGGGGCTTTATTGGCTTAGGAATGTGACAAAAACAGGGCGCCCGCTAGCCTAGTGGTCAAGGCGCATACCACATACTAGTCTATGATGCCTGCTGGCGTCGCCGGTTCGATTCCCGATCCGGATGACCTTTGCCACATGTCATTCCCCATCTCGCTCCCCAACTCGCTCCCCATTTCCTGTCAGTCTACTATCCTATCAAATAAAGGCATAAAAAGCCCAAAAACAAATCTAAAAAAAAAGGAATGTGACAAAAACAAAAAAAATATATATATATTCATATATAATGAATTCATGTCTCCATGGGGTGAGTAATCAATAGAAAAACAAAAATCTTTTCAGGGGTGAACTACTCCTTAAATGCTATACTGATGCATGTGGGAAGACGGGTGATCAAAATCAATATACTGAATCATGATGTTTCCCTTATTCTGAATGAAAGGTATACAGCGCTTATGTAAGTATGACATTTTAGCTTCAGTATTGGCATTTTGATGCAAGGAGGATGAAGAGGAAGAAAAAACGAAAAAGGAGCTGTCTATAAACTGCCAAAAAATAAATAATAGGTTGTTTTTAGACATGGCCGAGCCAGACTCCTATAGCATACTGCACACACAACTACAGAGTGTATTTCACATTAATTTCCCTATCTCTTTTGTTTTTGAGCTGTGCTAATCACTCCGCCTCCTACGTCTAGATTTGTGTGTAGGAGCAAGGGATGTAGGAGCATGGAATGAGCATGGTACTCCATGTATGGAGATTAAATAATGTCACGGACAGAACGGCCCATACAAGGAGATATGCACGTGTGTCTTGTTTCATACCATGCACCTGTGCAAAGCTCACCAGGTGCGATTTTCCAATGAATTACCACATTTGTGCTGTAGCAATAGGAGTATGTTTAGGTATCTCTGCTTTATTGAATTACATGAAACAGAAATGTTTGCCAATTAATACTCCTTAATAACCAAAGGCTATTCATAATTTTAGTCTGATTTACAAAAACAACAAAAATAATGCCAAAGACAATATCTCAAGCTGGGTTTCTCTTGTGTTATATTCATTTGGCAACAATGAGTCATATATCTAATAGCCTGGCTGGAAACCAGACAAATCTGATGTGCTGTGGTCTGGTCACGACAGACTATATAATTGGCAGGAAGATTATTTGAATATCTCTCACTGACCTGGGAATCATGAACTCGCTGACTTGGAAATCATGAAAATGAATCTACATTTCAGTTTCTGGGGGTGTCATTCATCACTGTACATAGCATGGAAAGTGAGGTTAGTCTTTACTATGTTCTGTAGGAAAGAGGATACATGTCAGAGATAATTCAGACTACCTTCAAACTGTCGGGTTGGTTTTGTCCGTGCTGGAAGCACCCTGTTATCATATAGACAGCATGTCAAGCAGTATAGTCCTACCTGTTCTCTTTATACAGAGTTTTAATAGAACGCCATCAACCTCTGCCCCAGGGTAGAACAGTATCTATCCTAAACATCATGTGTTGCCCCTCACTTGTAGAAACAGACTACAATGCTGCCCACACACATAAACATCTGCGGCAACGTTCCTCCACATCACATCAGTGCAGTGCAAGAGCTCACCCACACAAATATCCAAGCTAAAGTGCATGATATCTCATGCTCAACAGGGATCAAAATAAAAATCACCATGCAGGTTTAAGTAGCGCGCGCGCACACACACACACACACACACACACACACACACACACACACACACACACACACACACACACACACACACACACACACACACACACACACACACACACACACACACACACACACACACACACACACACACACACACACACACACACACACACACACACACACACCTGAACTGTACTGTAACTCATTCTATCCTCACAGAGCAAAGGAAATGTATGAATTGTTGAGCAATACAGTATGATGTGGATTACATCCTACACATTGGCAGATGATGAATTACAGATTGAATTATGAAATATGCCTGTTAAAATGTATTGTACAGCACATCTCTTACAGTACATGCAGTATAGTCACAAAGCCTTTACTTGGCAATGACTTTGTGTTGGCTGAGATACTACTCATTTTGTTGTGAATCAATTTTGTGAAGTTTGGAGGCCAAAGTATGATATCATTATAATAAAGTAGCCTATAATTGCTTTCATCTGACACCACAGAAGAGGACGTATAATGGAGAATGTTGCTAAAGTAGGAGCATGTACAGGAATGTACCCCGTCCCCGTGGGATCCCACAGTGATGAAGATATATTGGATTTTGTGAAAGAGAATGGTGCATGAACAAAATAGTTAGTTCAGTGCCATATATAGTAGTGGAGGTTTTCCAATTAACACTATTAGAATTTCGGGCCCCCTTTGGGGGCCCTCAAATCTAGAGCTCGGGCCCCCTCCGGGGGCCCTCACGGTATACCAGCAATCAAATGGATTTGTAATGGGCAAATATGGGTAGTTTTTTTTTTGAGAAAAAATATTTTTTTGAGAAAAAATATTTTTTTGAGAAAAAATATTTTTTTGAGAAAAAATGGTTTTTTGAGAAAAAAAAAGTTTTTTGAGAAAAAAAAAAGTTTTTTGAAAAAAAAAAAAAAAAGTTTTGGCCTAATTGTGTTATTATTATCTCAGCAGCCATAACCCACAGCGACGCTCTTTAAATATGTTTAAGCATCCTGCGCGATAGAATCACATTTACACTGCATCTAAAGACTCCACCTTTTGCACAAAAATCGCGCATTTTTACCCCAATGTTCCTAGCAGCTTCTCCTGAACCTATTGTATTCGCAAGATGTACACTTTGTAGAAAAGTAATGTGTGGCTTTACTATGCAAATCTTTCCCCAGAGCTTCTCCTATGCAATTTTCGTCACTTAAGTATCAGGTTACAGTTTGCTTCAGCAGTGACGCCTGTATCTTACAAGAAGTTGGCGGCCCTTCGGGCCACTCACATCTAGAGTTCGGCCCACTCACCTCTTCACAGCAACATACTGTCTGTCTGTGTGTGTGTGTGTGTGCGTGCGTGCGTGCGTGCGTGCGTGCGTGCGTGCGTGCGTGCGTGCGTGTGTAGGGGTGTGTGTGTGTGTGTGTGTGTTGCTAAAATGAAAACATTGAAATAATGAAAATAAAACATTGGCAGGCCTATTATAGTAATAATAATAACACAATTAGGCCAAAACTTTTTTTTTTTTCACAAAACTTTTTTTTTTTTTCAAAATACTTTTTTTTTTCAAAAAACTTTTTTTTTTCTCAAAAAACTTTTTTTTTTCTCAAAAAACTATTTTTTCTCAAAAAAAATTTTTTTTCTCAAAAAAAATTTTTTTCTCAAAAAAAGAACTACCCATATTTGCCCATTACAAATCCATTTCATTGCTGGTATACCGCGAGGGCCCCCGGAGGGGGCCCGAGCTCTAGATTTGAGGGCCCCCAAAGGGGGCCCGAAATTCTAGTTACTATAATAGGCCTGCCAATGTTGTATTTTCATTATTTCAATGTTTTCATTTTAGCAACACACACACACACCCCTACACACACACACACACACACACACACACACACACACACACACACACACACACACACACACACACACACACACACACACACACACACACACACACACACACACACACACACACACACACACACACACACACACACACACACACACAAACACACACACACAGACAGACAGACAGACAGTATGTTGCTGTGAAGAGGTGAGTGGGCCGAACTCTAGAGGTGAGTGGCTCGAAGGGCCGCCAACTTCTTGTAAGATACAGGCTCTCGGCTAGCTAGGCTCTCGCTGCTGCGCGGCCGTCACTGCTGAAGCAAACTGTAACCTGATACTTTGGTGACGAAAATTGCGTAGGAGACACTCTGGGGAAAGATTTGCATAGCAAACCCACACATTACTTTTCTACAAAGTGTACATCGTGCGAATACAATAGCTTCAGGAGAAGCTGCTAGGAACATTGGGGTAAAAATGCGCGATTTTTGTGCAAAAGGTGGAGTCTTTAGATGCAGTGTAAATGTGATTCTATCGCGCAGGATGCTTAAAAATACTTAAAGAGGGTCGCTGTGGGTTATGGCTGCTGAGATTTCAAGAATTAAAAGCCACACATAATTATACATTGTGGCTTATTATATTGGAGAGTGGGTGCTGTCTATGGATTTTGCAAATTCATTCAGCCTTGTCAAACTCAATTACACAGGGCTGCCGCACACTTTGGAGTGAGATTTGATCGTCGTATGAGTGTATATCACTTCTTTTTTTTTTTTGTCAAATGGTTTGTTGGGGTTTGGAGTGCACAATCTGTAAGAGTAGTAGCAACAAATGTGTTTTGAAGTCAAGACACTGCAAAATTGTGGAAAATCTAGTTAGACAGAAAAAATACACAATGATTGTACAATGTATGGTCCAGGAGTTAAAGGCCAAAACATAAGGCGGTGTGGTGCAACCATGAGGCTGACTTGAAAGGTTTCAGGTGGAGTATCTTTCTTGGCCTGCTGGCGCACACACGCGAGCTCCGCCTCGCAGCCCGGGGGAGATAATAGCGACTTTAAGCTAGATGATTTTCAGGACGGCAACGCCAGGCGGACTACGGCTGCTATGACGTAATCGCCGTAGCGATCAAAATGGTTAAGCAAAGCCTCGGCGGCGACGGGTTCCCACCCCTTTCACTGAACGCTTTGGTTCCCATGGCGACCCGTACACGCAGCAGACGGAGTAGGCGCTACGTGGGAAGGAACCTTCAGCCGTAGTAGAGACGGCTGCGGCGACGGCAGGTTTATCTATCGAGCGTGGATCATTTAGCGTTGCTTAAGGTCGCTAATGAGTCTGTGTACAGGAGGAGACCGGGGTTAGGTAAAATTGATGTGATGATGATTTTTTTTTTATTGGCTTTTGACTTGAGATATATACAGTAGGTTTGTCTTATCTAGATTTTTCTAAACTCATTTTAACAGCTTAAAATTAGATGACATAACTGACAGTGAGTGTTATACAGTACATACATCAGATATAGTGGACATTTGCACTTTTACAGTCAGTGCCGGTGCGTGCGTATACGCGAACCATTCAACTGAATAGAGCGGCAGTTCGTAGCGGTGGCAATAATGTGTCAGTATTCTATCACTCATTTGTCGTTTGCAAGTCAAATCACTATTTGCCTGAGTGAATTAACCCTGTGATATTGCCTGTCTGCTGCTTTGAACTGGGAAAGCTGCGCAGCTAGGGCTAGGGGGAGGTCATCCGCACTGCCAGAGACACGAAGCAATGTCCTGCGAAATACTGTCCTCATGTGGAGCGTCGGCCAATGCATTGCGTCGTAGCCTGAACCAATCAAATAAATAAATAATAATAAAAAGTGTTTGGGTGCGGGCCATGGCCACGAAGGTGGCCAATAAGATTGCTGCATCCTCTTGCTGCCGGGTTTGTGGTATTGAGCAGTGAGCAGTCTGAGGTGAAGAGAGTTTGAGGACCTCGACGTCTACGATGGGTCCTTTTTTGCATTAATGCTTTTGCGCATAAATCTTTTAAAAATCGAATAAACTTTCACTATTTGCAAAAACATTTATGAGCTTGAAGGAGTTGGATTTTGAGGCTTTATCGAACAAACTAAATGCGCAAAAGACAAATGGAAACACTAAGCGAATAGGTTTTTAATTAAAATGCATTGAACTTGCATGATATAGATTTGGCTGAAGGGATCTCCTAACTTGTTGGCGCCGTGTTCCCAACTACTGTACCTTGCATCAGGATGTTTATTTTACGGCGCTGTTGTGTGCACAGTGCACTGTGCAAGCGGGCCTCGTCCTTCCGACGTATCACACAAGTAAATCCTGGCTAACACTTCGTCGCCACACCGTGTTTCGTGCCAAAAGTTGCCGGCCACCTTCCAGACGCAGAAATTTGCAGGATGAGACGTCGATTCGGGGCGGACAAAAAGCTGTCGGTCACATCTCGGGTTCGGTCTGAAAAAGTCAGCCCGGTCGCAGCTAAGTACAATTTTGAGGTACTTTCACTTTACTGGAGGTGGTGGAGTATTTCCAATTGTTCATACATTTACTCTACTCCACTACATCTCAGAGGGTAAATATTGTACTTTAACACCACTACATTTATTTGAAAACTTTAGTTATTAATTACTTTGTAGATGTGTACATTCTGCATAATGAGTACTTTTACTTTTGGTACTTTAAGTACATTTTGATGCCAATACTTTTGTACTTTTACTCAAGTACAAGTACAGATTGTTTCATCAATTTACCAAGTCTGGATGAATATTACATTTGCCTGTACAAACCATTCCAGGTAATCATAACCAATGACAATTCATTTCTGTCATGTTTGTGAAGGGATCATTGAAGAAAGCAATAGAAATACATCATCCAAACAAAACAATGTTTTCCCAGAAGAAATGCCATCTCTCTCTCTCTCTCTCTCTCTCTGAAGAATCCACTACTAATATTTTGAGATTAATGTTTAAATTGTAGGGCTGTCAGAATTTGGAATCAAATAGCGAATCTAACCGAATCTGACATTCGATTCAGTGAATCGGAATCACAACCCGAATCGCGATTCACTCCTGTGCATGCAAATTTCAGTTGTTAGGGCATAAAACCCAAAGTTCATATTGTTTATGTTAAACCTGTTATTCTCAATCTCATTTGTTATTATTCAAATAAAAGTGATTTATTGAGAGTGTTTTTCAAGACAATAGCCTAAATGTATAGTCATATAGCACTCAGGACTGAAAAAAAGAGGTTTAAAAATAGCATATCCTATATAAAAAAATAGAATCGGATCGAATCGTGATCTTAGAATCGAAAGTTGAATCGAATCGTGGATTAGGCATATCGTGACAGCCCTATTAAATTGGGCTGGCATCTTCCTCCTAGAGATCCAAGGGAGATGTTTTCCCCCTACACATTTTGTACTTCATATAGCCTAGAGAGCAAACCCTACTGTAAGGTGCACATACAAGTCTTGCATACATGCATCTATAAGACAGTGGCAGATCCCCAGAGGAGAAAAGATAGAGATTTGGCTTTGATATATGTGCTTGTCACCATCTTAATGAGCAGATCCTTCTGGTGATGTTCAATACAAATGCTCCAGAAAGGCAGCTGTATAACTGTTTCCTTCCTACCTCTTGGGTTATTATCCTCTATATGCCTCCGCCAGTGCACCCCATCCCTAACAAGTCTTCCTCAGCCAACGAGGTGTTTCTCTCACACCCGATTCTGTCTCTTTTGAAAAGCATATTATGCACTCAGCCCTACCTCAGATTCATTACTGCTATAAATCATCAAAGATAGGCGTTAGCTGAAGTCAAAGTCCACCCAGATGCCAGACATATTGTGAAAAGTAGAAAATAATGAAAAGACAAACTAAAAAACATTTCACTGGCTTATCAAGCCTAACTACATTTTCGACCCTTGTTGAGCCTCTGCCTCATTGATTGAGCCATCACTGTACCTTCTGAATAAAACATGAGGTGAAAAGAGATTACATTTGCCATGCATGTCATTGGGCTATATAGGCACATTTTCAAAATGAGCCAGACGTAGGAGGCGGAGCGATTAGCACAGCTCAGAGTGACTTGAAATGAGAGAGTGGTGCCACCGAGGGGTCAGAAAATGAAGTGGTCACGTGAAAACGATGTAAAATAACGTGGTTTAAGATCATTAGAGTCTGGCTATTGCCCTGTCACTGGCTAAGCACTGCGTTGCAATAACGTTGTTAACATGCACAACAGCACCAGACTGTCAGTTGCTATTGCTTGCTAAACAATTCTCGCAATTTGTCACTTTAGAAGCTCCTCACAAGCCGCCATTGGACTCGCCCCATGAAGTGAACGTAGGTGGTAGAACTATCCATTCTACGGCTCTGGGCTGGCACAGCTCAAACAGACACGCACATGCACACACACACACACATAAGTAAAAGTACTAGCAAGGCGCCTCAGGGCTTCTTGGCCATCTGGCCAGCAGTGATGTATATCGGACCAGTTACCCATATATGGAGATCCATGTACTGTATATAGTACATCCCTTTTATGCCCATACATGGAGATCCCTGTCTGAACCAGCTGCATAGATATGGGCTGTCTTCCTCCATATATGGGCATTACCATATGAAGTTCTGTTAGATATGGGCTTAGTATTGATGACATCAGGATCTCCATATATGGGCATAAAAGGGATTCTGTTAGAGTGGTTCCCATGACATCACAACATACAATATATTTTATGCCCATACATGGAGATCCCTATCTGAACCAGCCACACAGATATGGGCCATGTCAGTGATATATATATCGATGACATCAGGGATCTTCATATATGGGCATAAAAGGGATTCTGGGGAATATCCATATATGGACTTTTACATAGGTGTTGTCACCTGTGATATCACCAGTGATGTCACAGTGATGTGTCAACATTTCTCATGGTAAACTGCGACCTTTGGTCACAATCAATATTGCAATGTAGAAATACTCTACGTCCAGAATTCAACATTTAGGCCTACTTGAGTAAAAGTACAAAAGTATTCGTATCAAAATGTACTTAAAGTACCAAAAGTAGAAAGTAGACCTACAGTTGTTATGCAAAATGTCCTATTTGAAGTTTTCAATGTATAAAAACTCTTTTGAAAATAGACGATCTACAAGCCCACACCCAAGCCTCACAATGCAGCATCACAAGCTTGTAGATCGTCTATTTTCAAATGGCCTAAATGTAATATATTAGGGTTGAAGTCGTTTTAGCATGTATGTTTTGTTACAATAATCCAAATCTCCAGAAATTGTGGGCTCGCCTGAAAGGCGAGAACACTATGTTATCTTCATTATTTATATAGTGAGTTCCGTCGCAGATAGTACAAAGGCAGGGCTCTTAGCCAATGAGGTGCAATGGAGGTGTGGAAAATCTGGGAGTGGTGTTAGCTGGAGTATTGGTTGAGCTTCACATGACAGTTAGCACGCTGCAGAATATAGACCCATTTCTTGTTTACAAACATTGAGACTAAATGCACAGGTGACTGTATCATGTAATCAATTCCCACCAATCCCCAAACCTGTTGTTTTGGGGAGCGCTGTTTTCATTGGCTCATTTGGTACCGACCTGCGCGCGCATCTAGGTACTTATCAGTGCAACGTGGACCAGAAATGCATATATAGTCACGAGCGAGCCCACAGTGTTTCGTAGGAACAGTATTTCTATTTTCATGTTTAATATTTTCCAAAATTCTAATAATGGGATTCACTGGGTCTCTGATTGGGCTGAAAATAGTTTGTAATCTTAATTTATCTCCACTGCACAGGTGATTAGCCATGCATGTTTTACCAAAGCCCTAGTCAGCATTACCTGCTTCCACCTCTATCATGGCAAGGACGATTGATGACTGATGACGTCACTCTGTGTCTTTCCAAGGGTTTTCCCATTGGATGACGTCAGCCCAGATACACACAGACGTAGATTTTCCCTAATTGTGGGCTCGCTGAAAGGCGAGACCAGTATCAGTATGTTATACCAAAACGTTATAGACCAAGGTTATTCTCTTCAAAAGAATTACCGACACTGAAAAAGGCAGGGCCCTTAGCCAATGAGGAGCAGTGTTCTTGGTGACATCACCACCAACAAGTGGAGTGGTGATGTCCTACAAAATGTAGGAGTCTCAAGCCGACATCATAGTCGCCTGGGCGGTGGAAGGCTTTACACCGCGGTGTAGTCTTTTCAAGTCTTTTTGAGTCATGAAACTACAACGTTACGTCATTCCTCGCGGTGGAGAGCTTTACACCGCGAGTCCCAACACATCTCTCTGTTTTTACTATCAGACAGACAGGCTCTACACCCCGTTCACTGATTGGTCGATCTAGACCAGTCAGTCACGGTGTACAGGACTCCACCGTGAGTGACTATGATGTCCTGCACTTATTTTCTGACTCGCGGTGGAAAGCTTTCCACCTAAAATTTGCGGTGGAGAGCTCTCCACCGTACACTCTGATACGGGCATAAGAAGTAATGTTGGAGTGCCCATTGGGCAGATTTTTATGCCCATACATGGTGTTCCATGCGAGCCCACACTGTTTCGTAGGAACAGTATTTCTAGTTAGTAACAAAAGTTTCCAAATAAATGTAGTGAAGATTTAGATCCAAGTGGTAGTGGAGTAGAAGTACAAGTATTGGAAATTGGAAACACTCAAGTAAAGAAGGCTTACAAATACCTCAAAATTGTACTTAAAGGAGTAGGCCTAGTTCACCCGCAAAATGAAAAATTTCTGTTGACGCCATGGAGACTTGAATTTAATAATAGGTCTATTTTAGTTTTTTTTTGTCGCATTCTTAAGACAATAATTTGATTACAATGAATTTACTTCCGGATGGAGACCCAAATGCATTTGGGGGAATCAATGGGGGTACATTTACTATAATCTATTTTTTGTCTTAGGAATGCAACGTATAGAAAATAATATTATTGAACTCAAGTCTCCATGGCGTGAGTAATCAATAGAAAGAATTACATTTTGGGGGTGAACTAATCCTTTAAGTAAATGTATTTTGGGGGTGAACTAATCCTTTAAGTAAATGTAGGCTTTAGTAGGCTACTTGTTTACAGGATCACGTGATCATTCATTATCAATGATGTAGTGCGTCTCGCAGGTGTGCGACTGAAATGATTAATGAGGGCCTGGTTAGGCCTGTAGGTGTATATCCTGATTCCTGTACACTCAGGGTCCTTGTTAATTACCAATCCGTTCAACTATGGCTGCCTGGCTCACACACAATGTAGGCCTAACCGACTAAATGCCAACGGTAAAATGTATCCCACTTTAAATGTTTCAACGTCAGAGATAGACTTAAACCTTTCAAGGTCGCACACTACACTGAAACTATTCGGCCACCGGCACATCAAAGTATGCATCATATCAGTTTTGGGCGTGATGATCACTTTGGGAAACATTGCAGTTCTTATGGTCATTGCGTCTGCCGTGTCTGGATGGAAACGAAACACCCGGTACTTACTCCTGTCTCTCACCGCCGCAGATACCGCGTTTGGACTGGTCGTGATGCCCATGAACCTGTGGCTGAGCTTGTTCAAGGATTACAGTCAAGGTCCAGATGTCGTTTGTCACGTTGTGGCCTTTTTCAACGCCACTGTCTATTCGACTTGCATCTACACGCTGGCGTCCACGAGCCTCGAGAGGTACATCGCAGTGTTCTATCCCCTGAAATACTCAACGCTGATGACACGAAGGAGGACACTGCTCTTGATCGCGTTCGCCTGGTGCTTTCCTCCATGTCTGCTGCTGCCAATCTCGTTTCCAGATGGCATGATCATCGAGGTGCACTTTTCCGGAGCATCGTTGGTATGCAACCCAGTCTACTCCACAAATGTTCCATACTGTCTGACTTTGATATGTTTTATATTCTTCCCGTGCTCAGTCATCATGACCTATGCCAACGTCAAACTGTGGTGTGCTGCCAAGAAGCAGAGACTGAAGTTGCGCAAATACTGCGGTAGCAACAGGCCTAACATTGCAGTCAGGGTGGTTGTTCCTGTGATGACAGTTTATTACACCTGCTGGACACCCTGCATAGCAGCTATGATCTACAATGGTAAGCTGGATTCATCCTTTAAACCAACGGTTTTCAAGCTTTTTCATGTCATGTAAAGTAGGCCTACCCCCAAAATAAATAAATGGACACTTAAGATATATTATCCCGTGAATCCCCATTTGAAAATATAGGTATGCTAATGCCAGGGACCCCATAAGAGATTTTTGGCTCGTGATTCTCAACCATTTTAATTTCAAGTATCCCTGCCCCCACTTGTTTGACATGCACTAGGCTACGTACCGGGATGGTGTTTTTTACTGGTGTTTCAGTCCGAGTGTGGGGAAAGGGTGCGTTCGGAAATGCGCACCGGACTGCGCGGGCGTTTATCGTGGGCTTGCCCAGGCCTTACGGCCTGGGCATAAATATAACGATTGCATTCACCACGGCTTCGTAACTCGCGCGGCGCTCCGCCGGCCGCGCGGCCCTGGCCCGCTCTTCGCGGCCACTCGCGCCTGCGGCGCTCGGGGGCGAAGAGCAGGACCAAGGTCCGCTGGCCTTCGCGCCGCTTGCAATGTCGTGGACAATAAAACGAGCGCACCCTTTCATACACTCTGACTGAATCACCAGTAAAAAACACTCTCTCGCTACGTACCATAAGTGTCCATTTGGTTCCTAACTATCATTTTGCTGGGGACCCCTGAAAATCCCTCAAAGACCCCCAGATCCCCGGATCCCACTTTGAGAAACAATTAATGCTTTAAACTGTAAATCCACTTGGGCTTGTACTGTATTGACAGTATCTGTATGGTAGCTAATTGGCCTACACAAAAAAGAATGTTATTATTGAAATGGTAATAATTAGGTAAACCATAACTTATGATGCCCTAAAGCATGATATTTGTTAGTAGGGAGAACTCCACTAATGCTATGCAGGGGCGGTTTTTATAAACTGGGGGCTCCCCACAAAGGTAGTAAAAGAGGCCCCCCCCCCCCCATGAGCGCGCGTGAAAAATAGATATGCGTGAAAAAAACAGTATGCGTGTGTGCGAAGTGCAGGAATTAAAAATGCCACCCTCCAACTCAATACCTATTCTGAAAAAGTGATGATTTAGCATGACAAGACGATGAACTTGACAAGACAATGAAGAGCAGAGGCAGAGGAAGCCTATTTGTTGTCATTATGGTTGGTTTTAAATACCTAACCACAATCATTTTGGATCTATTTGATTAATTTAAGAAGAGTACAGTAAGGTAGCCTATATAGAGTAGGCCTATATGTATATTTTATACAGGACATATTTGATGCAGGACAATAATTATTTTAATAACAATAAGGGAATATCAGTGAATAATAATACTTTAAAATTATATTTTAATTATGAATTATTTAATTTAATTATTATTTTTCAAAATTTTGATAAAATTAAAGCTGCAAGCAGCAATGACCGGGCCCTCGCAGCTCTACCCACGTCACAAGGGGCAACAGCCAATCAGAAGAGGGGACAGGACTAAGTTAAACCAATTAAGGTGAAGGACTCTTGATGAAGTCATATGACACCAGCCACAAGTCTGTACGACAAACGGTTCATGAGATATAGAGGCACTTCCTGTTTGGCGAAGGGCACTTCCTGTTTGGCGAAGGAAGCGCCAATTAAGGTTAAGGACTCTTAATCAAGTCATATGACACCAGCCCCGAGTCTGTACGACAAACGGTTCATGAGATATAGAGGCACTTCCTGTTTGGTGAAGGGCACTTCCTGTTTGGCGAAGGAAGTTTGATCTCTGTGTGAAACCTATTGACTCCAGTGAGCAGTTGGTCAATTCTTTAAACAATCATAACTTTTGACAGGAATGGGCTAGAGACTTACTTTTTTTTCCTAAATGCTCAGAATAATGAGCCCAGCAGGGGGCCCCCTCTGCCTTGGGGCTCTACGCAGTTGCGTAGTCTGCGTAGAGCAAATGCCCGCCCCTGTATGGAAGGAGAACTCCACTAATGCTATGGACCAGAGCTAGATATTTGTTAGCCCCCTACAAAGCAAGAAACAAGACTCCAGAGAGGTTTTATTTCAATTGATTTCTCATTCTTCATATTTTGTAGCAGAAGGTTGATATTCTAATGCTATTTCTAGGTCTAAAAGTCGGATCCTCTTCATGGGTTTCATTTATCCTAACCATGCACTGACTGCATATATAGTGCCTCAGAATAATTTATAAGCTTGTATAAAGTCACAGCTAATGCTTAAATGGATAAGACATTTACAAAGAGCTTTGCAGTACAGTGGGCCAACCAGTGAAAGGTAAAGCTTAAACCTCCCAAACGGAAGCTGACAGTCACTTTTGACATATTTTTGTTATGGCATTTCATATTGAAGATGACTGTCATCACTACAAAAAGAAAAGAAAACAAAATCTGTTTCTGTCCACACCGGCAAACATTCGGTGTCATTAACAGCAAGCAACATGGTCATTATGGAAATGTATAAATTGGCCATTAATTATGATGTCTGCCTGACAGCCATTACAGGTAGCAGAGTACCAGAGTGGGTGGAGTTCGTGGTGGTTTGGCTGCCAGCCTCCAATGGTTTCCTCAACTGCATCTTCTACTTCTGGACTAACCACAACTTTCGTAGGAAGTTCCACTTAAACCTGCAGAGGTTGTGTCTGTTCCTTTGCCCGGGACTGGCCAAAACCATTGGGTGCTCCACTGATCCACAGGCACAGTGTGTAACAAATATCTTTCCCGGTCCACGCTCTACTAGTGTGTCATCTACTTGTACCCTTCTGACCCTGGCTGACAACAGCCACTTCTGAGGAACACCACATGCATGGCAGAGCAGATGACTGTCAATAGAAGGACGGGTATGGAGACACCACAGTGCTATCAGACTATGATCATAAAACAATAACCTCATGGTTCATTCTTCCTTATAATTTGAATTGTTTAGATTTTGTTTGTTCACTTTTCTTTTAAAATAACACTTCTTAATCAGTACAATAGTGTTCTACTGAGTAGAATACATAGAGAATGTGTAAGTTATTTTTTTTCTCATTTTGATTTATTTTCATCTTTTTTACATCAGGTCTCCATGCACTGTCAAAGAAGCCTCTTTAAACACATTTTAGTTACTTTTTTTTTAGTTATTCCATCTAAATTGCAGTAGCTTATGCAGCATGATGTCTCCCTTTCCTTTTATAGAATTACTTATAGGGTGTCACATTTAGCAGGTTGATCTCTTGTTTCTTACACAAACATATTTCACATCAAACAATTAGTCAAATAATCGGGTGAACTCGTATGACTTTTAATACAATAAAAAATTGTGTGTTACATTTAACATAACTGATGTTACAAGCACTTTGAAAGAGGTCATATGCCTACCAACTGCTTGATTTAAACTGTTCAATTCAACAACCTTGGAATATAACAGCTGGGCGAGGTTAACCTTTGAGTCAAAGATTTCAATGTATGCAAGGAGAAATGTAATTAAGCCACTACAGAGCAGAAAAGGTCACCTCATGTGTGTCTGAGAAAGATAATTCTTGCCTACTGTAAGTTTGACTCCTGTCTTTGTAACATCATGGTTACCTTTAGTCAGAGGTCCTTTATTTTGAGATGCTGGAGACTGCAATCTTCCTCTCTGTCATATGTCAGGGCATCTGCTCAAAATGTTAGACTGGCTAGTGTTTACTGGCATGTGATGGAGGCGTATTGACACAACCAGCAGTTTCCCACAGCTCCGCTCTTATTTGAACAGAAACGTTTTATTTAACTTATTTTAACCGTCAAGTTTCAGTTTGGTTTAAGACCATAGTGCAAGTTGGACAAAGGGTCACCTTGTGTGTCTGAAAAAATTATTCTTGCCTACTGTAGGATGTTTGACTTCTGTGTTTGTAACATCATGGTTACCTTTTTAGTCGGAGGTCCTTTATTTTGAGATGCTGGGAACTGCAATCTTCCTCTCTGTCAGGGCATCTGTCTGGCACAGCTCAAAATGTCAGCAGACTGGCTAGTGTTTACTGGCATGTGATGGGGGCTTATTCACATAACCTGACGTTTTTCCACAGCGCTGCTCTTATTTGAACCTTACTTTGACCTTCAAGATTCAGTTCGGATTAAGACCATAGTGCAAGTTGGAAATGTATTCAAACTAATTGTAAAATATTGCCAAAAATATGAAGACATATCATTTTTAGACAAATGTGAACTGAGTGGATTTTGTAAATGATTGACTTGTACATAAATTATACTTTATTATTCTATTGACTTTATTGTATTTAAAAATGGTTTGTTAATGTATTGGTTTCTGAAACATACTGTATGTTAAATAAAGAATTGTGCCTTTGACTTCAATCTCAAATGTACTGTATGTGTAGCTAGAAATATATTTATTGTACATTTATTGTACAGTATAAGCAATGTATTGTTTTGTATAGAAAACATGCAAAGGCCTTTTTTGGGTCTTTTTCTGCCTTGATAGGCCCAGGAAACGGGGGAGACTCAAACCAGCAATGCAATAGGGTTGCTTGTGTGCCTGGACCTCGCAGTCCAAGCCGATAGGCATGGCTTTTAGTGTAAATAGTAATACTCATACACATTCTGCTGGCTACAGTATGTTCAACTCCATAAACCGTGTCATAGTGAGAAAGAAACCTTGCTATACTGTACAATGAAATCTCATGCAAATGCTCTCAGCCCATTTTAATCTGATAAACCTCAGGCAGGTTGTCAAAATGTGTGTTAAAGAGCAACACAGCATGCTAATAAGCCCCAGAAGCTGTTCCCTGACAGCACATCACTGCATGAGCTGCTGCCTTGTTTGGTCCTAGTGCTCTTATATCACTCCAGTGCCCTCTAGGATGTATAGTAGAGTAGTACTAGGGCTAGGTTATATGACTTCAAATCAATAATCACAATCTTTGCCTTGATTGCGATAAAATTTAAATAGTTAAAATATCAAATGCACAAGCTCAATGCATTGCATCGTCGTGACACAACTTGATGCGTTGTGAGCTTTTAAATAACCTTTTTTTTATCTGGTTTGTGACTTGCCCAATGTATTTATAGATTACATCAATTTCTTACTTGTATTGTGTCAGTGGGCATATGGCCAGATGTGGAAAGTGATCTTATAATTTTTGTGATCCACGCACGTGTCACCTGTGAAAAGACTCATACAGTGACCACAACATCCATTAATGTTGTTCTAGATGGTGGAGGTCGTACAGAGACCAACCTCTAGGGCACTAGACTGACTGTACATTAGCACCACCAGCTCACCCTGAGGAAGATTCCAGTTATAAGTGACAACTGACAACTGAGCCATGGGGACTGATGCCTGTCATATAGTAGACATATGCTCACACAGTATGAAGGCTTTATATCTTTGTAGCATTTTTCTTTTTTGCCATAATGATGGCCTAACACTTTATATTAGTGGATACCGGGAAATAATTACTAATGGTTTAACCTCAGACAAGGGCCAACACTGAGCTAATTTGTTCTAATCTCTTGAATCCCACTTTTAATTAGAAGAAAAAAATATATATCTAGGAAAGATGTATTTCTCCTGTGTCTAATTACATTCCTATAATTACAATTTACAATTTTGTTAGACAGTTACCTGTATAATCCAGTGTTGTCCACAGGGGCGTCACAAGGGGGGGAAAAGTGGGACTGAGTTACTAGGGCCCAAGGTGGAGGGGCCTTCATTATTTTGTACTTTAGCTATTGAAAGGTTGTGAAAATGTGTGCAAATCTTCAATATATGTATTTTTTAAGCGAACATTTGTAACTCAAATTTTGCTTCTGGGGGGTCCCTGGTCCTTCACATGAAAAAGTTTGAGCACCAAGGATTTAGAAGACATTATAGAAGTTTCAAGATTTTTCAAAAATAGCAGATCTACAAGCCTCGCAGCGCGGCACTCGGTGCCACGCTGTGACCTTGTATATCTGCTATTTTTCAATAGTTAAAGCACAACATAATGCGTGATAATGCGTTCCCAGTCTAAATGGGTTAAACCCCCTCCCCCTATGAAGAACATTCATCGGGGGCCTGCAGTGAATCCTTGTACCCAGGGCCCAGAATTCGGTGCGACACCCCTGGTTGTCCAGTGATTCCTCATCTGTGAATTCTATAGGCTACCAGTGACAGGCTGTGTAGAGATAAGAAGACAGTTTACTGACAACTGCTAGTTATTTTGCCTAAGGTAATAATGGCAAACCTTTTCAACACATATGTTGTGTTTATCAGCGTCCCGTCCCAACACTGTTCGATGTTCCATATTTCTTTCCCACAGTGTGTGACAGCATTGATATATCATGGGCCATGAAGCCCTGAAGATATACTGCTAAATTCCTTGATGAATATACTGTATAAAGTGCAAATGCAATGTGCATGAATACATAAGATCCAAGTGCATAGTAATATTCTGTTTTTTCATCAATAGCTAAAATGAAAACACTGGTAGGCTATACAATTTCCTTGAAGATATACTGCCATCTTGTGTTCATGTTAGTAAAATCAGTCCAAAACTGATTTACTTCCAGGAATGTTGCATAATTTTGATATTGACTAATGCATAATACAAAATAGAATAATGATCATTACATTCTGCAATCATAATGTTGTAGCATCGTTGTATACATATTAGAATTGCATGGTAACATAGTGAAATTTGACCAGAATTTCCAACTGAGCTTTTAGCTGTGATTTTTTTACTAGACTATCTTGTGTTTTGCAACCATATGTTTACATTTTATGTGACAGAACTGATTATGAAGGATGAATCAATGTGTCAATTTGTACCTTCTGTGATTTCCTTGGCATATAACTAACATGAGTGTTCTTATGGATGCAGTGGTGAAAGGCTTCCATCACTATACCTAGCTCTAGCTGCTCCTCTTAAGGGGAAATAATTGTTGTTCACTCTGCTGGAATTGCAGGATTATATTAAAATGTATCAAAAGTTTTGAGTGTTCATCAAGAGAAGATCACTAATGACAATGGGGGGAAATACATCAGGACAGTCGTTTTTTGTTTTGTCAAAATTGTTCGTAAAAAGCTGACATTTATAATTTAGCTATTGGATGCCGTGGTGGCTCTACTGGTGAACGTTATGATGGAGTTGTCTGGCATCTCAAAGTGCATTAGTATTAGCAATAGCATCAATTCCTGTCACACTGCGAATAATGCTTCTTATTTTATTATAAGTTTGCTGGAAACGAAAGGAATAGCAGTTGAAAAGCACCGAGATGGCAGCCATCAAGGGATTTCTAAACAGACAACCTAACAATCTGTGACATCTAATTTTGATCCTGACTGGTTATAAAACTACAGTCTGTCAGAACAGAGGTTAATGAAATGAGTTTAAATTTGTTTTTAATTATAGTTATGCAATAATGATAATTAGTTGTTTTTCTTGTGTTAAATAGAATAAAAATATTATTTTCCTCATTTCAGTAAATTAAAAATCTCAAGATCATTCAGCCATGAGCAAGTGTTGAATGCTAACATTTTAATATACTGTAATGTGTATGAAATTAGATTTAAATGCAAGGTTGTCACAATTCCTTGAGTGGTTGAGCAACTCAAGTAACCACATAGTATGGTGGGAACAAGTCTACTGTTTACACATCGTCCATCAGTGGCTGTGTAAACAGAAAGATGATTGGCAACATTTTCTGCCTGTATTGCTAAGACACACACTTATAACAAGGTATCAGACTAGTGAAATAAATGCTTCTATTAACTCAAGGGTAGGAATTAATCACTTTTTTAATATTACATGTATCAATTATTTTAATGGTAATGAATAGTATGAGCCAAAGTTGTTGTATAGTCAAGAAAATAAATGCTTGCTTGCTTTATATATTACTTTTACTATCATCTCTGTTCTGGTAAACATGCACAATTAAGCATTTGGTTCCTGAATATAGAACTGTAGAAAAATGGAGGGGGTTAAACATACCTTTCCTAAACAATACAATATTATTTGTCATTGTCAAAAGAACATACATAGACTTACAGAGTGATGTATATGCATATATGGACATTATGACACCGGAACAGCATACAGAAAATACTCTTTTACACCTGTAAACTTGTGATGTGCATTGTAGGAACTGATCATTCTTATTGGACAAGTAGTTATTTTGTAGAGTGAAGATGAAAAAACATTTCTTGCGCTCAACTAAAACTTTCAAAACATACATTAAATGTTATACCTCAGTAGCTTGTAACGACGGTGCCTTTTAAATACCGCACCTTAATCTACTTGTATTTCCTTCAATATTAAACTTTTGCTCAGATTGAGTTGGTGTACGCCATACTACACTACCATCAAAAATAAAACTTGGAAAAGTTGCATAAAAATGTTGAATTAACCCAGACGTAACAAGCACAGTTGAATAAAGACGTTGAAGACACCATTGAACAATCATGACAAAAGGCATAGAAAGCAATACAAATAAACTGTGTAGGCAGATCGATATTGAAAAGTCTCTGCTCAACTGTCCATTAGCTGAGCTCTGCGTAGTAGAAGAAGGGGGGTTGAGAGTATTTAATCTATCGTCTCTGTTCCCCTCCTTGGTGCAAAGGATGCAGACACTCCTTAGTTGTGTGCGTTCAGTGAGGAGGTTTTGGTCAAACATGTCAAGGCCTCCAGATGGAAAGAATGAGATGAGAATAGAATTCCTGGACTCAAGGGGACTTGTTGTGCTCTAGCGCATAGTAGCGATACATGAGACCAACAGCAAGAGCAGCAACAGCAGGTATCAACCATGTAGTCCAGGAGCTGCTGTAAGAGAAGAACAACACCTCTTTGAGCCAGGAACACCAAAATAACATGACTGATACCAGGCAGTAAGACTCCCTAAATCGCACACACAAACTTTAAAAGGCAATGGTAGCCAATCAGGAAGGAATATGGGAAATGGGACAGATCCATGTTGATGACATGACTTTAGAGAAACTGTGTACAGCTTTGCGTGATTTTAGGGCAAAATCTGTAGGAGCAGTGTCCAAAAATGTGTTTGAAGAATCAGCCTCTTGATGGCGCTAGAAGAGGGCCAAGTGAGAAATGAGGTGGTGGTTGTGGTTTGGCAGCCAAGGAGTGTGTGTGCAAAGTTTGGCATGGATAGTGGCAGAGATATGAGTAGGGCAAAAGTGTGATGTGACGTGTGACAGACAGACTGACTGACTGACAGCCGGTGGAGGTTTTGATAGTAACTGCGACATGATGGTTGCAATTAAGGGAATTCATAAAGATATGCATTTGGGATTGTCATTATGTCACCTTACCTGGACTCTCCTGAAGTTGTGATATATACGTCCTGTGGGCAAAAAGATTAAGTGAAAAGAGATTAAGCATGGTTTTGAGCTGTTGAGGCGATTTGACAAAACACAACTAGCTTTGATTAATGTAATTTCACACAATGGATATGACACTACCAACAAACCACTTTGTCAATAAATGTTACAAAGCTTTATACAATTGTATTACACGGCTTGGTTGAATGCTTGTCAATCAATAAATTCAGCGGTGTGTTATTCCCAAATAATGACTTTGAAGTAAGAAATAGACGATGCAGTAACCGAAAATTGATTCTATTTGATCAACTTTTCCCTAAAGTTTTACGAGGTGAATGCATTGCGCAGGACGGATGGCCTGCATTACACTTATGGAACCCTTTTTCTCGTTACTTTTGGGTCAATTTAGTAGTAGTTACAAGAAGGTGTGTAATAAGCGGGATAATAACAGCACGCCTGTTGTTGTTTAGAAATAACCCCCCTCAGGATCATTTAACACACAGTAGAGATCTTCGGGTAGGTACGAGATCCGAAATTACCCGGGATCCGACCTGGTCCGAGCTGGGTAACGGGGCCATTCACGAGCAGTTACCTCGGGTCTCCGATTCTCTGACCGTTAGAGCAGCGGTTCCATGTTACCCGAATGGACCCGGCGATTGGCTGTTACATCTGTCAATCACCCCTGCACCCCCCTTTTTTTCTCCTCCGGTCAGTGCTATTGGCTGCCTTGCTGCGTCACATGACTTGTCGGGAACTATGGCACTAGTTTTAATGATAAACAAAACAATATGCTCTGTCTGCTGCGAACAGTGGATTATCATTAACAATGGCTAAAATGAAAGATTACACATCTAAAGAAAACGTGGATTTATTGTTCCTGTCCGCATTGATTGACCGGGAAATACAAATTAACAGTGGATTATCATTAACAATGGCTAAGAAGAAAGATTACACATCTAAAGAAAACATGGATTTATTATTCCTATCCACATTGATTGACTGGGAAATACGTTAATGTTCAGGGGCAAGCTGCAACATGCAACGGTAAGAAAGAAAAAGTCCTATTTAATATTCCCCTAACCCTAACCATAACCTCACTAAAACTAATGCTGTGAGGTGGGGAACATAGGTCCGACCCCTTTAATATTTACACCACTTCATAATAACTTTGGCATTTGGTCATTTCGGATCTCGGCTCCGGTTCCGAAATCTCTGCCCGGGTATCGGATCTCGTTTTTCTAATAATGGCTGGTTCCGTTCGGATCGGCTCCAACATGGCTCGGGGCTGCTCGGGTAACGTTCTCATATTAAATTTTCCCCGGGTCCATTTGGGTTCGGGTAGGTAAAATTTGACCCGTGAAGACAGAGGCATTTAATCATCCTGTCAGGTGTTTTCTTTTTTAAATTATCCCTTGCATAATTCACTGTATTCTATAGTAAACGTGATAGCTAAGGTATGGCATGAGCATAAAATTAAGCTTACCTTTGGCTTGTCCTTCTTTCTGTCATCCTATGAGAAAAAATAAGTTGATAAGAATTACCATTTTTATTATCTCAGAGGAAAATCACATGCAAATGCATTAATGTAATCAAACAAATCACATTTTCTCCTCTTAGCATTATGATTACGGGGAGGCCTGTCTTGGTTTAGTTGACTAAAAAATCAAGGCAGGAGTCCTTGTAGGAAAATATGATTAAGTTATTATCTCATGTAAACCCACCCCAAACCCCAAGCATCCCAATAACACAAACCTGCAGAGAAAACCAGACTCCAGGAAAATAGAGGTAGATTTTTTTAGACTGTGGCTCTGGAGTTTGTCTACATTACCAGCTACCAGCTTCTTTAGCTCTTAAATACCCTTCAAATGGAGATAGTCTGTGTGAAACCTTGTTCACTGGTTAATAAAAGTGAGTGGTGCACTTGGACTAAAGTGAGGGGCTAAACTACAAACATAAGTACAAATTGAAATCTCAATAGGAGCTTAATACTGAGAAATACTTAGTATAAGCTCCACTATATAGCTCTCTTTGCTGCAGGGCCTTGACCTGACGTCCATTTCTCTCAACAGTACATTTAACTATTATATCACACCAAGCAAACACTAACAGAACATACACATCACATTCAGTACGCTACTAAGAGAGATAAACTTGTGTAGATTGCCCCAATAACATGCTCACAAATTTTAATAGCCACTGTCCATTACAGAGAAGCATAAGCATTCCATAAACCGCCGTCGGAATTGCCGACCTTTTGATTACCAGATGACCTCTGTACCCTCTCAGCTATGGCCGCCCCATGAACCATAGATGAGATATGTTCACCTCCACTATTTATTTATATTTTTATCTTTATTACAATTCTGGGCCTTTATCTTTATTACTCTTATTACAGTTCTATCCCACTACTCTTACCAGTACCAATCAAGTTTTTCTTGCTTATTGTGGCCTGATGACACCTGAATTTCTCCACTGGATCAAATAAAGATCTGTGTGTGTATGTGTATGTATCTATCTAGCCTTGGAAGCTGGACAAAAGCTCCTGCAACATCAATACTTGTAGAGGCTATGAGTGCATTCCCTGCTTGTACATCACACAAGACATTATGGATTAGCACCTACTTTACAGCTTTAGCCTTTAGTTTTTCCAGGGTTACTGAGTGAGATAGATAAAAGAATAACAAGCGCTGCGTCGTTCCGTGAGTAATACAGTTAACTTTTACTGAGAGTGATATTTGAAAGTACCATATGAAGCTCCCCAAGGTAGTACTGCTCCAGCATCTCTCTAGCATCCGTGGAGTGACCGACATCTTCAAAACTTTCTGTGGCGTCTGTGCCTCCCTGCTCCAGTAAAACCTCTTCACCCCCAGGATGCTGAAAGTGCAGAAAGGGATCGTATTTACTGGTTAGCATGACTCACTATCCATAAAAAAGCATAGTGTACTGCACTGCACGCACATCCAAGTGCCCCAGGTGCAGGACTAACAATTATTGGAAACATTCTTGATGAAGATTCTTGTGGCCGAAACTTGCAGCAATGTGGAACTTATTTTTACCAGCAGTGTGTGGACCTTATTTTTCTATGCAATGGGATGTATTATGTATTTTTGTAACAATAAATAATATTGATTTAATTCCAAATACTTGGTTCGGTTGTCTTATCTTTAAATGTAATCATGCTCAGTGGAGTTTTAATGGTCCAATTAGTTAATTTTGTTTTTAATGACTTGATTGTTAGATAGATGGAACGGTAACAGGAAAAGCCGACCTAAAACAAAGTCAACCCAAACTCGTTTCCCAACGGGACTGTGGCCTTAAGCTAGATGCAGAATAGACACAAATCTAATCTTTGCTTCTGGGGGTCCCTGGAACAAAATATTTTGCGATGGGGGTCCGTGGCCAAATACATATCATTATGGGGGTCCTTGACATGACAAAGTTTGAGAAACAATGATAGCAACATACGTTTTTTCAGGAAAACTGTTAGGATTTAGAAGAAATTTTTAGAATGTGTCTATCAGTGGTTAAGGACCCCCAAAATGTGTTTTTGGCCACGGACCCCCATCTCAAAATATTTTGTTCCACGGATGGACCCCTATCGCAAAATATTTTGTTACATGGACTCCCAGAAGCAAAGATCAGATTTCGGTCTATTCTGTATCTAGCTTAAGGCCACAGACCCGTTGGGAAAAGAGTTTGGGTCAACTTTGTTTTAGGTCGACCTTTCATGTATTCGATGGAACAATATAAAAGCGGTATGCTATTTGTAAATCATAAATCAAAGATTATCAAACACACAGGCACCAAATTCTACAAATACGGTAAATGAGTCCACCAACTAAGAAAATATGTCTCCACTAATGGACACACTACCCATTGAAAACAGAACTTGCCTAAAATAACAGTGATGCAATTAATGAAGTATAATGGTAAAACAAGTAATGACAACAGTGTGCGGCACAGGTTATGGCATATGACCTCACATAACCCTTAATAGCAGCTAAAGATAGTAGTTAGCAGCTAAAGATAGGTTGGGGACGGGGGTCGCTTGCCTTGAATAACTGATCTGATCTACAAGCCAAACAGTAGACCAGTTATTTAAGGCAAGCTATACATTGACCGTTGTACTACCAGTGGTGGAAAAAGTACTCACATGTTTTACTTGAGTAAAGGTATCAATACTGCCTTTACAAGTAAAAATATGGAATTCAAAATGTAAAAGTATATAGGTATCAAAATGTACTTAAAGTACCAAAAGTAGAAAGTAGACCTACTCATTATGCAAAATCTCCCATTTCACACATTTTCAAATGCATAAAATGTATAAAAGAAATCTTAGCATGTTTACAAGCTCATGAGCTTGTATCTGCTATTTTCAAATGGACGAAATGTATATGGATGTATGTTTTGTAATAATAATCAAAACCTACAAAGTAAATAGTAACTAAAGTTTTCAAATAATTGTAGTGGAGTAAATGTACAATATTTGGGGCTTGCAACACGCCTGGCAGGAGTCTCCTGAATTTTGATACCATCTCCTGCCATGCTCCTGAATTGTAATTTCTCCAGAATGTTTCCTGGATTTGGTATCAAACTCCCAAAATTCACCAGAACAGAGGAAATGACATCTCCTATGTTAAACATTTTCTGGGGGAGGACCCCCAGACCCCCTGCTTGGGGGGTGTGGGCAATGCATGCAAGATCATACAGAAAAAGAAATCTCCTGAATTCTGACAGTCCAATGTTGGCAACCCTGTGTAGTGGAGTAGAAGTAAAAGTACTGAAAACTGGAAATACTAAAGTAAAGTAATAATACCTCAAAATTGTACAGTACTTAAAGGAGTAGTTCACCACTTTTCAACCTGTCTTCATATAATAGGTCCTCACTAATGTTCATGATAAAACATCACAATTTTTTTCTACTCGGTCCAAGTCTCCTAGGAGAGCTGTGGGAAGTTCAGAATCCATCGTCTTGTGACATCATCATTTTCCAAAAAAATATATATATATTTTTGAAAAAAATATTTAGATTTTTTATCGCGAGAACAATGGCTTCCACTTTAAAATTGCAACTTTTCAGGAATAGAAAGCCTGCAGTTTCTATAAGATGGATTGGCAATCGATGATGTCACAAGACTATGGGTTTCTGACCTGCCCACAGCCCTCCTTTGAGAAAAAAAAAAGAAAAAAAAAGAGAAAAGCTATTTTTGAGTGAGGACCAATTATATGAACATAGGTTGAAAAGTGGTGGAGTGCCCCTTTAAGTAAATGTACTTAGTTACTTTACAGTGACCGTGTCACCACTGCACACTGAACCGTACCTCTTCAAGGAAAGTCGTGATGTCATACACTTTATCGTGGATTATGAGCCATGTGTCCTTGCTCAAATTGTGCGCTCTTATTTCCTCCAGTGTGTAATACGTTACACCATTTTCTGTCGCTTCGCCGTTCTCTTTAATAACGTCATCAGTGCTCGCACAGATGTCCTCTGTGTTGATGCTGCTGTCGTTTATTTCTTCACCCATCCTTGTTGCACTGCCAAGCTGGCTAACGTTAGCTTGTTGGTCGCTGTATATATACTTAGTTTTAACAAACCCCCGATATCTAAACAGACGTTTTTAACTTGTCCCAATTGCGATTCGTAAAACTAGCTCATATTAGCGCTTAGTAACACAACAGGAATGAACAATAAGTAAGTTAGCGCAGATGCTAGACAAGTACTGTAGCCCAGAAATTCTCTACCTGGTTGCGAAAGCCAAAGGCAACCCGGCGAATCAGCCGACATGGGCAACGCACCAATGACATCGCCGATATTGTTCTGTCGTATGAAAACACAGCACGCCTTTCGCGTGACCAATCAGACGAAGCGTTGCGGAATGGCGACCAATCACGATCGCTCGCTTGATGATCACGAGACTTGGACGACTCGCAAAGGCTGTCAGTTTTGCGCTTAACTTGCGCATCAATGGATTTTGCGCAAATAAAAACAGTTGCCACTTATTTAATGAAAAGTGTTCATCGTGACTATAATAACTGTTGCATTTAATGTTAGGTTGTTACAAAGCCTATAGCCTAATTAATATCCATAACCATGCTATAACCTTAGAGTTAAATACAGCATTGCTCTGATATAAGTATAGCCTGCTGCCAAGGCCAAGTGGGTGTTTCTATAGGTTATGACCCATGACAATTTACAACTTGAGGTGGTGTTTTTCAAATCCACTGCTGTCCATGTAGCCATGTTTGTGGCTATGTTTGATTTCTTATCTTTTCAGATAAGCAGCAGCAGTGTGTATGTAGAGGAGTGATAGGGTTCAGTGACGCATGATTCTAGCATGATGGTGACTTAAAGCACTTCAGTTGCAAATAGGAAAAGGGGTGTTGTTGCAGTAACCTAAACCTCTGCTAAAGAGTTATACCCTTACCTGTCTTTCTTTAGGCCTACCTGTAGGCTGTTACAGTAGCCTACTATTAATGACTTTATTTTATCTTTTCCTTTATGTTTTACATTTCATTACATCCAGTATTATCGTAATTATCTTGTTGTTATATTGTAAATAATTGTTGTTGTTGTTGTTAGCACAGTCTGACTACGGATCATGCCACACCAATATTTGGCTGCTTGATAAATAAACAATCTTGAATCTGATTCAGATTCACTTTACTGTCACTTAGATGCACTGTTTTAGGAGTTTATGGTTCATGAAACATAACAATAACAATTTACGAGACAAAGGACAATAACAGGATAACAATGAACAAATCACTAAATGTAAAAAGTAACATAATATTAATTAAAAAATATGAATACATCAGAGCAAGCTGCTCTTTCTAAGGCTCAGGTCAGGTGTTCCTTCAATGTATTTAACAGGCTGCTGCAGTGCAGATGTTCTACCAGTCTCTATAAGTACCAGTGTCCTCTTCCTGGCTGGAGGGTAACAGTAACATCAACTATAACTGAACAAGTTGGTGAGGAAGGCTGGTTCCATAGTTAAGAGGACAATCTGGAGGTGATTGCGGATCATGGGAGGAGGAACATGGATGCTATAGGCCTACTGATGACCCCTTTTAATCCTCTCTTTGCTATTGAGGAGCACACCACGGTTGTCCCCCGGCACACCCAGGACCCAGGAGCCTTAGGGCTGTTTGTGATCTTTTTAGCATCATTGTGTAATCGACTTGTATCACTGTACTATTTGCAAACTGGTAATAAAGTATTCAATGAATCGACCAAACCACAGAGCGACTTGGACAGTCCGTGTGCCAGGTTGGACATCAGGCGCCACAACCGAGCCTGATCCCCATTCTGATTTGTTCTTTGGGGTTAGCCTACTGCTTGACTCTGGCACACTTGTTTTGTAGGCCTATTGTAATTTGTACGTGTAACGTGGACTGCTGGGATACTGAAGCACTGTGATAAAGGTGGATAGGTGCTGTAAACGTTTCATTGTTGCGGAGGGTTCCCAGTTCGATCCCGGTCTCCCCCAGAGTGTCGAAGAGTCCTTGAGCAAGACTCTGAACCCCTAGTTGCTCCTGATGAGCAGGTTGGTGCCTTGCATGGTTTCCTCCGCCATCTGTGTATGAATGTGTGTGTGAATGGTGAATGTAATGCACAATCTATGTAAATCGCCTTTATCGAAGGCGGGAGCTGGGGTCCACAGTGAATCCTTGTACCCAGGGCCCAGAAATTTGGTGAAAACAGCAAAACCCCTGATTGTTGATGGGGAAATCCGTCCATCTTTCTGTATCCATTCATAGGGGGGTGTGTAGCCTACACCCATTCTGGGTACTTTTACTTTTGGTACATTTTGATGCCAATACTTTTGTACTTTTACTCAAGTAAAATCGGGAATCCACTCTCATAGGTAGTTTGGTGTGAGTACTTTTCCCATCACTGAACCGTCTATGCACTGAACATGGCCCACAATCTAGTTTGCTTGCTGTACCCAAAGAGGTCTCAATAAAGCTTTTGCTGTTGCGTGTGTGACGTATGAATGGAATTGTGGGACGGCAATGGCAGCCCTCTTGCCTGTAAACAAATACGCGTTTTGTACCACAGCTAAACAGTTATCAGATTGTAATCCTTAGTGAGTGACTACCAAATCACTGAAACTATAAACATACTGTAAAATAAGTGACTAGCAGCGCAGGCACTGGGATTAAAAGTACATGTGACCAAAGGACAGCAAACCGCCGCCACGGCCCACGCCAGAGCCGAGCCGCTTCCTCGTAGGTTCTCACTACCGTTAGCTACGGTTGCTAACGTTAACAATGTGTATATCTATGTATTAATGTTTAATGTTGTATCTAATTCACATATTCTTGAGTTGAACCTTTGTTGTCACCCGTATTTTACAACTATTTGTTTTTATGTACCTAGTATTGGGCAATATTTGGCTAATAGGCTTAGCTATAAGCAGCTAAAGCTAGCTTAACTACATTTCCCATAGCTTATGGCAGTGTTTCTCAAACTTTTTCTTGCAGGGCCCCCAAGTTGACACTTATTAGCCCGCAGACCCCCATTTGAAAACATATGCCAGGGACCCCCCCATTTACGGCTCTATGACTATAACAGTACTTTTCAACCATTTTAATTTCAAGGACCCCCAGTTTGATATGCATTGGCTCGCAATCCAACCCTTATAGCAGCCCATTCATTGAAACTGAATAGTCCAGGTTGTATTAAACGATGTTACACCCACCAATGTTGCAGCTGTACGGAAAGCTGGGGTTGTCCTCTTTGAGTTTGTATCTGTCAAGTCTTTGTTTCATAAAAATCCACCGTAGACATATTACGAGCCATACTTTCTGTAAATAAAAAGTGTTGGAAGCGCTCGTTGCAAATCACTTAACGCCACGGACCTGCGTGCCACATGTTTGGAAATGCAGGAGGCAGCAGGACGTTGCGTAGAGTGCTTCCAAACTCAAACACAAAATAATCACCTGCGTGGAATTTATTAACATCTTATAAAATGCAAATAGGATAACCCAAAGATTATAATCCAAGCTTTCCATACAGCTGCAATGTTGGTGAGTTTAACTTTGTTTAAATACAATCAGATAGAACTTTACAGTTTCAATGAATGGGCTGTCAAGGGTTGGTATTTCAACTTAAATGCCAGATATCATCATAGCATCTTGCTTGTTACTGTAATCTTGCTTTGTTACATCAAAGAGAGAATTCTGTATCCTTTTGTAGCATTTACACCAGCAGTTCTCAGACTTATTAATTGCAATGATCGGCGGTTAGGTATAGGCCATGGACACCCATAACTTTGAGATTGTATACTGTCAGAGTTACAGCCCCATAAGGATCCATTTTCCTAACTATCATTTTGCTGAGGATCACTACCCCTTGGAACCCCCTCAAGAACCGCTGGGGGTCCCCAGACCTGATATGTTTTATTCAATCACTCACCATCATAACGGCGAGTGTGCTCTAAGGGGAGGAGCTTGTGCAAGGATGCGCTGGAGAAGTCCCTTTGAGCCACAGTCGGTCGCAGAAGCAGTCCCTGGTCAATATTTACTATTCTGTCCATAACAGCACATAACTCGGTAACTGTGCTGAGTCGGCTCATACGACCTTCGCAACGCTCGACACGGCGACTTGCTCGCTGCCGCTCGCTCGGAGGTGTCTCACATTGCTCAAGGTCGCCTGAGTCGGCGTGCCTCCGTCATGGTTTTGTCAATAACTATACTTTGCCAAAACAGCGAGAGAAGCACTCAGCTCAGCTCTGGGGGGAAAAAACCCTCTTGCATCATAACATGTCCAGCTACATTACTTATGTAGCTATTAGTGTGGCTGCTATTCGTAGCTCAGAGTCAGTACTGCTGCATGGGGCTGAGAGCTACGAATACAGCACTAGGTGTCACATGGACGTCCCACATAAAAAATGCGGTCCTCTACAGGGACTTTTCCACGGGTAACAAAGTCAGACAGAGCGAGAAGGGTGAGGCTGGCAGGGAATTGCGTCAGGCACGCAGAACTAGTGGCAAGCAAACCGATACTGTGAGAGGCTGGGAGCCTCAGCCAACCCAGGGTAAATCCAGGAAAGGCAAGAAGCACACCACCTATGTAGATACACTGTGGCGCGACTTCTTAGCTACTGTAACAACACCGTAGAGCTAAAGACCCTGATACTAGATGGTGAGTGTGGAGGGCAGCGATTCAGGAGTCCTGAGTTGGTGTTGGCTAGAGCTAGACAGCACTCTTGGATCTCATAATGTGGATAGCTACTCTTACAAAGTAACATACCTTATCTATGTGGCTAACCTTTTATTTTTGAGAGCTTTTATTGTAACTCATACTCAAGCATAAGTAGTTTGCCGGAACACTGATGAAAGTGCATCCTAAAGCACTCATGCACTAGAGTTAACTTGGATTAACTGTGCCCTTTGTGTGTTGTCTTTAACAGATAATGGATGATGATGTATCGATGCACAGACTGGAAGGTAGTGATCCAACTGCTCAGGTCGGGGGCTTGATTGTAAAGAAGAAGAGTGCTGCTGCGGAACCACATGTTTTTCGGGCACCCTCTCCTCGCACTTCTTTACTGGGTTTGGATCTTCTGGCAGCCCAGAAGAGGAAGGAACGAGAGAGCAAGGAACAGTTAGAGGCAGACATCAATGACAGAGCCAGTAAGAAATCAAAGGTAACATCCTACCAGGACTGGGAGGAAGGGAAAAGCGATTCTGATTCTGATGATGAAGAAGATGGTGACGGTGACGAGGACAAAAGTACTAAGAAGGAGAGGTATGATCTATGATGATGTTGTTACTGTCATATTTATGTACATAAGAGTGGAGTATTAGTGTAAATTATTTAATAAACTATAATCTTATGCTATAGTATAAACGCATTTCCCCTTGACAGGAAGTACCGTGTGACTGGTTCTGAAACGCCGTCCAACCCTGGAGGAGTCAGTGAAGAGTTTCGTCGCAGACACCAACAGAGGGAGAAAGACAGACGCGAACATGGAGTTTATGCCTCCTCCAAAGAGGACAAAAACATGGAGCGAGAGAAAGACAGAGAGAAGAGCAGAGATAAGGGCAAAGAGAGAAGGAGTGAAAGAGGTGATTTTAACAGAAGATTTCATAATAACATGGTTATTATTGGTGCAGAAATCTATTTTTATGGTGGGGGTCTGCAAGAAGCTATCTGCCTGAAAGGTGGTCTCTGTGTGTATCTGACTGTCTTGAGCTAATCTCACAAGCTGCCACTGCTAGACCAATCAGTCCAAACTTTCATGCACCCTAACCCTAACCCTAGGCCACAGAAGTACTTCCACGTTTTATATTTTTTTGAAATATTTAACTTAATTTTTTATAATTGAAATGGGGCTGTTATCACACTAAAACCTTGCCCAAATTTGGAGTCATACGTCATGACTGACATCGTTCTAATATGGGAGACCCAATAGACGCACTGTGTCTACCGATTCAACCTACCCAGCTATCGCTGGGATGGGTGTGACAGGTCAAACGGGTTTGAAAAGAAGCGCTACACCAGGATATCAGAGAAACAAGTGGTTCAGGAGGAAGCTTACAAATGGAGTGTTGAAGATATTATCTTCAACGCTTACATTACATATTATGTAATGAGACTGCAGAAGGAGGGAACAGATGGAAAGAGAGAAGGTGTGTGTGTGTGTGTGTGTGTGTGTGTGTGTGTGTGTGTGTGTTAGTGTGTGTGTGTGTGTGTGTGTGTGAGTGTGAGTGTGTGATTTGAGTTGAGGCAAAAGAGAAGATTAGGGTGGTCAGGGTGCTTACCACATGGGCTTAATAGACTGACCGGGAGTCCCTGTTTGATTTCAAGCCGGCCGGAACATTTGTTGCACGTGATGTTTAAAGACTACATCCTCTTGTAGCTATAGGATCTTATTCAATATTTGTTTAAACAAGTTAAATATTTGTTGCAGCAACTTTTATCTGTCTGACCTGTCTTTTATGTCTGGCAGATGAGCGGGAGCGCAGCCATAGCCGCGGAAGCAGCAGCAGCCGGTCAGAACGTGGCGACCGCAGTGAGCGCTCACCAAGAGATGGATCGACGTCGGAGCGCCTCAGCCGAGGGAGTAAGAGAGATGAACCATCTTCACCACAAACGCGCCCTAGAGGTAAGACAACATTCACTTAGATATGAATAATAAAAGAAGTCAACAGCTCATCAGTCACAAAACAAGTCATGTCTGCCTGGCCAGGAGAGACCACTGAAAAATGTTCCCTTGTTACAGATTCCTTCACGCCATCACGGTCAAACTGGGAAGAGGATGACAGTGGTTATGCGAGTTCACAGCGTTCACATTGGGAGTCTCCGTCCCCTGCACCTTCAAATAAAGAGTCTGATCGCTCAGAGCGCAGTAGTAGTATTCGCTCTGGCCGGGACAGCGAGAGGAGGGACAGGTACGCGACTACGTTTTTGAGTTGTGTCTTATACGATCATGCATTCGAAGGTACTAGTTTTCTGTAATTTCCTGAAAAGATACATGCAAAATATTGATTGGCAAAATATTGATCTTTCCATCCTCATTGGACTGAATTCCACGAGGAGGGCAGACTCTTCCCCCTCAGACAGAATGATAACAGCATATAGTATTAGGCCTGGGGCGGTATGGACATTTTGTTACCGCGATTACCGTCTTCCCATTTACCGCCGGTACTGCGGTAATTACCGCACCCCCGTATCTATTAATTAAGGTTCGGCGATAAGCCAAAATATTGCAATCATCTTCCCAAAAGTCGCCTCTCCACTGTGGAGAGGAGACACAGCCTGACTGCCCGAGTTATACTTCTCTGTACAGCACAGCGGGTCTGGCTTTCAAAGGAGCAGATCTACAAGCTCACAACACATCGCATCCGCGACGCGTTCTGAGCTTTTAGATCTGCACTGTCGGGTTACCATAGTAACGTAGCTACTTGGGCTTTTCAGACACAAACAGCTGTGTGAACAAACCAGAAGAGGAAGGGTAGTCAGATCGTGTACAGTGATTCTGTAAACTCACGTCACGTCACGTCTCAACTCTCAAATCGCAGTGATTGAGTGCTGCTATATACAGGTTTTAGTTACAAGACTTGACAGAAAAGGTTATAAAATCGCCGACGCGCCGTACGGGGCTCAACATGCGACGCGGTGGAGAAAGTAAAATAGTTTCATTTTCGGTTTTACTCCACGCGGCCCGCGCTCCGCCAGTAATCCGTATGAATAAAAAAAGATATGCCACAACACAAGGTATGTATTAACATCCTTGTGTCGAGTGGATTACAGAGAAAGTGTATGCTGCTCCGTCATAGAGTTGTGCTCCGTACCCTGCTCTGTGCACTGTGTGCAGGGCGTGATTCCTAAACCCACCAGGATTGAGTTAAGACCCGCCTCACTCCTGGAAGACCTCGCGTTTCCACGAGGCGGGTCTTAACTCAAGCCTGGTGGGTTTAGGAATCACGCGTGTGCAGGTCTGTGTCTGAGTGACGTATGTGGCTTCCAACGTGTGGTACACGGCCCAGAGCAGAGCGGCATGGAGCGCATGCGGTCCTCGCTTCTCCCCCGTTTTAAAACTCGCTTGTTTTCCAATAAAAAATAGACCTTTTTTTTTGTCTTTTTACCGCGGTAAGCACAATGACACCGCGGTAGACCTCGGTATACCGCGGTACGGCGGTACGGCGGTTACCGCCTCCAACCCTACATAGTATCTCTCACCAAAGTTTGTCGGTGAATGAAGTGAATGCGAGTGCTGGGGTCTCATTCCGTAAACAATCCTATTTCCCTCCCTCAGTGTCTCTGACTGGAGTCAGTAACTGAAACGCTGGGATCTCGTTCACTGAGCAGACCTATCTCCCCTCAATCACTGACTGGGATCCTGTTTGGTTGTTCACTGAACAAACCTATAGGTTAGATTCGATCGATAGGTTTGTTTGGTGAACAGGGATATGGTATCATTACTAAATGATTTGAGGTAGTTTCTCCCTCAGTAGAGTGTTTCCGTGTGAATGAACTACAGACGATTGCATTTAGTTCAGTGAACATAATCTGATTCCCTCGCATGAACTAATGCAAAACAAGACATGGGAAGAAAAAGGTTAGATCCCGGAGAGTTGTAAAACATAATCATAAATAAAAGATAATTTGATTGTTGTTTGTTTCTTCATGGTTCTAGGTAATGAATGTTTTTCTGGTCTGTACTTAGGTCAGTCAGAGGCCGTTACCCTGATGATACACCTCTGCCCACCCCCTCCTATAAGTATAACGAGTGGGCCAATGACAGGAAGCATTTAGGATCTACGCCTCGTCTATCACAAGGGAAAGGTACTGATTCTGAAGGAAGACTGCTCCCAATATTGAATTTGCTCATTTACAATGTACAGGTTTTATGGACTTTCATTAGGCATCCCTGGCATCCAATTACTTCCTTTTGTTGTTATTTCTTTATCCTGCTTCTGAACCCAGCTGGGGTGGATGTTTACACCAGCATATTGTTTTTCAAAGATTCAATTTCAAACACTATTCTGTACCTAAAGTACGTGACGTGATGTTTAATCTCATTCTCTTTTATGTTTCAGGCAGGAAGGAGGGTGGTGAGGAGGGAATTATGTTTGATAATGAGGAAGAGAAGGAGCAGTGGGAGGAAGATCAGAAGGTATCCTCCTTGACATAATTATTATTGACAAAATACACTATATTGTGAGAGTTACAGTAGATCGAAACACAGCCCTAGGTCCTAATATAAATCCCAACTTGTTATGTGACTCTGTCCATGCATGCAAGCCATGCATATGCCTCAGGCCCACAACAGCTCCGACCCTGTACGTTCGATATCATTACCAGATGCAACTTGTCTGTCATATGTTTTCCTGACAGTCAAACATTTTAATAACTCAGCTGTGACATAAGATAGTTATGATGTCATGTCATCTTTGCCTCTGTTTATCTAGCTGAAAGATCCTGTTGTTTAATGGAGAACTGGCTTGTGGGGAATTTCAACTTTCCAGCTTGGAGTTGGTGAGCTCTTGACACAAATCTTTTTTTTGTGACTATCTTTCACAGCAAGCTGACAGAGACTGGTACATGATGGATGAAGGCTATGATGAGTTCCACAACGCTCTGACTTCCACCTCTGAAGAATATGTGAAGAAGAGAGAGCAGATCCTTCAGAAACAGACACAGAAACGTATATCTGCCCACAAACGACAAATCAATGAGGTACTACAGTACATCACATCTGCCTGTTTTGATCATTCATTTGTCCTTTTACAGATTCATTGATTAATTTGTACGTGTGTGGTATACACACATACAGTTATAAGTTGGAGGGAGCAGTGTTTGTCTGAGCAGAATTGATTGGTCTTGTTAGTAAAGCTAGCTGTGTGTATGTGGCTCTGTTTCTCTTAGGATAATGAGCGTTGGGAGACAAATCGTATGCTTACCAGTGGGGTGGTGCAGAGGCTGGAAGTGGATGAGGACTTTGAGGAAGACAACGCTGCTAAGGTTCACTTGTTGGTCCACAACCTGGTGCCTCCGTTCCTGGATGGAAGAATAGTTTTCACCAAGCAGGTAAGTTAACAAAGTGCAGAGTGGCTAACATTTACTGTAAGCTAATGTGTTGTTAGCTTGTTGCGACCGTCTGGTCACAGTTACTATCAAAACCTCCACCGGCTGTCAGTCAGTCTGTCAGTCAGTCCGTCCATCACGTCACGCTTTTCCCCTACTCATATCTCTGCCACCGTTGCCCCTATCCATGCCAAACTTTGCACACACACTCCTTGGCTGCCAAACCACAACCTCCACCCCTCACATGCCCCTCTTCTAGCGCCACCATGAAGCAGATTCTTGCCAAACACAATTGTGGACACTGCTCCTACACATTTTGCCTTAAAATCACGCAAAGCGGTACACAGTATGTCTAGAGTCTTCTTGTCATCAACATGGATCTGTCCCATTTTGTGCCACCATCAGGCCGATTTGGAACCATTGGCACTTACAGGCCTATTTGTGTATACATGTGACCTGATGGTCGCTTATCTCCCGATTAGGGAGTCTTACTGGTAGATCTATTTTTGGCAAGCAACACTTAGGGCAAATGAGACTTTAAAGGATCTAATATGATTGACTTAGCCTTTAGTGAATAACAAGTTGCTGCAGTAAGCACTGGTTGTGTTATCATGTCGACCTAACAGTGAATATTGATTTACCTAATTCTGTGTTTGTGTGTGTGTGTGTGTGTGCGCGCGCACATGTGCATGTTGCAGCCGGAGCCTGTCATTCCTGTGAAAGATGCCACATCTGACATGGCCATCATCTCTCGGAAGGGCAGCCAGCTGGTTCGCAAACATCGTGAGCAGAAAGAACGCAAGAAGGTAGGACAGTGTAGTCCAACAATGATAATATATAAAGTAGGGTAAGCCGCAAGATACAATTAAGCTGGTGGGAAAGGACAAGGTCAGAATTGACAAAGGACGGGCAGATTTTCATGAATTATGAAGAGTCAAGAGTGTGGCTCTGAAGCTTCTATCTATTATTAGCTGATCTAATGTGTTAATCTATCCATCATTGATGGATAGATATTAATTAAATAATTACAGTTTATAATACGGCCAACATTCCATTACCATTGTCACAGCAGATTTACATTTCATTCATTTATTTAAGTAGACCTGTCTGTTGTGCTTAATGTCAGTTTTATTTAAAGTTTTATGTACAGTATAGCCATATACGGTGATGGTGCTTTATTGTGAGATCATGTCTGAAAATGCTCTTACATCACAGCATCTCCATCAAAAAAGAAACAAATATATACATATATACATTTAACATAACATTGCAATCACAATTTCATAAAACATAACATTAAACAAGAACAAAGGGCCTTCAATGTTCATTTGACCTGGGATTTAGCTCCATATAAAATGTTATGATTGACGTGTGCACAAATAATGCTTCAGCTTTAATTGTGGAACCCTGTATCTCTGGTTTGATGGTAACATTTTGTATTCACTTTTCAGGACATGGTTGGGGTCAGAGACAATGTTGTTGGTCAGATTTTATGTTATTATGGCAGGCTTTTTCATGGTGTTTCTCAAGTGGTTGGCCAACAATCCTTGAGCTGATTTTCATTTGGTTTTGTCTTTAAACTGGTGGATAAACTCTAGTACCATGTATTTCTGCACTACTGTCAAACACTCATAATAGAAGTAAGAAATTAAAGAATGTATCTACAAAATACCTAAGGCAGCGGAGAAAATACATTATTTGTTTTCTTCATTTGGTGACACATTAAATGTGGTCTTATCTTGCCAGGATAACAACTCTGTCGTTACAAGTATTTGTACAAAGATAACGGCTTATGGCTATGTTTTCAGGCACAGCACAAGCACTGGGAACTGGCAGGGACAAAGTTGGGAGACATTATGGGCGTCAAGAAGAAAGAGGATGATGGCTCTGGGTCCAAAGTGGGCGAGGATGGCAAAGTAGACTACAGGTGAAGATATTGAGTATGATAAATGTTGCTGACATTACTGACATGCGAAATGCGTTAAAACTTGTATTGGATAGTTTTTCAACCATTTAAGTCCTATTCTATATTTTGTTGTGTTTTAACTAGATATGAGAACTTCTTTTGGCGAATAAAAATGTTGTTAATTGTTGAACTGTAGTGCTGGTTTTCCCATATTTGTATTTTTTCATTTTTTGTCAAACATTTTCATCTTTACAGAGCAGAGCAGAAATTTGCAGACCACATGAAAGATAAGAATGAGGCCAGCAGTGATTTTGCTAAAAAGAAAACCCTCTTGGAGCAGAGACAGTACTTGCCTATATTTGCTGTCAGGCAACAACTTCTGAACATTATAAGGTACTTATGAAATACTTGCACAACAATACTATTATGTATATACTAGTATAGTATGGAATATATACAGTATTATGCTACTATATACTAGCATAGTGTATACTAGTGTCCATTTATGGTCCATTTAGTTAAATTTGTACACTCTTAGAATTACAGTTTCACTTAGGATTTCTGTTCGTTAAAGTGTCTCTGATCAAGACACACATTTACATGCAAAATATATCTACAGATACAAATAAACCGGCGACAAATCAATGTCCCTGGTCCTTAAAAGACAAATAGTAGATGGTATAAAGAAACAGTTTACCATTCATCATGACTGTGTGACAGTGACTCAATATCAGGTGAGCTTATACGCGTGGTCTTTTTCGTCTTCCCTAGGGACAATAGCATAGTAATTGTGGTGGGGGAGACGGGCAGTGGGAAGACCACCCAGCTGACCCAGTACCTCCACGAGGACGGCTATACCAGCTACGGCATGGTGGGCTGTACACAGCCCCGCAGGGTGGCAGCCATGAGCGTGGCAAAGAGAGTCAGTGAAGAGTTGGGGAGTAACCTTGGAGAGGAGGTAAGACTTATTATATCAGAGGAAGCAGCCATATGACTATCTGTCCTCTATTTATAACTACTTGTGTATATGCTTGCAAATTCTTATTGCTGTTATGGAATCAGTCATATGCTGTTCAGCATGGCCATCTAGTGGTTAAACAGTGTATCTTAAAGCTGTTATGGAATAAGTCCTATGCTGCTCAACACTGCCATCTAGTGGTTAATCAAAGGTTCTTCTGAAGTTCTAAGTATCTCTTTAGTTCAGGGATCAGCAACCTTTTTGAAATGAAGTGCCATGTTTTTATTTTCTAGTGTTAGTGTGCCATGTCAACATACATTTTAATGACAAATATTTTGACATATTTTGATTCATGGGTTGCATTTGTAGTCCTAAACCGGCCATATTGAGGACCAACACAGGTTTCAATTTGTCTGATTGGCATAGAACCAATGTTCTATGTTAATCAAAACACCTGTGTTGGTCCTCAAAATGGCTGGCGTAGGACTACAAATGCAACCCATGAATTGGCAGGACATTGTTATAATGATAGACCCAGAGAAATAATCCACCTATCAACAATCCACCTATCTCCCCCCGACTCCCTCCCCAGTCAGAGTTCAGAGTTTTAATGAATGTAGAATTTTGTGAAAGATGTAATTTGCTATAAATGAGCTAACTTTATTTAATTGACCATGTTAAAACAAAAAGATTTGTTTTTTAATAAAAGTTCTCTCTCACACACTTCTGCCAGTGTGCCGGTGATCTCCCTCCCCCGTGCCAATGTTGGCACGCGTGCCTAAGGTTGCCTATTCCTGCTTTAGTTGATGGTTTTAACATGTTGTGCTGCAGGTGGGCTATGCTATCCGTTTCGAGGACTGCACATCAGAGAAAACAGTCATTAAGTACATGACAGATGGTATCCTGCTGAGGGAGTCCCTGAGAGAGTCGGACCTGGACCACTACAGCGCTGTCATCATGGACGAGGCTCACGAGCGCTCCCTGAATACGGACGTGCTGTTCGGCTTGCTGCGTGAGGTCAGGGTCACAACAGCCAACACCCCTTGAATTAACCATATTCACACGCCTGCCAGTTTGCTCTTACTTAATACTCGGGGAGTTTCACTTCCCCGAGTATTAAGTAAGAGCAGAATTCACAACCTTGGGGTATTATACAACAGTAAATTAATAGATGGCTGCCGTATAAATAATGATCAACAGATGCAATTTATGCCACATTTTTGTCTTGTGGTATGTATTATTGTGGTACATACTGCTGTCATGTGACTTACTGCTGTCATGTGTTTTGTTTACATTTTTCCACTTTTCTCTTAACCCTTGACCAGGTTGTGTCCAGACGTTCTGACTTGAAGCTCATAGTCACCTCTGCTACCATGGACTCTGATAAATTTGCATCTTTCTTTGGCAATGTCCCCATATTCCACATTCCAGGAAGAACATTCCCAGTGGACATCTTGTTCAGCAAGGTATCTTTTAGTTAAATAATTGTTTGGAATAGGCATAGCATGGTATGTTGATTGTCACATAATCAATTAACACTTGGTTTTTAGGCTTTGAAGTTGCACATGGCAGATATGACACCTAACTTGAATATACAAAGAAATTACTGACATATTTGACAACTTAAAAAAGAACATTGTATTGATAGTGGAAATAGATGCGACGCGTTGTGAGCTTGTAGATCGGCTATTTCCACTACTTTTTGAAAGTGTTTGAAACGTTATAAACATTTCTCAACATGGAAACGATTATGACGATTATGCAAAATAATTGCAATTACCTCAAATAATTGCGATTGGACGATTATGTGATAATTGTGACAGCCCCATATGTGATGTGATGTGCTGTGCAGACTCCTCAGGAGGACTATGTGGAGGCGTCAGTGAAGCAGGCTCTTCAGATCCACCTCAGTGGGATGTCAGGAGACATCCTCATCTTCATGCCTGGTCAGGAGGACATTGAGGTGAGGCGCCTGATGGTCACCATGCTGCTTGTACCACACTCATATCGTTGCTGTTAGGCAGAAACCTTGTACGGCCACATTTAGAGGAGAATTACGGACTACCTGTTTTCTTACCTCTGATGTTATAATATCCCATCCCGAGTGCACCGCAGCTCCGAGCGTGAGCGGTGGATTCACTCGTATTATTATTATTTTCTTTTGAGATATGTGTTGTTCATAATGACAAAATACTCGCCACAGTGTTTGTATCCAAATTGAGCCGCGGTAGTGGACAATGGAGGCTCAGAGGGGACTTTGGATTAAATCACGGGTGAAATCTCATTTTGCAAGACTTTAAGAATTACAAACACTGTGGACACTATCTTGTCATTTTGAACAACAGATATCTACAAAAAAAAGAAATATTTTTCTGCGAGCAATACTACAGTGTAACACAAACATAGAAAAAATAGCCAATACAATCTCAACATGTTGCATAGCAATGCATTGTGAGGTTTTAGAATCACTATTTGTCGTAAGATCTAGTTCAAGTGGTTAAAGGATAAGGCCTGTATAAGTGTATTATTTTCTTAGTGTCAACATAACCTACGAAAATACCAAGACCGGAAAATACATTTAACCTGCTTCCAAGTATGCTTCATCTTACCACAACAAATATAGCTTAAAAGTCATAGAACTCCCAGTTAAAACAAGTTCGAGATCATCCTGTTGCTTGCTTTGGTCCGTGTAATCATTTTGATGAACCTGGGTATTGTAATCTTTCATGCGCTATAGTGTCATATACATTATGTATGTACACATTTACATTATTTAATGTTGTTCTTTGGTATCGTTTTGGGGCACAAGAACCACTTTGTAGTTAAACTTTGTTATGCTCTCGCATGAAGGTGTTGCTTGCCGAAAATGACACATCTAAAATCTAAAACGCTTGTAGATGGAAAGTGACACCGTCATGCTTCAGAGAGTAAATTGAGCTTCATGTGAAACGTATACTTGTTTAACACTGTTCCTTTAACCTTACAGGTGACCTCAGATCAGATTATACATGTTTAACACTGTTCCTTTAACCTTACAGGTGACCTCAGATCAGATTATCGAGCGGTTAGAGGACCTGGAAAGTGCTCCTCCTCTGGCGGTACTTCCCATCTACTCCCAGCTGCCCTCTGACCTCCAGGCTAAAATCTTCCAAAAGGTCTCTCTCCTCATCCTGATCTGTTGTCTCACAAAGGCCCCTCTGCATAGAACACTTTTATGTTTTGTCTTTACATTTCTATTTGCTTAGTTTGTAATGTTTTCTTGTACTGCACACGGTTAGGCACCAGATGGAGTGAGGAAATGCATTGTCGCTACCAACATTGCTGAGACGTCGCTGACTGTTGATGGAATCATGTTTGTCGTGGATGCAGGATACTGTAAACTTAAGGTATTTTTCAAAGAGCAACTGCTCTTTAAATTTCTAAATTGTTCAACAATAATTTGACCGGGCTAACGCACTGCCTCTGTGTTGTTCACTCACTCTGGTTGGTGTCTGTCTGTTTGGCCAGGTGTTCAACCCTCGCATTGGAATGGACGCCCTGCAGGTGTACCCCATCAGCCAGGCCAATGCCAACCAGCGCTCTGGCAGAGCTGGACGTACAGGCCCAGGGCAGTGTTACAGGTAACGCTTCTGTTCTGTTTCAACAATGTTTCACTTTATTAATACATTTCCCTTGTTAAGTCATGTAAAATAATCTTCTGGATTGTGACTTCCACTCATCTCTGACTCTGAAGTCTGACTCAGAGTTCTGCCATATTCAATATTCAACCAGTAAGACTCCCTAATCGGGAGATAAGCGACCGTAGGTCACTTATCTCCACAAATAGGGCAAAAATGTGTTTTTCCACAATCTTCCTGATCCATGTTGATGACATGAGTGTAGACATACTGTGTAGTGACTTTCGAGATTTTAGGGCAAAATCTGTAGGAGCAGTGTCCAAAAATGTGTTTTTAAAAATCTGCCTGAAGGTGGCGCTTTATGGGACAGATTCATGTTGATGGGATGAGTGTAGACATACTGTGTAGCAATTTGCGTGATTTTAGGGCCAAAACTGTAGGAGCAGTGGCCAAAAATGTGTTTTAAAAATCGGCCTGAAGGTGGCGCTAGAAGAGGGCCATGTGAGAAATGAGGGGTGGGGTCTCCGCGTTGCCTTGGCGGACGAATAGGTACCGGCCCCGGCTCTCCCGGACGCTCCTAGGCCGAGTTACGGCTTTTTATGTGAGCTGCAGTGGAGGGGGTCCTCCACTGGGGGTGTCACCACTTTTGCATCCGTTCTGGAGCAGCAGGAGTGGGTGGTCCCCAGGAATTCCCTGTGAGCAGCCCGTTGGGGTGGTCATTTGGTCATTTTTGCACATTTGGTCATTCTTTACACCTGGGGGTCCCCCAGGGACCTGGGGGTCCATGAAGCTCCGGGGGTCCTTGGAGGTTGTAGTTTGGCAGGTAAGGAGTGTGTGTGCAAAATGTGGCATGGATGGGGGCAACGGTTGTGGAGATATGAGCAGGGCAAAAGTGTGACGTGTGACGTGTGCCTCACGGACGGACATTCTTTTACACCTGGGGGTCCCCCAGGGACCTGGGGGTCCCTGGAGCTCCGGGGGTCCTTGGTGGTTGTAGTTTGGCAGGTAAGGAGTGTGTGTACAAAGTAACCAGCCCATTTAGACCTGAGGCCGATTCTAAAAACACCAATAGAATTATATAGGTTACAACAGTCTAAATGGACTAGGATATCTGTCTAAACAACAAGAAATGGGTGATAGAAGGAATGAGTAGTGCGTGCGGTGGAATCTGAAGAGTTGACCTTTCAGACTGTGGTAGAAAATGGAGAGTGAGTCTGCAGTACTGACTGAGGGGGAGGTCAGAGGAGGGTGTCCTAGGGACAGACTTCCTGCTTTAGCAGATCTAAGTAAGGTAAGGCATGCCCTTGAATGCCTTGAAGGTCGTCACCAGTGTTTTTGAATAGTGAAGGGAACGCAGAAGGTGTGCAATTGAATAATTATGTCCTGTCATTCTAGTTCATCCTAACATTCAGGTATTTCTGCAGCATCCTGCAGAGGGCAGGGATTGAACCACCCATTGAAATGTGTGCGTCTTATTCTTCCTTTATTTAATGACTATTTCAGCTCACACAGGGAATGAAACCACCAGAAATACGCTAATCTCTGTTAAGTCTTGTATTTCGCGGAAGTCTTTATGCATCCTCTCGAATGCAGAAGACCAAATAAGAACATTGTGAGCAGAATGTTTTCATCCTCTGGCTGATGGAGATCAGCTTCCCCCTCAGACGGTGTGTCCTGGCAGGGCTCTGATCTGCGACGTGTCCAATTCTTTCAAGACCGTCAGAGGCAGGAACAGGAAGAGAGAGGGACATATTTTCTAATCCCCAGAGGATTTCATGCCGTTTAACTTTGTTTACAGTGTGGAAAATGTACCACAAAAGACCCTGTCACTGGATTCACCAGACCTTTCTCCCCCTGTCTTCCACATTTGGCTAAGTAGAGATGCAGTGTGTGACACTCGCACATGCTACCTTTTGCATCGTTAATGAGCTGGGGTGCTTATGAAAGCTAGCATGCCATGAAATCCCCCCCCCCCCCCCCCATCTCACCCCCCATACACACAGAGAAACTAACTGCAGATCTGTGAAGAATTGGTTTGCGAGCAGAGCCTGACAATGAGTAGAGCCGAGGGCTTTGACTGGCGGTTGATGGGTATATGCGGTAAATAGAGGGGAGAGAGTAAGCCATATTCCACTTGTGTGCATAATTTACCCACTCAAAGGCCTTCTTGGCTGTGACCACACACACACACACACACACACTCTCAAATGCCTTCTTAGCTGTGACTACACACCCACCCACCCACCCACACACACACACACACACAGACACACAGCATAGTTAGCTTCAACTTTATACAACCACACACTTAAAAATGAAGTGCACACTTGAGAGGGCTAACCCAGTAACTTGAATGATTAATGGTAACTTTGTCATTTCACTCTAAGGAAGGATATCACAATGGTGGCTCATCCACAGTACTTGGATAAGCTAGCATCCTACAGTACCTGTGCCTCTCCATTGCAATAGCTTTGTCACTCTGTAATAACGGTAATACATCGCGTTTTTGCCACCTAGAAAGAATTCCAACTGGGTGGTATGAAGTAAACTCATCCCTCTCTGTGCAGTTTGTTAGTTTATGATAAATGAACAAAAAATGCTAGCAGGTCATTGAGATTTCCTTCCTGTTTATTTTCTTGTCTCTCCAGGGATGGGACGATATGAAAATGTCATATCATGATTATTGTGACAAAAGACATCGCGTTTTACGATATTATTGCGATAATCAAAATCCATAATCCTGGGGCGGAACATTTGCCCAAAAATAGCCGATCTACAAGCTCACAATGCGTTGCAGCGCGTTGTGAGCTGGTAGATGGGCTATTTTTTGGCAAAGACATTTGATAGAGAGTGAAAAAAGTATTGTATATTATAAGTACCTTTTACCAATTATTACACCCTCCAGAAAAACGCGATTATGCGATCGCAGAATTTCCCGCAATAATCAATAAATGCCGCTGATTATGCGGGGGCTCGCATGATTTCACAATCCCCGCATATTCACCGCATATTTCGCATATTTCCGCGGAAAATATGCGAAATATGCGGGCATCGCTTGATTTTACAATCCCCGCACTTTTTCGCATAAAAGTATAGTCATGCTTCACCGTTCAATCACGTTCAGACACAAAACAGAAGCAAAACAATGATGCGCTGAGAAACACGTGGCTCCTCTCTCTCTCTGTCTGTCTGTGTGTGTGTGTGTGTGTGTGCCGTGCGATTGCGTGCACGCTGCACGTGAGAACTGCAGGCAGACAGAGAGAGAGAGATGCAGGCATATGTAGGCTATACGGTATGAGCGTTGGCCCTCGCCAACGTGACGCTAGAATAACACACTCTTCCTCGGTCCTCAAACTTCAAGAAACGACAAATTAAAGCTTATCCTACTTGTTTTGAGGTCTCCATTGTACTCCGTTTGAAACGTTGTGTCGTTGCCGTTCAAAGCAAACGAGCACCTCTCCGAAAAAAAGTAGCACGCAGTATTCCATGGATGGATAGGAACAGCAATTGAATGCATAACATTTTAATCCCTTTAGAGAGAGCAAAACCACATAAATAAACCAGAGTTTTGCTTTAGCAGTGAGCTGTATCCTTAGCAATCGCATAGGCCATAGGGTAATTATTTTTGCCTTGATGTAGCCCATTAAGGTAATTAAATTGCAGATATTTGACAGAGGTTTGCTTTTTTGCCTTGAAAATAATGAAAGGCAGTCAAAAAAATCTGTTTTGCATTTCTCAATTCACTCAAGGACCCTTAAATTCGTGTTTTGACTTCTTTGATGACTACTTAGTGATGTTGTGAGCTTGTAGATTGTCTATTTCCAAATAGCCAGTGTACTGTATATTAAAGTGGTTTAATTAATAGTTATCAATTTTTATTATAATATATACTGTACATAGGCTATAAATATGTTTTTAAGTTCCCGCATATTTCGCATAATTTCGCATTTAATCGCAACTTTCACAAGTTCCCGCATATTTCGCATAGTTTCGCATTGTCATCGCATAAATTCACACAAAAACCCCACATAATTCACTGCATAATCAAGGATTTTTGCCTGCAAAATCAAGGATTTTAGCCCGCATAATCAAGGATTTTTGCCCGCGTTTTTCTGGAGGGTCTAAATTATAGAGGGTTTAAGTGGTACCGGATATGCAGCTCGGCAAATAAAAGGTCAATTGACCCCAGTGCATGACGGACGACGATATCATGATAAATTAAATCTCCACGATACGATTATCATTTTATCACAATAAACGATAATATCGCTTATCGTCCCATCCCTACTCTCCATGTGTGTGTGTGTGGGTGCTCTCCTCCTCCTCCCTGCAGACTGTACACTCAGAGTGCCTATAAGAACGAGATGTTGACCACCACCATCCCAGAGATCCAGCGGACCAACCTGTCCAACGTGGTGCTGCTGCTGAAGTCTCTGGGCGTCCAGGACCTGCTGCTCTTCCACTTCATGGACCCGCCGCCCGAAGACAACATGCTCAACTCCATGTACCAGCTCTGGATCCTGGGAGCTCTGGACAACACAGGTCAGTGTGATGGTCCTATATCTCAGTGGTCCTCAACCTTTTTCAGGCCGTGACCCCCTAAATAATCACATTTTAACTGGGGATCCCCCAGAGCACTAAGAGTTGAGGCATTACATTTTTGTATAACAAGGTTCTATTGTGAAAATCATTTTGGGACCCCCTAAAATAATTTGGGGACCCCCCTGGGGCAGATTGAGAACCACTGCTATGTCTTACTGTCTGTGTGTGTGTGTGCGTGCGTGCGTGCGTGCGTGCGTGCGTGCGTGGGTGTATATGTAACAGTATACTGTATATACGCATACTGTACATGCAGTATACAGTATGTGTGTAACCTAGGAATAAACTTGGCTTCTTTCAGGATTAAGATGTGACATGCTCATGTTTTTGATTCGTTATTTTTTAAATTATTTTTTGATGATGCATAGAGATGCTGACGCCACACACTGCAGGCGGTAGCCTCTGTGGGGGGGTCCTGCAGTGATGATACAGAGACACCACAAGCAGGGCTGGAGCTGGGGGCTTAGTCGCTGGAGTAATTGCCTAGTACCTGATCCTGTGTTTGATTTGACTGGTGGGGTCTCATCTCTGTCTCATCTTAGCCCGATTCCGTGGGATTTAGGGATTTGGGGGTGGATGGGAGGGGACTTTTGACGGTACCCTGTATGGTGTGTTAACAGCAGATTATGTCTGATTAAAGCTTACCTGGCCCTGCTCTGCCTCTCTGCTCTCACCCCCCACACACACACACACACACACACACACACACACACACACACACACACACACACACACACACTTTCATAAGCCTCTTACACTCTTTCATCTAATCATTAAAATCAGTACAGAAGTTTTTCAGCCATGTTCACCACCTCGGTTTAGATAATCAAAGTATTCTCCACTGTCAGCGGTTTGTCCCTCCTCCGTCACAGTGATAGGCAAACGTTTATTCCATCTCCTCCCTCCACGCTAGCAGGATCCCTGTGGCCAGGAAGCCACTCACCCAAAGGATGCTCTAACTAAGGGGTCTTTAACGTTTTTAGGCCAAGGACCCCTTAGCTGAGAGAGAGATGAAGCAGGGACCCCCACAACCTGTTCATAGATTCCATATACTGTAGTTTCATTGTTTGACAGCACAATCATCAGTGTATTTTGGATTTATGTCAATTTGTGTTTTCAGATATTTAACCCCTTGACCCGTCAATACTTAATAAACTTGACCTTTCACCCTGTACTTAGTCTGCTCTTTTTTCCCCTCTACACCAAACCTCTTTGCCAAAAATAGACAATCTACATGCTCACATAGCCTTGCAGTGTGAGGCGTTGTGAGCTTGTAGATCTGCTTTTTTTGGCTAAAGTTCTCAGAATATGGATGATAGGGTTCAAGTGGTTAATATAAAAAAAGTTTCTATCACACAAATATTTGGAGGACCCCCTGTAGTAACTCTGAGGACCGCCTAGGGGTCCCGGACCCCCTGTTGAAGACCCCTGCTCTAACTCGATTTTTTGTTTGTTTTACTTCATTGTGTGTGTAACATGTAATTGTGTTCTCGTTTAGGTGCTCTGACACCGACTGGTCGCCTGATGGTGGAGTTTCCCCTGGATCCGGCTCTGTCCAAGATGCTGATCGTGTCGTGTGACATGGGCTGTAGTGCTGACATCCTCATCATTGTCTCCATGCTGTCTGTACCGGCCATCTTCTACAGACCCAAGGTGCTTCACTGACACAGCCACAGTGTCTTCTGCCTCAAATCCTGTTTACTCTATTGCAGGGGTTTTCAAAGTGGGTGACAGGGCACCCTGTGGTGCCGCAACAGCAGTCCATCATTTGATAATATTTGGAATTTATTTGAACACTTAAACATATATTTGGTATTATTTTAAACTTGAAGTACAGAATTATTTTCAGTAAGTTTTGACCAAAATGGTAATTATCTCAATGTTTTCCTTGTAACATAATCCCTAAAATATGCCATGAATATAAGGTACTGGGAGTGAAAATTATGAATGTCATGTAGGTAATATTATAATATAATGTAGGGGTGCCTCGGATGAAAAAGATATTTATAGGGGTGCCCTGAGCCAAAAAAGTTTGGGAACCCCTGCTCTATTGAGTCTTCCAAGATCCCATGCCTGTTCCCTCTACAACAAATCTTGTAGCTTCATATGGCTGATCCATAAGCTCACAACGCATTGTGGTGTGTTTAGATTGGCTGTTTTTGCTGAATGATAGCCTGTTTTTGCCAAATGTTTGCCTACATTCCCATAATGGGAATTGGGAACGCTAGGGTTCACATGGTTAAGGAATAACAGCATTCACTGTGTATGGCTGGTCAGTGTCACAATATAAATCATAAAGGACAGGCACAGTCTGTGAAGCACTTAAAATGAGGTGCTGTTTCTATGTAATTGTATTTTATGTGCTTAGTAATTTTGTGACTAGAATTGATCAATTGATTGTTACTCTGGACTCATGGAAGAATAGAGGGTATGCGCGTGACATCATCATCATACCCGGAAGTTATGCGGCCGGGAACACCTACTGACTGTCAAAACTACTTTCTGGCCTTGACAGCCCATACATCCAAACAGAAAAGTCCTATTTGATTGCATTAAACGACATTAAACAACGTTAAACTCACTTTGCCATTCCCTTTATGCATGCACATACCCTCTATTATGCAGTTAACATGGATTCAAGTTCTTAGACGCCATGACGGATTTTAGTCATTTGGATTAAGTAGAAGTCAGCATGTCTTCTATGGATTGTTGTGCAGCGAAAATAGACATTTTACGATTTCTTCGCCTGGTTGGCAGTATGAAGAACAGCAGGAACAATATTGCTACTGTAAAACATAATAATTTTAGGAATTTTAGGACCAATTAGGACATGGCCAATGGCCATACAAATATTTACATTTAGCTTTAATCCACGAGTTAAGGCAAACATTGTATCACATTTATTACCAGGCAATTGGTATGACAATAACCATGTGTGAACTCCATCTGCTCCTCCAGGGTCGTGAGGAGGAGAGCGACCAGGTCAGGGAGAAGTTTGCGGTCCCAGAGAGTGACCACCTCACCTACCTCAACGTCTACATGCAGTGGAAGAACAACAACTACTCTAGCGTCTGGTGCAATGAGCACTTCATCCACACCAAGGCCATGCGCAAGGTTCGTATAACTTGCCTTAATTTGACTGGCATTCACCTTATTGGGTGAAGCCTCTTGTCCAGATGGGATTAACACATGCATACTTAACACACATGCCTGTTTGTATATGGTTTGTTTGTGCAGGTGCGTGAGGTTCGCTCCCAGCTGAAGGACATTATGGTGCAGCAGAGGATGAATCTGATCTCTTGCGGCTCTGACTGGGACATCATCAGGAAGTGCATCTGTGCCGCTTACTTCCACCAGGCAGCCAAGCTCAAGGTACTTGAATGCATTGGTTGATGTATGTGATGCAGCTAACCTCGTGTCACCAGGCTTTCCACACAGAGGAAAGCCTGCAGATGCAGCAGAACTATTATCCAAATCAGGGGTTTCAAAATCAACATCATTTGGGGTAAAGAAATAATTAATATGTATGTATACATTTTCTTAAAACAACGCAGGCAGGGTTGTCTACCCAATGCCAACAAATGTTAGAAGGCAGTTATATACAATTGGAATGGTATCTGACTGATAGATCTTGATCGCATGACTTCAAATAAGATAATGTGTACCGATTTGTTTGAGTTGTAAGTTGTACACGCTGTAGAAGAAAGTGTGTTTTGAAAACAACGCTAAATGGTGGAAAATCAAGTCGGCACAAATAGCCGGGTGTTGCGTCATGACCCAAGGAATATAAGTAAAACGATTTTGATTGTGTGACTTACCATTCAACAATTATAGGTCAGAACATGAAGCGGGTTATTATAGCGCCACCATGAGGCCAATTCAAAAAGTTTGGGATGGAGGTTCTTCCTTGGCCTACGGGAGTGTGTGCAAATTTCATGGGACCCTGCATTCATGATTTGTGGTATTTTGTGCAAAACAGGCCCCTACCACAAACTTTGAAAACGAATTGTAGCCAATCTGAATGGAATCTGAAATAGCTGACAAATACCACAGACGTAATGTGTGCCAAGTTGTTTGAGTTTTGGTCAAAGTATGTACCAGTAGTAGGAAAAAGTGTGTTTTAAAGAAAACAGAAAATCTTGTTAGGCAGAAGTCTCTAGACTGGTGCTACACCAGAATGTTGCGTGCAGTACTTCATCAGCAAGAGTGCACATGTTACGAACAAGAATCTGTATGAGGGATTACGAAGCATGAGTGAGAAAATGTCAGCCAGGAGAATGAGACTAGCAGGACACTGCCAAAGATATCATGACATTATAGCACCACCATTTGGGCGATTTGAACACTTTGGGGCACGGTTCTTCCTTGGCCTATTGGGAGAGTGTGTGAGAAATGTCACGCTGATCGGCCCAACAGTTCCAGGATTAGTTGCTCACAGTCAGACGGACAGACACGGGCAAACGGTCTCGTTCCGGCCTTCGGCCTGGCGGAGACAGTGTGGCATTCTCTCTCTCTCTAACACTGGAGGCAGCAGGCAACCACCTGCTGTGCAGCACCTCCTGCGAGGGAAGTTGTCTCACCTTTGAGCGCAAGCACTGCACTGAAGACCGTGAGGCAGAGAGATTCCGGGACCTTGCAGGAGATTAGTCTAGTAAAAGACAAATTGAAGTAATGTATTGCCTTCTCTACTGCGGTTGACAAGAGCAATGGCGTGATTGGTGGTACATTTTTATCAAAGCCAATGGACGCAACCATCGGTAATTTGTATTTAAATATTTTGTCTGAAAATATTATTGGCCATGGCCTACCCAGCCACACTGAAGTCCAGGGGCTGTGCTCAATTGTTAATTCAATCAGAAACTGGACTATTCATGAATAAGCAAAGGAAGCCAGTGGCAGAGTTGACTTCATAAGTTTGCATTTTTAGTGGACACAATTAGAGAATAAAAAAACTGCACTGCAGAACCAATAAAAGGTTTTAATGGTGGTCCTGCATATTGGGTCAGTGACACGACTGGTTTCCAAAGCAATTAGACTACACCAGAGTAGTCAACAAGTATTACTTATAATTACACACTGCAATACATTATGTATTGTGTAATGTGACTGAATACTGTGACAGCGTTTGTGCTTTTCAGTGTTGCTAGCATGCATGACCCGCATGGAGTTCATGATTTTGATCATGACTTAAAATGAATTTTACACCCCTGATCTAAGCAGAATGGCATCTATTAATGAGATGAATGCATTCAAAAAGAAGATGCGAAAACACACATTATTATATTTGTTGTTTTGTACAGTGACATTTTAGAAATGTACAGCCTCACCCCTCCAATGACGTGGCCAGGTGCAGAGAAACATTGGCCTAGTCCTGGGGAAACCCATGCTCTCTCACGTTGATATTGTTTATTTACTTGTCTCTGTTTGTTTGTGTGTTTCCAGGGCATCGGGGAGTATGTGAATGTGAGAACGGGCATGCCGTGTCACCTCCACCCCACCAGCTCTCTGTTTGGCATGGGCTACACTCCAGACTACATCACCTACCATGAGCTGGTCATGACCACCAAGGTAAACAGACAGCAGACATCTGAAAACCTTCTGTTATTTGCATGTGACATGTTTCCATTCAGTGTTTCTGTGTGTACTGTATGTCATCGGGTGTTTGTTCTGCATGTACACATGCAGTATGTTGTATTTTGTTTAATCCACTTAGACAAACATTATTACGCATTATATTATGCTTTAAATATTGAAAATTTGCTGATATACAAGCTTACAGTGCGGCACAGAGTGCCGTGCTGCAAGCTTGTAGATCTGCTATTTTTGAATATTTTGACCCAATTCTATAAGTGTCTTCTAAATCCTTCTAAGGTTTTTTGAAAAAAAAAAAAAAAAAATCTGTCAGTGGTTCTCAAACCTTTTCATGTCAAGGACCCCCAAAATTATGTGTATTTGGCCGCAGACCCCCATCTCAAAATATCTAGTTCCAGGGACCCCCCAGAAGCAAAATTTGAGTTACAAACGTTCACTCTAAAAATACATATTCAAAGATTTGCACACAATTTTCACGACTTTTCAAAAAATAGCAGATCTACAAGCTCGAAGCGTGGCACTCGGTGCCGCGCTGTAAGCTTGTATATCTGCTATTTTTAAATAGTTAAAGCATTAAATAATTCTAGGCCTAAATGGGTTAATCAGTATATTATGCAGTTTGTTGTATACCTGTATGTGTTTCATCAATAAATGCAGTGTGTTGTATGTTTCACCAATGTGTGTTTTTGTAGGAGTACATGCAGTGAGTTGTGTGTACAGTATGTCTCACCGGTGTCCCTTCTTGTAGGAGTACATGCAGTGTGTGACAGCGGTGGATGGAGAATGGCTGGCAGAGCTGGGCCCCATGTTCTACAGCATTAAACATGCAGGGAAGAGCAGACAGGTAGGACAACATAAATACTGTTTTCTGAGGCACAATGTGACTTTCAGTATGCTGCCAGCGTAAGACTATTAAGTTATACGGCATAGTATGACTATGACAGTGTCAAGGGGAACACACACCAGACGCGGAGGCGGCGCGTCAAAACATACAGCCCACACCGGCGGCGTCAGACGTGCGCAGCCGCGTGTCTGCCGCCTCGCCTGTCGCGCCGATACGCCGCTGTTCTATTTTTCCAGCGTTGCCGCGCGGTGAACATGTTCTCCCATGGTTCTCCCCACCGGGGGAAATGGATGTGCTGTGTGGCAGCGTGCCGCATCCAGTTGGGGTTACCGCGCGGCACTTCACATGCGTCGATACCGCGACACAACGCTGCGCAGCTGCCCGCGTCCAGTGTGTGCTCCCCTTCACTTGCCAAAGAGAACAGATCTACAAGCTAAAAACACAACACATTGAACACAATGCAATTCTGGTGTAGAGCGACATTTATGGTGACGTATACATTTGACTTTAGTGCCAAACTCTACTCCAGATGCAATAGATACTTTATTTTAGAAGGTTATGCTAAGTACACAATTGTGTGTAATATGTAAGTAATAAAATGTCACTGCGGCTGTTGCCATGGTGGCGACACTGTGTAGTATCAGTGATGTCAGCATGCTCATCTCCAAATGTGGGCATTGTTTCAGCAAGCGGTTGTTACCATGGTGGCGACACTGTGTAGTATCAGTGATGTCAGCATGCAGACACAGACAGTCCGAGATGGACCGACATTCGGTAAATTAATAGTTGGATAACTAGTACATCTGCAATGGTTAGAGGTGGTCTTCCTACTCTTCCATTGAGACATCTAAACCCTGGTGTCAGGTAGCACACTGACTGGATTGGACTCTACATGCGCCACCAATAAAAGAGTATTGTCAGGAGAGTGAGAAAACGGACATAAAGATTGTGGCTTTAACCTATTCCTTCCTTATATTAATCCCTATTTTCTGTCTCAACTTCTCTTGCTCACCCACTTCCGTGCGTGTGTGTGTGTGTGTGTTTCCAGGAGAACCGTCGCAGGGCCAAGGAGGAGATCACCAACATGGAAGAGGAGATGTCTATGGCTGAGGAGCAGCTGCGATCACGTCGTGAGGAGCAGGAGAAGAAGACTAACGCCAACAGTGTCAGGTGAGGAAGGTTCCCTGTGCACCTCCATCCACAGTCAAAGTAGAAACCATTTAATTCACCTGACTTTCTGCCTCCCCCTGTCAGCACCACCCCTCCTTCTCTTCTCCTCCTCCTCTCTCTCTCTCTCTCTCTCTCTCTCTCTCTCTCTCTCTCTCTCTCTCTCTACTCCACCTCTCTCACTCCTCATGATGAGCTTTTCTCACCTCTGGTCCCTCCAGACGAGACAAAAAGAAATAATATTGACTCCTTGCTGACCCCCATTACTGCAGCAATTTAAATTGTGCCACAGCAGAGCAGAGAAAGGAGGAGAACGTTCATTTTCAAATTAGACCAAAAAATTAATTTCACACCCATCCTCAAGCTTCACAGGAAAGAAATAAGGTTGTAAAGAAAGAGAAAGTGTGGTGTGTGGGGGCTATTGTTGTTAATTAATCAGACGGTTTATCTTTCCGAGCTTGTGTGAGACCGATATGTTGAAAATAATCACATTAGAGCTTTAGGATTAAGAATTAGATTAAGCAGAGGAAGTTTGAAGTGTTATAATGAGGGTGGTCTGCTGTAGCGGGCTCTCCGCTGCTGCCTTTGTCTCCCGGCCGTGAAACGAAGACCCCCCCAACGTGTACACACTGTCCAGGATGCACGACTGCACCTGCTGCCTCTCACACCTCCTTCAGACCAGCAGCAGCAGTTTGAAATACAAAGTGGGCCCAGTCATTGTTATGAGATTTAATTGTCCAGTGTTTTCTGTTGAGAGAGACTACTGTATACCTATAAACCACGTAGGGCTGCACGATTTTGGGAAAATATCTAATTGCGATTTTTCTGACTAATATTGCGATTGCGGTTTGATTCGAGATATTTATATATTTATTTTAAGGTAGGATAAGTGATAGTTATTTGGTTAAAACAAAATGTTTCTTGTTAAAAGGTTGATATAATAAATTATTTTAACCAAAGAAAATCACTTCACTACCTTAAGTAAAGCTTCCGTTGTGTGGAATACATTTAAAAATAAATTGATTATTAGTAACTAGGCTAATTGGCAATCGTGCAAATGGTTTGATTCAGTTCAGTTATATTTCCAAAAGATTCCCTTTTATTTTGCTTTAGCAATATAAAACGTTTTTATATTCAGGAAAATATCAGTACTAATGCCTCTCGTTGTCAAGGAGTACCGTATGTCGCTGCCTTCATCAAGGCAAAATTCGTCCGGACGGAGTCTCCTGAATTTTTACCCCATCTCCTGCCTTGCTCCTGAATGCATCTACTCTGTTCGGGGGGAGGACCTCCAGACCCCCGTTTGTGGAGTTACACGCCCCCCTCAAACTACCCCCAAATAATCTCCTAAATTCTGACTGTACAATGTTGACAACCCTGGTTCTGGGGACGCACATTTCACTTTCACTTTCAGCTTACGACAAACGGGAGCATTTACTCTATGCACAAGGATGTAATGATGTTATGATTACAAGAACATTCACTACCTGAACCTGTAGCTTTGGAGTACTCCGTTGGAACGGAAATACACTTTTACGTGGTGTTAGACAGACAGTGATCGCCTTGGCTCCTCTGGAGAGTGGAGCAACAACAACGCAATGTCGGCTATTCCGCGGCGCGGCGATGCGCGGCTATTTAGGAAACAAAGAAAGACACCACTGTCTGATTTGATCATTGCTTAGTCAATTATGAAGGGATTTCTAAAATTAAAATGTCTCCATATTGCTTGGGAAGTCTACTTCTACTTAAATCGCCAAAACCGCAGCCTTTGCGATTAGCTAATCGCGAGATTTCAAATCGCGATTTCGGTTTGAAAACGATTAATCGTGCAGCACTAACACCAGGGGTCTTCAACGTTTTCAGGCCAAGGACCCCTTAGCTGAGAGAGAGATGAAGCAGGGACCCCCAGATTCCATATAGTTTCATCATTTGACAACACAATCATCAGTGTATTTTGGATTCATGTCAATTTGTGTTTTCAGATATTTAACCACTTGAACCGTCAATGCTTAATAAACTTGACCTTTCACTCTGTACTTAGTGTGCTCTTTTTTCCCCTCTACACCAAACCTCTTTGCCGAAAATAGCCGATCTACAAGCTGCGAGGTGTTGTGAGCTTGTAGATCTGCTATTTTTGGCTAAAGTTCTCAGAATATGGACGTTGAGGTTCAAGTGGTTAATATAAAAGAGAAAAAAAGGTTTCTATCACACAAAGATTTGAAGGACCCCCTGTAGTAACTCTGAGGACCCCCTAGAGGTCACGGACCCCCTGTTGAAGACCCATGCTAAACACCAACATAGAGAACATGTATGTGCTCCCAGCCACTGATCTCCTTTTCCAACCCTCCATATCCATGCTTTCACACCACTGGTGTCCTTGTCTACGCCTGGGGACAGGACAACATGGGGATGGGGACAGGAGGGGACAGAAGAGGACACAATGACAGAGAGGGGTTATGGCCTGATGGTTGTAATTGTGGCTTGTGTGTGTGGAGAGAGAGAGATGAGGGGACACTGGGCAGTGTCAGGGTGTCACGCTGCTGTAATTAAAGATGATAGATTGTGCTGTCAGAGGCATCAGGCTGCAGCGTACCTACAGTCTCTACAGAGAGGACCAGCCACTTCTCTTTTTTCTCTCTCCCTCCAGCCAATATATCCCTTCGCTGTCTACCTCAAAACCAAGTGACAGCAGGCCTCTCGTAGGGCTGTAAGCAAATGTTCAGAGGTTCGAACGTTTGTTTGTTACGTTGGCAATCGATGTTCTAAATTAGGGTTCAGGGTTTTTCTTTTTTTTTTAACACAAAAATATATTATCAGAAATTCAGAATGTGATAGATAGGCCTATTCAGAAAATCACAGTATAGTAGGGATAGCCAAGCCAATACGAAATAAGAATAAGAAATAGGTTACCGGTAAACACTAATGATTAATGTTGGCGACCGTTAATAAGTAGTTTTAAAATGCGCCAGAACGGCTTGGAGCGATCAAGGACCGTCCTCCACTCCAATTCCAATCCTGTTGGGGTCGCGTACCGCGTTCGATTTTTATTAAATTCATTAAAAATCAATTGTTCGATGGTCCATTTTAACTCATTCATAGCCAAGCCACAAGTTTCCCGAGTTATTTCAGTACCCCCAGACTGCCACAGCCCGAGTTTCCCGAGTTGGCAGCCATTTAAAAAAATATATATATATCCAAAAATGCCTAAAATGTATTAGGCATGATCGCAATCGCGAAATTGCATGTTTAGCCCCATAACAAACACATCTTTCAAAATGGCAGCCATGTTTGTTTGTTTTGTTTGACTTTGAAGGCTTCTATCTCATGAATGCCTGAACGGATTTCCAAGCGGATTTTTTTGTTTGAAAGCTGTGAAAAAGTACTAGATGCATTGGGCGTGCACGATCCGTGCACTAAAAATGTATCCGTGCACTAGACATTTAGGAACGTGGCAGTGAGGAACTCAGGGGCCATTTTGAAAAGGCAATGAATGAGTTAAATTCTGTGGACTTAATCATAATAATATTATTATTTTTATATTCCATAGCATTTAGCTGTAATTGGCTTGCAAATGTAACGGGAGTGGCCTGTTTTATGACAGATACATCCCAAATGGAAATTGCGTACTTACGGTAACTCATTCACTGCTTTGCCACGAGTTTCCCGTGTTATTTCAGTACTCCCATATTGCCATGGCCCGAGTTTCCTAACCCTTTCCGTTTAAAAAAAAAATATTTTCAAAAATGCCTAAAATGTATTAGGCATGAACGCAATCGTGAAATTGCATGTTTAGCCCCATAACAAACACATCTTTCAAAATGGCAACCATGTTTGTTTACATTTGAAGACTTTGAAGGCTTCTATCTCATGAATGCCTGAACGGATTCCCAAGCGGACTATTTTGTTTGAAGGCTGTGAAAAAGTACTACACATATGGTGCATGATCTAGGCATGGGCGTGCACGATCCGTGCACTAATAATTGATTCGTGCACTAGAAATTTAGGAACTTGGCAGTGAGGAACTTGGGGGCCATTTTGAAAAGGCAATGAATGAGTTAACGCAGCACCATTATTATTATTATTTTTGGACCAATCTCCTTCAAATTAGTTACACACGATCGTGGGAGTCATGTGACAATGAAAATCACATGACCCCCCATGGCTTTTCAGATTCTGTATACCATTTGTATGTAATGGCCATATTTCTCTTACACACAAAATGGCCTAACACAACATCCAATTAACCTCAAATCTGAATCACACCACGTGAGGACAATTCCTCTTCTAACCACAGGGGGCAACACAAATGTAGGAAAGTATAACCAATTAGTCTAAGCAACTTTAACCAGCAGATTACTCTGGTCCCAGCAGCTGCAACCCATGACTTGCATCACGGAAACCACACTTTCTAGTTGAACTAGATAATAATGTACAAATTGGTTCCATTTGTACACTGAGTTATGTTAAGTATGCAACACTTAGGATTTATTTAAAAGTCTAGTTAATGTCGTTCTGAAGGGGGTAACTGTATCTTGGAAAAAACAACAACAATGCTGTGAAACCAAATAAATATTCCCACTGGGCGCGGTAAAGATAAATATAAATATTAAAAAAATATTGTTCTCAATTGAAGTGGATGGCAGCATCCACACCACAACGATAAAGACAACGATAGCCGTAAACGATATCGTTTGGATCACTTTCCACGCTATCACTTTCCACGCTATAACTAACATATGCCAACTAGTCTTAGTGGGAGATTTGTCACTTATCCAGGACATGAATTAAATAATATATTCTTTCTGGCAGTAAAAGCAAGGATGTCATACAGCCTACGGTGGCTTGCAACAATAGTTGCATCTTGAATCAGGTGACCCAGAATACCACACCCAATGTGTCTTGCATATCTTGCAAAATATCTGTCCAATGTGCCTGTATTTTTATAACAGGACCAAACACTGTGAGTGTAGGTCCCTACTGAAATGTTACATTGTATGCACATAGGTGATAACTGCGGGTTCATATTATGCCTTTTGTTAGCAGAGATTTGCAATCTGCGTAGGATTTTATACTGCTACAAAATGTGTATTTAACTTTTCTTCTCTAATTCAGGGCAGTGAAAATCTGCACCCCAGGAAGAAAAGAGGAGGCCCCCATGACTCCCAGGCACACCCCTGCCCGCTTTGGACTCTAGACCTTCTGTCACAGCTGCAGGCCACCAACCACAGGCACTCAACTGCTCATATGGACCAGGCTTACAGCAGAGGCAATCATCCCTGCCAACATGTGATTCATCTAGAGACCACTAGAGGGAGAACTTGTACAAGGCACAGGACTTCCAAGATAATCCTTCAGCTTTATCACAATGCATCCTTACAGTGTCGTAGGCTGACAGCTGTATCCCTGATAGATTGCTGCATGTTTGTGTTTGTTTTTTGATAGTTTATGAAATAAAGAACAATTCTGTAACGTCCTTTACATTCAATAATAATAATGCACTTAATCTCTAAAAAACGGTTGTAGAGGGGCAGGCGTGTATTTTAAGTGGACATTAATGGTAATTCTGCTGGCTTTGTGGTTCTCCTGGTATTAGCCCCTCTCAGGACCCTGTTTACCTTATTTTGTATTGGGGAAGACGGTAACCAAGGGTCCCGTGCTCCTTAGTTCACTCTCCCTGATATGCAACACTACCACTGTCTGGTCTCGGACAAATATAACGTCGCTCAGAAAATGGATACTAAGAACTGCACTAGGCTACCACGGAAACGTGTGCGAATCCATGCTAATCAGGGTTGCCGTTAAGTATGTTTAATCTTCCAAACTGTCTTTGGCTTCCCCATTACGTCACATGTCCCGCCTCCCCGCGGTATGGTTGGCTAGCTGGTAGTATCAGCGTTTCTCTGATAGATCAGGAACGTAGCCAACCACGCCACAGGGAGGCCTAATGGGGAAGCGAAAGACAGTTTGGAAAAAGAAGCGAAATTTTCACAAATAGATTAAAAATACTTAACGGCAACCCCAATTAGCGCGGATTCGCACACGTTTCCACGGTAGTCTAGTGCAGTTCTTGGCATCTTTGAAGAATCTCAACAACATCTGAGCGATGTTATATTTGTCTGAGACGGCGTGCATATCAGGGAGAGTGAACTAAGGAGAAAGGGACCCTGGTTACCGTCTAACCTAATACAAGAAAAGGTAAACAGGGTCCCGAGAGGGGCTATCCTGGTATTAGTTATTTTGTGTGTCTTGTTTCAACTATGTTTCATATTGTGTTTGGCTGATCAACTTCTTATTGAGTTGTGGGTTGACCACTTAAACTCTCCATAGGTCAAAGGTGACCTGAGTTGTTTTTTTACTTTGCCTGCTCTATTTTCCTTCTACACCAAATTCTTTGCAGAAAATAGCGAATCTACAAGCTTGTATAGCTTCACGTGTTATAAGTTTGTAGATAGTCTAGTTTCTGCTAATGTTCCCCCTAGAATAGGATGCTAGTGCTCCAAACTGCCTCGGTACCATCAGCACAGACAGAAATGGTTTATAAACTGTACTTGTGGCATGACTGTCTAAAGACCATAGATTTCTAGTGTGAGACTCCTATATACTGAAATAGACACACAAGCTTTCCCAGACAGTTAACCCTGCATCAACACCTTAATATACCACAGCTTTGCACCATGCATATGATCACTAAAGTCATGACAAGTGTTTCATTTTCATGGTCCTTGTGTCAGAAATGGCAACCAGTCTCGTGAGGTTCTCCCCGAAGGGTTTGTGAATGTGAATGTTTCTCAACATTTACGAATAGTGAATACAGCGTTCAACTCACTCCATCATGAAGCAATGCGGTTGGATATGAAGAGTACTGGCCTGCCTGTGATGTAAAATACCAAGCTAAGACCTGTGAAGAACTGTTCTGTACCTGTCATACATGGCTTTGAATAGTTATTGGACACTCGCTTGCAAGTCTTTCTTTTTTTAAATCGGCTTCTGATGTAAACTGATGAATAAATTTGACTATTTTTTAATCTCTTGTTTTACTATTACCTCCCGAAGTCTGTGTGTTGTGCAGAACATTCACATGGGATAAGTGTCCGCGACCCACAAATGGATCCTGATCGAGTGTTTGGGAAACAGTGGAGTAAAGAATGGGACAACCTTGCCGTTGAACTCGATTAACAAATGAAAGGAAAATACATGCTGGGTGATGTGCCATGACGCTCATGGGTGGCAAAACTCGCACCTGAAGTTCAATGAGATACATGGCAGTCAATGGAGCCGGCTCATGAACAAACACTATTTATGAATGATTGCGACCTTTGTTATATAATTGGTTCAGGAATATAAAAAGAATACATATCACATATATAATCCCTTTCTTTTTGATGCGCAGTACATCATTGTATTGAGGCATCTAAACAGCGGCAGGTATCGTTTCTGTTTTGGAGATATCGCGAGATAATCTGAGATGTGTTTTTTTCAAGCTCACAACACCTCGCATTTAGACGTGCTGTGGGCTTGCAGATTAAAAAAATAAATCCTGCCTTTTTCCCTGATTTATATGAATCAATCACATTCTTAAGTGGTTTGAAATGAGATTCTAATCACATTTTTGAACACTCACACACTGAAGCGTGATTCCCACTTTGGTAGCACTTTATAATGAAGTACCTCAATAAAGGCTAATTAACAGCTAATAAGGCACTTATTAACAATGAATTAACAGCTAATAAGGCACATTAAGTCCTAATAGTGCATTTATAAACCCTTTACTATGCACTTATTATGAGATCAATTAACACTAACAAATCCTTAATAAAATCTTTATTATAACAGTATAACCAATTAATTAAGCCTTTATTAACACTTTATTAGGCAATTTAAAGCCACCTATTCTAAAGTGGGAACACATCGGGTACACCCGCCACTCTGACATGTCGGAAAGGAGACATGTCAGAGTGGCGGGTGTACCCGATGTGTTCCCACTTTAGAATAGGTGGCTTTAAATTGCCTAATAAAGTGTTAATAAAGGCTTAATTAATGACTTGTTGTTGTTTATACTGTTATAATAAAGATTTTATTAAGGATTTGTTAGTGTTAATTGATCTCATAATAAGTGCATAGTAAAGGGTTTCTAAATGCACAATTAGGACTCAACCGACATGTCAGAGTGGCGGGTGTACCCGATGTGTTCCCACTTTAGAATAGGTGGCTTTAAATTGCCTAATAAAGTGTTAATAAAGGCTTAATTAATTGTTTATACTGTTATAATAAAGATTTTATTAAGGATTTGTTAGTGTTAATTGATCTCATAATAAGTGCATAGTAAAGGGTTTATAAATGCACTATTAGGACTTAATGTGCCTTATTAGCTGTTAATTCATTGTTAATAAGTGCCTTATTAGCTGTTAATTAGCCTTTATTGAGGTACTTCATTATAAAGTGCTACCCACACTTTCTCATACAATGTTGTCACACAAAAATAGATCTATAAGCATTAGTATTGTATTGCGTATTGTATTGTATATTGCATATTTCATTCCTTGGCCCCCGTATTTCTGCTTGCAAATCACAACCTCCGCCCCTGATTTCTCACATGCCCATTTTCTAGCGCCACCATCCATTTTTGCAAAACACATTTTTGAACACTGCTCCTACAGATTTTGGCCTAAAATCATGCAAAGCGGTACACAGTATGTCTAGAGTCATGTCATCAACATGGATCTGTCCTATTTCCCATATTCTCTCCTGATTGGCTAGGATTGCCTTCTAAAGTTTGTGTATGCGACCTGCCGGTCGGCTTCTCTCCCGATTAGGGAGTCTTACTGGTGTTAATGGGTAGGCCTACTCACAGGGACATGAAATAAATTGATACAGATATCTTCTCTTCGATGCATAATATTAGTTGCACATTTTAATGAATATTCACATTTAGATATTTGACAGCCCAGAGTGGATGGGGTGATGTCGGACTGTAAAAACAGAGATGGGCGTTCACAATGAGTCGTTATGACATAAATGTTGTAGTTGTTAGAGAACTAGGCCTACGGTCGAAAAAAAGAAAGAACTACACCATGGTGAGTTGCTACTCACATCACCTTGGAGTATGAATGAGCCTACTTTCATTGAAATGAATGGCCGCACAATACACAAATCTAGTAAGTTTGTAGATTGATGTGTCAATCAGTTGGTTACCACTGATTTAGATGATGGTTGAATCAATATTGATTCCATAACATTGATTTAATATAAAATCAACTAAAATGTACATGTAGATTCCAATTTAGATGATGGTTAAATCAACATTGATTTAGAGTCAGTTATGGTTGAAGAAGATGGAATGTTTATTCAACATTTATCACAATTTCTGTTTAATTTCAGTGTTTCAACATGGATTCAATATTTATGCCATTGATAAACTCATATTTTGCTATCTGAGCTATTGGGGCTTAATTGGTTAATGTTTTGAAATAATAATCTAAATCAAAGTAGCTGGTGACCAAAGTTTTTAAATAATTGTAGTGGACAGATTTTTTAAAACATTTTGGACACTGCTCCTACAGATTTTGCCCTAAAATCACGTAAAGCGGTACACAGTATGTCTACAGTCATGTCAGCAACATGGATCTGTCCCATTTAGCGCCACCATCAGGCCGACTTTTACATGCGATCTGCTGCTCAAACCTTTTCATCGGGAGATAAGCGACCTCCCGATGAAAAGGTTTGAGCAGCACTGACATAGAAATTATGTTTTTCAAAAACCTCAGAAGGATTTGAAATATTATATATAATATATAAAGACTTGCACACATTTTCCCGATTTTTCAAAATAGCAGATCTACAAGCTTGCAGCGCTGTGGGCTTGTATATCTGCTATTTTTCCATAGTAAATTACCCAGGGCCCAGAATTTGGTGCGACACCCCTGCATACTATATTTTCTAATCATAACTAGTAAGACGCCCCATTATACCTGTTGTCATAGGACCCGTTTTGACCATCTGTCGCCTGTGTCCATTTATGCCCATATATGGAGATATCTGTATGACTGCGTCCATTTTCTGCCTTATGGAGATCTCTGTATCTGCCTGACGGTCGGCCGAGCGTCTTGCCGAGCGTCTTGTCGCGTATCGGGTCGGTCGAGGCCGGGCACTGCAATACCTGCTGCGGCGGGGAAGGCGCATGCCGAATTTGAAGCCGGTGGGACGAACGGTTCTCGAGATACGCAGATTACAAACATACATACATACACACGCACAGAGATTTTTTGATGTCAGAATGCCCATATATGGATATCTGTCTATCTGTGCCCAATTTATGCCCCTATATGGAGATCTCTGTATCTGTCTGTCTGTGTCCCTTTTATGCACGTATATGGAGATCTTTGTGATTCTGGGTCCATTTTATATGCCCATATATATCTGTCTATCTGTGTCCATTTTCTCTATGGAGATCTGTCTAATGCAAACCCCATTATACCTGTTGTCATAGGACTCGTTTTGACCATATGTTTGCCTGTTTATATTTATGCCCATATATGGAGATATCTGTATCTGTCTGTCTGCGTCCATTTTATGCCCAATATGGAGATCTCTGCAGACACAGTGCCGGTTCCGGAAAAACCCTGATGTCAGATATCAGCTCCGCATACGGAGAATCCGAGAATCCGAACCTTTCGCGCCGGTTCCGGAAAATCGCCTATCGGGTCGAGTCGAGGCCGGGAATTGCACTACCTGCTGCGGCGGGGAACGTGTGTGCCGAATTTGAAGCCGGTGTGACGAACGGTTCTCGAGATACGTGGATTACATACATACATACATACACACTCACAGATTCTTTGTTGACTCATGTGGCGTACGTGATGTCAGAGCCTTTTATTAAGTGATGTCACAATGAGTCAGCGCTCGCGCCGGTTCCTCCGGAACAGCTCCACATACGGAGAAAAACGATGCATCGGGTCGGGAGAAAAACCTCGCATCGGGTCGGGTCGAGGCCGGGCACTGCACTCCGCGTCGCGCCGGGGAACGCGCGTGCCGAAGCTGAAGCCGGTGGGACGAACGGTTCTCGAGATATGCGGATTACATACACGCACGCACACACGCACGCAGAGACTTCTCGCATTTATTGTAAGATGTATCCATACTAGAGGTTCGCGGCCCTTCGGGCCGCTCACTTCTAGAGTCCACGCCCGCTTCTTTACTAAAAAACTTTTTTTTTTTCAAAAACAAAAAGTTTAAAAAAAATAATAATAATAAAAAAAAAAAAGTAAAAAAAAAAAGTAAAAAAAAATTAAAATAAATAAAAAAATTAAAAAAAAATTGGGGGGGGGAACTATTGTGGCGGAACTATTGTGGCGGAACTATTGTGGCGGAACTATTGTGGCGCAGCGCACGTTTCCGGTCGGACATATTTGACCGCCGGACGCACTTCCGGTTGAGGTGAAAGAGAAAAGTGGAAAGTTGTGAGCTAACTATTAGCTATTTGTGTGTGTGTGTGTGTGTGTGTGTGTGTGTGTGTGTGTGTGTGTGTTCTGGCTATGCCCCCCTCGGTTGAAATTGGATCCGCCGGTCCCATAGCTGGGAATACGAGCCAATGGACGGCGGTCACCATGGCAACGGGGGGCCAATGATAGAGTTATGGGCGGTATTCCTTACGTTTTACCAACACCGTACGCTCTACCTATGAGTTGAAGTCGATGTAAAGGGGGCGTGAATGGGCTTGGAAGTGGGATGCGGCTCTTAGAGGAATGTATATATAAGATACATTTATGCCCATACAGATCCCTATCTGAACCAGCCACCCATGCCTTTGCCATCTTTCCAGTGATATATATCGATGACATCAGGGATCTTCATATATGGGTATAAAAATGTACTTTTACATAGGTGATGTCACCTGTGATATCACCTGTGATGTCACAGTGACAAGCGAACCAACCCATAGACTGTAAAAATATGTACTGACTGACTGACTGACTGACTGACTGACTGACTGACACGCAAAGTGTCAGTCAGTGTCATAAATGACCCAGCAAAGAACACCCATTCTTCTGTAAATGCTGCTGTCAGCTATAGAACACATTTGTTGGTCTTAAGATCTGTTTACTCCCATTTGTATGATTGGCCAGTTGGTAAGAAGTCAAAGTTATGGCTACAGCAGTTCCAAATAGGCATGGCCAGAAAAACAGAAATGTGTAGCTTGCTTTGGTAGGATTCATAATGTGCGGTCATAATCAAATGTACACAATGTGGTTTGATAGTCAGTGCTTAGCTGAAGCTCATGGAAATAATGAGATAAACAAAAGTGCAAGCAAGTGCACCCACACACAAATGCACACACACACACACGCACGCACGCACGCACGCACGCACGCACGCACATACGCACGCACACACACACACACACACACACACACACACACACACACACACACACGCACACGCACACGCACACGCACACGCACACACACACACACACACACACACACACACACACAATGCTTAAATTGTAGATGCACTGTTCCATGAAGGAAACTGCAGGTGTTGATGTTCTTTACTTTACAGATATAAGAGAAAAGCTGTGTGGGTGGATCTGGAGCATGGATTCATTGAAGCTGTATGTAAATCTTCAGGTCACAGACTGACTGTGGTTAAAGAAAAGAAAAGCCTGGATGGTAGTCTGCTAGTGGCTTCATCACGCTTATGCTGACATTTCTTGGTGTCTCTGGTTTTAGTTGAAGCCTCGCTTTCTAGCTGGAAAACATTTGGAAGGCGAGACAAAAGGAAAGCCAGTTTGACTATGATTCGTTCAAGAGGGTTCAAAGCAACTGTCTGACTAGGACACGGAGGAAGAATCCATCTACAGTATTCCTTTCTTGTTGGTCAGTGTTATGCTCAGGCTCAGTGTAAGACACATGCTAATGGGGATTGTGAGTGGTCCCTTGAACCGAATTCACCAAGCTAGCTTGATTGAGGATGGCAGTTGGAAGAGCAGGGACAGACCTAATGGACTCCACCAACTATAATGAGACAAATCTCGGCTATGAGCTGACATTTTGAAAGAGTCCTTGTGAATGACAGCGTCAGCAGTCACCTTTACCAGAGCTTTCCAGGGGAAGGTCCCTGTAATGATGGAGGGAATTAAAATGGCCTCCGAGGCGACAGAGATGGGAGACATAGGATTAGGATGCAAAGCCACGCCTCTCAGATGAGCCCCCCCCCCCCCCCCCACAGATAAAAGACAAAGGATAAAGCGCAGCACTATGTCTGTCTGTCATTGATAGGATTATATTTTAAATTGTTGACCACTGTTAAATTTTGTTGAGAGGTACAGTACTGTATACTGTCCCTTCCATTAATTGCCCACCCCATCCTGCCCCCCACCCCCCCACATACACACACTCTGTGAGTGTCTGGTGGTGGACGGGGACAAGCTCCACTGTCATTACAAATTTAATAAGAGCACAAGTGAGATTGATGAGAAAAAACAGTGGCATCAACTGCTCTTTTAATTAACTCCTGTCCCATAATGGTTGCTGGGACGGAGGCACAGAGCGAAGAACGAGGCATTTTCTTCCTCGTTCCCTCCCTTTTCTGTTTTGTTGCCTCGCTCACCCCAGATAATGAACAGCCTTCTGGGACCCAATTACATCCAAGGCTGCATTAGGAGCGCAGCAGGCCCAGTGGAAACTTCAGTTGAGGTTCTCCTCATCACCCACAATCCCCTTCCTCCCTCCCATCCTGCTGGGGATGGCCTTCAGTTGATTTAATTTTGAATGTGATGTTACCCCCCCCCCATACACACACTTAAAAAGAGAGAGAAAAAAAAAGAATCCTCCCTCCACTATGCACGTACACAGCCCTCAACCCAATTTGTGTCTACAAAGCAAAGATGACAAGTGCTTGAAAGTTAACTGTCCTTCACTTTCCTCTGATAGCATAACTGCGGTGCACTTGAGACGCCACACAAAAGCATTCGGGGGACCACTCTGGAGAGAAGTCCCTGCATCCTACTGGATTCAGTGCCTGGGTGCTTGGTGTGGCAGCAGGTCACTTGCTTGTCCTTGCAACATGTATTTTGTTAGGCCTTGTGGAGGGAGACTGCTTAAAACCAGTGAACTGTAGCCTTTGCTTTTTAAAATGGAATAAACACTATGACAGGAAGCAAGTAGAAACCTATTCAGGTCAGTGCGTCACAGTGTACTTCAGAGCGACGCCACTGTGGGTTCACGCTGACATACGTACAGCACATGGTTATGGTGAGTCAGTGTAGAAGTTGTACTTAGCCATAAATCATAACTCTTGTACAGTGCTTTTATTTTGGTATGTAATGTTAACGTCCCAAAATAAAAGCAGAGAGTTGTGATTTATGGCTAAAGTTGTACTCTTTGGTGAGTCAAGAACCCCACCACCCTCAACATTACATGGGAGCATTTTTTTGTTGCTGAAACATTTTACATAACTGGGCAATATTAAAAAAAAAATACAATACAAATAAAGCTTTATTTAAGCCCCAGGATTGCACTGAGGGAGAGACCGTCATGTTTGAAAATAAATTCATAAAGGAGCATGGAGAGAGAGACGTTAAATCACTGAATCTCTGACAAGCCTGACAGTACTCCAGGCTTTGTGAAAATATGGCCTCAATATCACCTGCCATTACAAACACATGCATGAATGCCCAAACATTTGACAAAATACCAGACACATCGCACATTCAGAACAATAGAGTAACTCAGTCACATAATGTTGCATCATCTTTTCAGACCCACAAACAGTGTTTCATTCTGAATATGCATGCAGAATCCTGTAACACATGGGTAGGATGTTTTTTGTATTTGATGGCAGAATGTCTGTTAGATAAGAATTAACCTTAATGCAGTGCTTGGGGATATCCAAGGCATTAATAACAATTATTGGTGTTCTTTAGTTTCCTCAGACACTTTAAGTGTTGGGTATTGACTGCTATGCTGGGAAGAATGTTACCTATTGATTTAGCCAGGGAAGAAAGCGATGGTGTCCTCTTCCTGTAAGGCTGGAATTAATCCTTAACGCTGCCGGTGAGAATACAGCTCGCCCTCCAGTTTACAGACTGCAGAAGCAACCTCCACCCTCCTGTGGACCCTCGAGCAACTCCCACTGCCCAGTGCCCACTGTTTGGAAGTGTAACAAACCACGGGATAGGCAAGAGCGGATTACTGGAGTAGAGTATAAGACAACAGCTGTGATTACTGTAGAAGCACGAGAGAGTCAATTACTGTGGTTTCACTTTGAGAGGGAGTGATGCTTTGGATGTCTTTTGGCAATCAATAATTTCAAGTAGGTTGTTGAGCAGCATTCCAATTCACGGTTTCACTGTTCATTTATTGACCCGTTCAATTTTGTATTCCTTCGAATGCATCTTCGTGGCACAAAGGAATGAGATACAATTCACTACTAGTGTATAAATCATACTAGATTTGCATTTTTTATTTTATTTTTAAAAAATTGCACCAGCAAACAGTGTTCCATTGTCTCATTCCTAACCAATGGGTTTTTGTGCTGTAATACTGCCATGCTTGGTCTATGTCCCTATGGACTGACTGCTTACTAACAGCTCATCCACTATTGCTTAGGGGTCTTATTTTGTTCTCGAGAAAATACTTTATACTGTCAAAACTCAGACATCCCATGTGATTGAAGGCCGGTGGGCATGGAACTCTCTGAGCTGCCCTCACAGCTGCAACAATGCCTGCGATCACACAGCCAACTCCTGGTGGGTGGAGTGGAAGAACAAAGGCACACTTGTTAGGTTCTAGATGCCTTTATTGTTCTTTTATCTGAGCTGTGATTTCTTGTCTGTCTATCCTAAGTTCGTTAAGATTTACAGCTTACATGGACTTGTACTGTATGTTCCTTGCTCCAAGACTACATTATTTATGTATGTGACTCACTGGTAAAAGTAAACTGATTTAAACATGTCTTGTCTTTGTCTTTTTTTTTTAGAAATAAACCCAAATCAAAAAATAACATTTAATCCTTACTCGTCTTATCCATTCCTATTAATTAGACATTCTATTAACTAAAATCCCTGAAACAATTCAATAGATTTCAAAAGTAACATTATCTCTACTGCAAATTGATTCCATTATGTAAAATCATGTAAAATCATAAACTGAAGTGAATTAAATCAGAATAATACAGTAAAACAATGATTGGACAGCATACAATCACATTAAAGTCAAGCAAAGTCAATGGCACGGTTATAGTCCAAAATCTGATCAGTAAAAAAATATCTCTATAAATATGGTGTGCATATACAAATTATTTACGTAGGCTACAGTATCATTCTACATGGTTTGTTCCCAACGTCAGGATTTCTTGTCTAAGATGATCTTCAAGCTTACAATGCATTGCGTCCTGACGCGTTAAAGATCAGAAGAGATCAGAGACCTGACACACTACATGGGTGTGATACAGTAGTTCCCAGCTCAGAGACTGGTGCATGAGGACAAAGTTCTTCTCCCTATAGGGCCTGCAGAGATGGTCATCTTGGCTGTGAATGTGACTACTTGGCAGATGTGAAGAAACACTGGTGAGGGAGGCTGGCAGCCAAGACCATTCTTCTCCGCGGGCTCTCCCCATGTCCATCCAGAAGAGATGGCCTTGCAGTCAGAGGAGATCTAAAACACAACAACGTCTCATTCAGACAGGCAATGGTGACCAGATGAAACTCACTGCACATTAACAATACTGGCCATTAAAACATGTTTTGTTTATTTGTCACAGAGGAAACAATTGATCTCATCATATTTGCCACATCAATGAACTCAAGCTCTGCTACTCACATGCCCTCTTCCTTATTCCTGACTATTAATTGACCTATACTGTAGCAGTGTGGACTACTAAACAGGTCTCCTGCTGCTAGCCTTTCTCTGCTATGTCCTCAACGTTGTCCCTGTTCATTTGTCTCCCTACACTGCACTGTATGGGCCTTGGTCACTGAAGCTGGAAGGAAAAGAGATTGACTAGCTGGAAAGATGGAGAGGAAGCCTGGCTTAACAATGCAGTGCAATCACTTGTTATGCTCATTTCCACAGCAAAACTGCAGCCTCCCCTCATTACCTGATTGGACAAGAAGGCTTGATGGCGCTTTGCGTAAATAAGGTCTCCAACCAGACACAAATTCTAACCAAATGCAAATTTGCTCTGCTTATTCTGGCCAACGCACCACAATGTCCCAATCCCTCTAAAGCTCCTTGTTGACCGTGTCTGCCAGCATTGTGTACACAATTGTCTCCTCAGCTATTCCAACTGCATCGTTAATGTCTGCCCTTTTGTGGCTGCTTAATTCCTCCGGGATAAACAGACTCGCAAATGCAAAATTATTTTCCAACACGGATAATTAGCCGAAGAAACAATCCCAACTATGAATAATAATCTGCCTCGCCATAACATTACAACTTTTAAGCATGGGAATAGGAGGTATTTAATCGCCAAGGGAAATGCGCTTATCAAATAAAGCTCAGAAAATGTGCAGTGAATGAAATAAGTCAATCATTTTAATGTGAGACAGGAGCCCTGAGGAGAATAAATAAGCAATCGCCACATCATGCAGGGAGAACAAATGAGCATGGTATACAATTAGGCAGGGTCACATTCTGCCAGAGCTATGAGTGTGGGGCGCGCTAATGAGCTGTGTGGGAGTGTGTGCGTGTGTTTTTGTGTCTTATTTGTGTGTAGAGGGGAAGAAGGAGAAAGAAGCGGGAGAAAGAGTGAGGAAGAGAGTAAAAAGAAAAAAAGCTGATCCCCGGCCCTCAGAATTGTGATGTACAGACCGAGACAGAAAGACAGACACACAAGCAGCAAGTCAGGCGAGAGACAAGAGAAGCCACAGGGCTGACACCAGATATGTCCTGCTCCACAGTGCCACCAAGGGGAGAGACAGAAAACTCAGCATGGTCTCATGCTTTGGGTGTCATATGTAGCTGCTCGGGCAGGAACACCTTTTTCCACATACTGACACAACGGTACCCTTTCATGAATGTGTGTTGACAATGACAGAATGCAGACATTGTTGACTCCATGTGGAAACTAACAGTGCGCAAAACATTGTAAAAAATGTGTAAAATGAGATTAAACAACATATAAGTGATTCCCACCATATTGGTATACAACTTGAATGCCAAGGAGTTGACTGCACAGCCATCGCACTGCTTGGCGCGACGTTTGAGTTGCTTGGCTTAACGCCTCACTCATGTGCAGCTTGTACGTTGCTCAACGACACTTCTGTCGGTGCACCTGCCTTAAGTTGTTTTCAATGTCACAGTTTTTGTCTGGACCACAACAGCGGGGTCAGCCTCAATTTAACTGATAGAACTTCATCAGTCATAATTATGATTTTATAAGTTTGGATGAACTCACACAGCCCCAGTCCGCCATTGCGACCTCTGCTGTGATCTGAAGTCAATCAAGCAGAGAGGATGTCGGGGCTACTTGCATGACCAGCCTGTTTTTTTGATTGATTGATTATTTTATTAGACAAAAATGGAGAACAGTACAAGTAAAGTCAATACAATTTGAAATGTAGTACAGTACAAGTACAAGTACAGTTAAACACCCTGCCTAAAAGGAACATCTCAAATAAGACCTTTTACAGTCTTTTTTTACATTGGAAGTCCTCTGTATTTAATTCATGGACATGGATCATCTGTTAAGCTGTAACGATCAAATCTCTACAGGGACAACACAATCACTGTATGAAGTTGTACCATCAAAGTGACACCGGCAGAGTGTTGCTGCTTCCTGTATCTGTTGTTTAAGATTAAAAGCCCTCCAGCATCTCATACACAGTCCAGCAATATGCTACAGTAGGTTTGCATTCATTCAGTGTGCTGTGAATATTATGGCATGCAAAAGGTATTGAGTTGACATGGTCTGCAGGTCCATATTGCTTCGGCATCAACATGGTATGCGAAAGGCAGCGTCTGGCATTATTAAAAAGTAGTGGCATCAGGGGCTTCTTTCCAAACGCGTAGAAGGAAAACGTTAACCCTTTCTGGACATCACACACAAAAAAAGAAAGGAGCGAGACAAAAAGTGACATGGGGGCTCGTGGAGAAGGGGCATGGCCATCAGTCTGACTTGGCATAAGGGCCAAGTGAAGGTGACGTGCAGTCAAACAGAGCAGCGTGGATGTAAAGCACATCCAGACAGACAAAGAGAGACAGACAAGTGCCTGCGTCACAGGCTTTCAAAGACGTCTCCTTCTTATTAACTATTCAATCACATAAAGGGGAGGTGAAGGCGTGAAAGGTTGTGGACCAAAGCACTTTTGCTCCAGTGCATTAAGAGCCCGGTCTGGCAAAAGAGAAATAGATTGCCTCCCAGCCAGGAAGATGACTGTGCACAGGGGGCTGGCTTTCTCCCCTTAATAACAGCAATCTGCTGCAAAAATCTAATCCCGAGTACCATTTACGCTGAATCTAGATAACTTCTGCTCGGAAAAGCGTACAATATGAATATTTCATTCTCCCCCGATATACAAATAAACAGAGCGAGTCTGCCATCAATCAGAGGACTTTCTCACAGGAAGTGAACTGGAAGAGGAAATGGCTAATGAACATTGTGCTGCTGGAAAGGCACATCTTGAATCATCCTTGCTCTACTGTACACCACAACATACAATATATGTACACAGCATATATATAATAAATACAAATATATCATATTAAATCCATTTGTGGTGGGGTACAGTACATGACCCGTGAAATTATGAAAAAAACAACAACTGGTAAGTAAGTGAAAACACTCAACGCAGATATCCTCTATGACATATTCATGACTGCAAATCAAGCATGGACTCTGTGTCCCTCAGTCTTCGTATAACAGCTCCATCTCTGCCATTAACGTCAGACCCTCTGCCTCACCTCCCCTCTCCACTCGTTGCTCGCTGGCCTAATACCCCCCCTCGTCAGCGGTGGATAAGAGGGATCAGTGCATCCATATGCATGCACAGTTTTGCACACACGCACGTATCTATAGAGCGAGAGGGGATGTCAGGTCTCAGGCTGGCTGGCGTTTTGAAAGCTCTGGTAATGACACTTAATGAAAGCCGTGCAGCCAGGGTAAAGAAAGAGACGGGTAGACTGTGTGTGTGTGTGTGTGTGTGTGTGTGTGTGTGTGTGTGTGTGTGTGTGTGTGTGTGTGTGTGTGTGTGTGTGTGTGTGTGTGTGTGTGTGTGTGTGTGTGTGTGTGCGCGCGCTCCCCAGACACCTGTATACATCCCCTACACACACGCCCTTCCACCCCCACATCCAACCCAGGCCTTCAGACAACATAAATAAACAAACGTTCTGCGTGAGAGAATGGACGCGCGCTGTTCCCTCAGCTCCTCTTGTTTATCTATTTATTTATTTGAAGTTCCTCCCTGGATATGTAGCTGCTTTCAGCCCTCCGCCTGGCTCCTAGCAGCTCCCTGCAGGCTTTATGGACGTCCTGGAACATTAGCTGAACTTCACTCCAGTCACCCAGTGGGCTCTAATGGGCTGAGTTTGCATCTGCCCTCCACTGGTCTCTCAGGGCGCGTGCGCGAGCACACACGCACACATATGCACGCACGCACGCACACAGTTGTCTGTCCAGACTACTGTACACTTTCCAAAGCAATTATCCAGCAAATGCCTCAGTGCTCCTCTTACTACGAAGTTCAATGTTTACAGCAACTTCTGTAATGTCAACAAACTCGGATCAACCCCGGATAACCCCGCGGATAATTCCTGCTCATTTGGCTAACCCGCAAAGAGACACGTTTGTGGGTGACAAATGTCATTAATTGAAAGTCTGCGCTGAAGGGAGGGAGGGGAGGCTGTAGTAAAGGAAGAGGAGGATGGAGGCGATGGGGCTCAAAGCAAACAGATGGAAGTGATGGGGTGGATGGGGGGAAAGGCTCAGCACAAGCTCCTAATCAGCACAGTCAACACACCGCTGATTGGGTTCACATCCCTTTCACACGTTCTCCCTCTTTCCTTACACCACCAAAATGTTTCCCTTCAAATCAGTCCCGATTTCCTCCCTTTCAATCCGAGAGGATAACTGATTGCAATGCATTACAGGCAAATGCCAGCGAGCTCAACCTTAAGGCAGGGCGATATCAGCAAAGCAAAATGAGATGGCTCCAGCTGTCAAACAAGGAGTTGGAACACCATTTCACCAATAAATAACCCTTTCTCCACTCGCCAGCAACACATCTAAAATTCATAGTCAATTTTTTTTTTTAAGAAGAAAAAGCACAACAGATACGATCTCAGATATCATGGTGAGTGGTCTATCTTGAGAAGGAGAGTCCTGTCTAGACTTGGTAAACAGACGTGACCAACCTGCCTGTCTGACCACAAAGTAAAGTATCCTTTATTTGGATGTTGGCTTGAGGAGTTTGCCCACTTAGGGTAGAGTCCCTGGTCCATGTCCTCTGTGGTCACGTAAAGCTATTCTTCCATCAGTGCCATCAGCCGAAAATGCACAAATGTAACTTTCGTGTTAACAAGCCATCAGAAGGGGTGGGTCAGGTTGGTGGCAGATTTGTGTGTGTGTGTGTGTGTGTGTGTGTGTGTGTGTGTGTGTGTGTGTGCGTGCGTGCGTGCGTGCGTGCGTGCGTGCGTACTCACAGGGGCCAGTGTTTCACAGCCACACAACTCAAGGCATTAGCCACAAAAACACACAGAGGCCTATGCTAATCCCTGAACAACACAAAATCAACATGGCAGCCAATAAAAATGTACTCAGTTATACAGCGGCTGCACTTTCCACTGATACTGTCTCTGATGTACTGGTGAGTGTTTTGTATTGAGCCGTGTTTTAGAAGACCCACTGCAGAAACACTCTGTATCTGGGAACTCGCTGCTCTGTCAATGACACTGTGGCTGGCAGAGGGTAAATGTACAGTAGTCACCGGAGCCTGTATAGATTTTCCTTTTATTTCAGCCTTTTTTATAGTACATAAACTGGGGTCCTTGCCAGGGCTGTCATACTCTCACAGAGAAAGAGAAGAATTGAGCCAAAAGCCACAAATTCAGAGTCTGTATCTGCTCCTTACTTATCCCTATTATGATGTGTGGAGGGAAAAGAAGAAGCAGACCAGGTATAGAGCACTGGGTGATCCCGGTCAACTAAGTATGCAGGGTACTCTATCGCAAGACAGAATCGCTTGCCAACAAGAATGCAACTTTTAGCTGATCTGCACTTTTAGGTAAGCAACACTATCATGTTAAGGAGTGTAAATTGAGTTTTAGCCAGAAAAAGGCTGAAGGCTAGAACCCGGGCAAACACGTCAAAATGTATTTGGGAGGTGAACATTAGTGGTGGTATGCTTGTAGGTACAGTAGACGTTAGGTATATTGTTTACTTGCAGGCAGAGGCTAAGTATTTTATTTAGATGGATGCCAGGTTTGTAGCATGTATGTACTTGTTTTCTTAGCACTTTAATTCCTCGACAACTTAGTGTATCCCGTTCTTGGTTGAGAAAGGTTTATGGCAATTCCTCTGACCTTGCACTTTGAATAAGATAAATTGGTGTGACTATTTTATCTGTAATACTCACTCTGCATTCAGCAGATGGTAGGGAGGTCTGGCAAAGACACCGCATTGGTCACACACACTTGCTTGAGAAGCCTGACAAAAGAAATTGAAGCATTTTATTTTGTGTTTATTACATGTCAGTTGAAACGGCAGGCCAAATATACAAGGCTTATAAACATGAGATATGCGGTAACTATCAGAAGAAAACATAACCATGTGATTTCAACATGGTAGACACTGGTAGTGTATGACCCATCTGCAGTATACAGTATTACGTCACTGTCTGGCCAAAATCTCTTAACTCCATTTTTGAGGTTTTTGATTTTTTTTTGGCATAAATCAGGGCTATTGAACACCCTTTACATCTGTGTGTTGGTTAAAATAATATTGAACAAATGGAAAGTAGTAAAAGTGATTGGGACAAAACCTCCTAACTCCACACTTTCTGCCAAACCAGCTAACTCCACCTGATTGGCCCTCTCTTTTTTTTTCATAAATATGTGCTATTGAACACCCTTTACATCTGTGTGTTGGTTAAAATAATATTGAACCAATGAAAAGTAGTAAAAAGCCCTTCGGGCAAAACCTCCTAAGCTCATTTTCCCGAAAATGAACATTTTGGAGTTGGGAGGTTTTGGCCCCACAGCAGAGAATTTAGGTTGTTTGGGTTAGGTTGTTGTTGTCCAATAAGGCTATACAGTTTACTTGCAAATACCTTTGTTGTTGCATGAACCTCACTTTTCAAAGCAATTTGAGAGAAAGATTAGGGGGGCTGCACACGGAATGGGACAATTTTGTGGTCATATAATGCCACAAAAATGGAGTACTGCAGTGGGCTCAATCCATTAGCAATAAACCTCTGTATATTTGGAGAACACAGAAGGGGAATGTCTTTTCAAACCCTTTGCTTAAAGCATTCTTCAATAATACATTATAAGGGAATCTTTAATTATGTATAATGCAGAGTAAGTATGGTTATTAACACACATTATCTAATAATGCCCTATATCAATAGCTGCACTAAAGAGCAGCAATAATGGATCGTTTCCACATAATGTGCTTAACGAAAACTAATTAGTTACATATACAAAGGCTTTGCAAACGTATTAAGATCAAGTCTCTACCACTTTCGCTGGTGCTAAGCTGACTCTAGTGATTTTTCCATCGCACTGGAAGCCTAAAAATGGGGGCTGAGCTTGAATGGTAGCGTTAATTTCTTAGTGTTTTACTGTAGATACAAACATTTCACTCTGGCAAGGGTTTAGGAGCTGATTTAGTGCATGGAACTGACCTGGAACCTCTCCACTGCAATCCTCTTCTCATAAAGCTCAGCCTTTAGTCTCTTCAGCTCAATTTGCAGTCCCTCTACACTTTCCTGTAGGTGACTGAACACACACACACACACACACACACACACACACACACACACACACACACACACACACACACACACACACACACACACACACACACACACACACACACACACACACACACACACACACACACACACACACACACACACACACTCGTGAAAGAGCACGGTATTCAGCGTCGGTATGAGAGCAGAGGACGTATAAACACAACCCTCTCATGCCCACTTACTCCTTCTCAGCTGCGAGATGAATGATGTTCTTGCTCTGTTCTCTCATCTTCAGGGTCAGTTTTGTGTTCGCTTGCCTGGAATTATACGGTAGCGCACCAAAGAACAATATATCACACTGCTGTTAAAATCCAACACACTGTACACGCAGACAGGTGTCAGTGTTGTGCCGAGGTGTGGTGTGTCACAAGGTCTTCGCCAGTGGCAAAAGTGGGACTGAGTTACTAGGGCCCATGGTGGAGGGGCCTTAATTATTTTATACTTTAGCTAGTGAAAAATAGCAGATCTACAAGCTCGCAGCGCGGCTGCGAGCTTGTAGATCTGCTATTTTTGAAAAGTTGTGAAAATGTGTGCAAATCTTGAATATCTTGAATATATGTATTTTTTTAAGCGAACATTTGTAACTAAAATTTTGCTTCTGGGGGGGGGGGGGGGGGGGGGGTCCCAGAGTTTGGTGTGACACCCCTGGTCTTACCTCTGCTCCTGGACCAGTTGGTTCACATTGGACACCACCAGCTCACTCTCCTGGTGGAGACGAGAGCTGTCTGAACGAGCGTTCCCCAGGGACTGACGCAACACCCCCACCTCAGAGGGAGACAAGAGAGACAGGGACAGAGAGAGTCATAGAAATGGAATTCAATTATACATGGCCGTAATCAGAGCTTCAGCTTGCGTTGTTCTGTACCTCATTAGCTGCTTGGCTGTAGTTCTGCTCTGTGGATTCAAGCTGATAATGTAAAGCCTCCACCTGTAGTAACACGTGTACACACACACACACACACACACACACACACACACACACACACACACACACACACACACACACACACAAAATCAACATCTGGATGGCACACTATCACGGCCTGTGTGTGTGTGTGTGTGTGTGTGTGTGTGTGTGCGTGTGCGTGTGCGTGTGTGTGTGTGTGTGTGTGTGTGTGTGTGTGCCTAACCTGTGCCACCTTAGCGTGGTAGCTTTCCCTGAGTGACGCCATATCTATTTTCATCAGTACTCCCTCATTCTCCCTGGCCGCTAGCTCTGCCTTCTGCTCTCGACACTGGCGCTCAGACTCTGCCAGCTGGGCATTCAGCTCCGCCAGCCTATCCTGACATAGACAAACCTGGAGGGAGACAATACGCAATGTCAGAACATGGCTAGGTCAACATGCTTTTGCTTATAGTATGTGATGTAATTATCCCTCACTTTGAGGTGAGATACCTAGAACATGAAATGGTATTTTGAGATTATTTAATTTCCGTATCGTGAAACATTGGCTGGGCACATCTCAGCCAATCAAGCGATAGGGGCGGGGTTGAACCACCGGTTTGAAGCACCTACTTTGGGCATTGGGCAGAATGGGGACTAAAGGCTCGAACACACTGCCCGACTTTTTGTCTTTAGCGCCCTGAACACTCTCTGCACAATTAGAATAAAAACAAATGTAATATTGGCTATGTATCAGGGATGCATCCTGATGAAATATCTGGCAGAGTGTGATCCCTTGTCGGTGATCAATCTCATAGTGTGAAAACCACAACAATATTATGACAGCCGATTTCAAGAAAGTCACTTGTGTAGTGTGAAATACTCTAACGATCTGATGACTCCCCGACCACGCAATATTGTAGAGTGTGTTCGAGCCTTAAAGTTATACCATGTAACTTTTTTTATAAAACAAATCTTAAAATTGTCCTAACTGTTAAATCGCTAAAGTTTTAGAACCCCCACTCCGTTATTTTCAGCTTCTAAAGCCTTCTCTTTATATGTTTTCTATGATCCCTACCGGGGACCGGTTTTCGCGGAAAAATTGCGTCATCACACTACCGGCCAATCACAGCGAGGGTTATACACTGCCGGCCAATCACAGCGCATCTTGAAGTGGGGTCGCTATGGCGGCCATATTTGTAGTCGCCCGTGTGTCTCTATACTCAAAAGGTAATCTCGCCTACCAGGCAGGGTGAAGTAGTCCGTTTCTCCGGAATGCCTGAACGCACAGGAACCAGGGACCCCTCTAAAGATAGATCTCGGCGAGGTGGAGGCAGACGCGGGGGTGTGAAGGTACGAAAAACGGCCGAAAGACGCGGACGCGACCGCGGTTTGCTATAGGGCTACTGACCACTAGTTGAGCATCTTACACAGTATAGCTTTAACATGACCTGTCTAGGTGTCACAACAGTCACATCAGTCCACAAAATAAAGAGAAAGTGAAAGAAGAAAACTCTACTATCGCCACTAAAGCGCATACATTTTGAAGCAAAGGCTGCTGAAGGAGCACTAAAATGGTGAAAGGTGTCTGCAAAATCGTCTATTTTTCGTGCTGCGCACCCCTCCCCCGACAAAACGGTCCCGGGGAGGGGCACCGAAACGGGTCGTAGCACCGGGCACCACAAAGGGTTAATCCGGCACAGCCATTTTGGTTCCATTTGTACACTCACTGAGTGAAACAAGGATTTCACTGTGCAGGGAGACACAGGGATGTGATGGCAGTGTGCACACCGCCATCACAATGACCTTTCCACAAGCCCAGGGAGCACGCCATGCAGAGGAGAGGCAATAAAAGTAATGAAAGCAGGAAAGGCAATTAAACTGGTGTGTGTGTGCGTGTGTGTGTGTGTGTGTGTGTGTGCGTGCCCGTGTGTGTGTCTCTGTGTGTGGCGGGGGTGGGGGGCTAGTGGAGATGAGCTTGGCTGGAGGCAGCCCCAGAATGCTCTGCAGCACCATATCCCCTCATAATCCCTATGTGATCGTAGAACGACCCGGTCTGCTCCCTGAGTCTGATCATCCTCTCACAGCATTCACCAGCTAATCCACGCATAAGGACAGCCGTGCACACACGCACACGCGCACACGCGCACGCACGCACACACACACACACACACACACACAAACACAAACACACGCACACGCACACGCACACGCACACACACACACACACACACACACACACACACACACACACACACACACACACACAGTCAAATCATTTTTTTAGGCTGCATACACAATTTGTACCACATAAACACATAAAAACTGTTTGGTGTATATCTACCAAAAAATAAACAAACAAGACCACAGAAGCACGCACACATTTAGGCTTGCAAAATGAGTTGCTCTCCTTGCAGCCCGGCGCGGTGCACAGTTTCCTCGCGGCCAGTGAGAATCGTTAATGCCCTTCCTCTGATGCCGCCACACAGCCAACAGCAATTATCTTTAAAAGCAAAAAAAAAAAAGAAAAAAAGAAAAAAAGTGCAAACAGACAGCTGCAACACGCAAACACACACAGCACAGAATCATTATTTTTTCCGTTAGTCTGGCAGCGTGGGGGTTGAGGAGGTGGCAGCGCCGTGCACTTCATTTTCTCTGGTGGAGTTTGCTGACCGCAAAATGACAAGGATGCGTTTCCCAAACCCAATTATGAAGAGCTGCAGCACTGCTATTACCATGCAACACTGACAGTACTTAAAGGAGGCTGACGCCAGGCCTTACAGATGAGATGTGAGGCGATGTGCTCTCAGTTCAGCAGTCAGTACACGCCAAAACATGCACGCACGCATTGCATTGCATACAAATTGCACATGCATGTAGACGTGCCCTTTGCTGACACATGCATCAATAAAAGAATGATGTCTTTGTAGGACAGAGAGCAAAGCAGCCATAAAGTGTACACCAACGCCTACACAAACAAAACTACATATCTGATACTAACAAAAGAGGCCAACTTTACCCTTGAAGGATACCTAACTATATGCACATCAACCGTGGGTGCTGGGCTAAAAAGAAAAACATTAAGAGGTAATGCACAACAAAGTATGGTAGAGACATCTTTATTTGAAAGAAAGAAAAACGTTCCGAAAAATGTTTCGATCCATTTCAGATCTAAATGTGTTTTCTACAAATAAAGAAACAAATAAAAAATAAAAGTCTTTGATATAGTTTGGTGTGCCGGCAATACCTCCTTAATGTCAACTTTGACCTTTGGCAACCAAACTGCTCGATAAGTCAAATATTGAGTGAGAGATGTAACGAAGTTTCATCAAAGCACTGTGTTGTGATGATGATATAATCAATGGGGACAGAGTGACATACTGTACATACATAAATGAATTCATTACAATAGTTTCACAACAGACATTTTTCACAGCAGCCATATACGCGTGAAATAATGTAGGGGTTTGCCAATGATACAAATTAAAGTTCAATTCCATTTAGTGTTGCAGACCCTTTCCAGCGAGCAATTCTTTTTGTGAAGTTCAAGTTTTATTGGAAAACATCATTGCATAACAGTATGAATTCTGATGTTTCTTACAATTCAAGAGGGCCGCTCTATCAAAAAAACTAAAACAAATCATCAAACATCAAACACATCAAACTATAAAAAAGTTATTTCTGGTAAAGCTTGTATGCTCTTGGGAGGAACGATACCTGTAGACATCTACTGAAATAGTATCATTGGTAAGCCCTACTATTTCATGTCATAATAACTGCTGAAAAGGGTCTATTGTTGCACAGCTCAGCTAAGAAGCAATCTGAGGAAGACATTGTAGAGCAGGGGTCTTCAAAGTTTTCAGGCCAAGGACCCCTTAGTTCAGAGAGAGATGAAGCAGGGACCCCCACAACCTTTTCAAAGATTCCATATAGTTTCATTGTTTGACAGCACAATCATCAGTGCATTTTGGTATTTTGGATTCATGTCAATTTGTGTTTTCAGATATTTAACCACTTGAACTGTCAAAATAAACTTGACCTTTCACTCTGTAATTAGTCGTCTCTTTTCCCCTCTATACCAAAGCTCTTTGCCAGAAATAGCTGATATATAAGGTCATAACGCCTCGCAGCGTGAGGCGTTGTGAGCTTGTAGATCTGCTATTTTTGTCTAAAGTTCTCAGAATAGGTATTGTACACTAGGGTTCAAGTGGTTACTTACTATAAAAAATAAGAAAAAAGTTTCTACCACACAAAGATTTGGAGGACCCCCTATAGTAACACTGAGGACCCCCTAGGGGTCCCGGACCCCCTGTTGAAGACCCCTGTTGTAGAGCACATACTGTACATGAGTAAAGCAGGAGTCTGCAGTGACATTACCGTGTGTGCAAACAGGACATATTTCCTATCCTACAGCCTGGTCCTTGAGTTGGGGCAAGCATCTCATTACCTAATCAGTTTCTGCAGTACATAGAAAAGGGCCCTGCTACAAGTCTCACCTCTTTCTCTGACAACAGAACTTCATATTGCCTTTGGTGTACAATTAAGAGAACAGCGTGACCCCTGGAGGTTAAGTCTCTACTTCAGGGGTTCCACCATGCTCTACACTAATGACCAGAGCTCTATGTGAAGGAGCTAGGTACTGTGCTCTTTTCACAGTTATATGCCTATATTACACTAATAGCCATTGTTGAGAGAGGAGAAGAGATTCCTTTCCTTGCCTATTATAGAACACTTTAAGGTTGAAGAATTGAGACATCGCGGCTGTGCTGCCCGGCTTGTGGTGCCATGGGGCGGTTAAAGTGCTGCTCAGAGTGGTTGAGCTGGTGGGTAACTAGGCCTGATGATGAGTACCATACTGGACCCACTCCATTCATGGCTGGCTGGCTTTCTGGAAGCATGTGTTAATACACTGGTTCTCAACCTGTGGGTCGGGACCCCCAGGGGGGTCCCCAAATGATATTGCAGGGGTCCTTATTAACTTAATGTCCAATATTGTTTTCCTCACTCAACAGCAAACAAACCAACATAAAGTTTAAGTGTATAGAGGGAATATGCACATTTCTGAAGTGACAATTTAAGGACTTTTTAATACCACTAAAATTACAAATTAAACATTGGCCAAATTGTCAAATATTAGAGGCAGAAATTGTGAAAATATCCGATCCACATGCTCGCAACGCCTAGCAACGCAAACCATGTTATGCAAAATGTAATGCCTCAACTCTTAGTGCTCGTCAGGGTGAGGGGGGGGGTTCCCCAGTTAAAATATGATTATTTTGGGGGTCGCGGCCTGAAAAGTTTGAGAACCACTGTGTTAATACACTGGAACCCTCACCTCGTCACGCGACTGCCTGCTTGTGGATTGTAGTGTGGCGAGCTCTGCGTTCAGCTGTGTGTTCCTCTCCTCCAGGCAGGCTCGCTCCTCTGCCACGCGGGCGCTCCTCTGCTGCAGACGGGACAGCTGACTGCGCAGGCCAGCCACCTCCTGACTCCTCACCGCCAGCTGCTCACAACCCGCAGTATGGTACGACCAAAACACACACAGGCCCACACCAAATAATATTCACAATATCGGACAAATATTCAGTGGCAGTATGCATGCAGAAGTGTAAGTGGTGTTTGTCAGATTCATACATTCAACAAAAACTCACTGAGTTCACAGAGTACGGTATGTGTGTGTTCCATACGCAGGAGAAATGAAACAAAGTCCACAACGTTGCCTTGATTTGGGCTTTTTTACTACTTTAAAGCACTGACAGTCTACTGTCCTATCAATAAAGGCATAAAAAGCCCAAAAACTAATCTTTAAAAAATAATAATAATAAAGTGCCGGTGCAAAACAAACAGCTGGTTCTTCATGGCATTGTGCAACGTTGCTCTGGTAAAAAAACATTTGCTCCAATTCGGTGACTGCCCTTCCCCCCTCACCTATCCATAGTTATGCCCTCTGTGTGGTAAACCTGGCCTCAGAGGCGCGTGCCCAAATTAACCAATACACCAATTAACTAAACTAATAATAAACAAATAAGAATAAACTAAATCAATGAAATGGCTTCAACACTATGTTTACTCAGTAATTTGCAATATTTGCCACAGAAACACACACAGACAGACTCACGAAACACTAGTGGCACACTATTAAAAAAACAAGCAGCGCTACAGTGCATGACGTCTGACCTCCTGGATGTGTTTCTGGCTCTGGGCCTCTTGGCTCTCCAGCTCCGACTTGCACTTCTGCAGCTCAACCCAGCACGCTGCCTGTTCCTTATGCTTCCTCTGGGTGGCGCTCTGCAGCTCTGTCACATGCTCCTGCAGACTGCTGATGGTTCTCTCCTGCTCTTTCAGCTATGGCGGGAGACAAACAGATGATGATCTACAGTACGCTTCTGTGCCCCCTAACCCCTCTCCCCACCTCCTCTATCAGCTCCCTATCTCGTGCCACAACATGGGCGTCATGCTTTTCACATAGGAAGTTTGATAACCATGTGCCATCTTAACTCTGTGTGCCGCAGATTTGAATCACATGGGTGGGCAGATGAAAGATACCCCCTTATAAGCGTGAAAGAGATCAAATTGGGATTAAGGAGATTAATTTCAGATGGTAATTGAGAGAGAAACTTTTTCATCAGATTTATTTAACTTTCTAAAAGATGTCATGTGTGGTGTGATTTAATTTGCTCGCTGATGAATAGTTGGTAAATTGCTATGCTTCAGGCTTGTGTCCCTTTGGTTGGTGGAAAGCCATACATTCTCACAATTTCTCGACTTGTGCGGCTCCGACTCATTTCTCGTGGCTTCCTCTGGGGTTAAACAAAATAATTACTAGTTTTGAAACACAAAATTCAGACAGAAAACTAATTCGATGTATGAGTGTGGCTGGAGGGTGAATGTGAGCGGTGTGTATAGATGGGGTGCATCATTCACAGAGGACGGAGTTGACCAGGTATCCTTGGATTGTTGAGGCACTCAGATAAGAGTGATGAATGACATTCACCTTGCAGGCTGATGTTGTCAAATTCCACAAACGTCAAAAGTGCAATTTACACATTTCACCTCATTACCAAAGTGTGAACCCATGAGTACATTGCGTCTCACAGGAAAATCTAATTTGTACAGCATACTGTATGTCTAGTCTAGTAAATTAGTCCATGGCCAGATCACGGTTAAAACTGATTTTGTCTGTGTTTGCAGAGCATGGTCTAGTTACTAGAGTCTAGTATGCGTTACTGTCAGGAGGTTTTGCTAGTGTATGTATTCAGGAGCACATTTTGGCAAACATTTTATGTCATGATAACAATTTTTTTTTTTTTCAACAAATTATTTTCCCCCGAATGTGGTTTAGAGGTGGTTATAATTAATTCAGCTGCATTAAATACACAAAATATAATATCTAGCTTTATTGATCTTTAATTTGTTAATCACAGCAAGACAGAATCTACAGTACCTGGCTATATATAGGTATATGATGTGTTTTATGGCTTAGCTACATGTGGTCAAAGACCAGGCCAATTATACATGACTGCTCACAAGCACAAGCAGTAGCAGTAGCATAATGGTCAGAGCAGAGGGCAGAACAGTATATGATTGCTAACTATATCAGTAGTTGTTTTCGGTTAAACACTCCTGCAACTCCATTTTCACTAAACCGATGGGTTTTCAAAGTGGGAGCCACCAAGGGGGCCAATTGGAAAGGAAAGGAAAACGGGGGGCAACGCACGCACGCACACGCACACACACACACACACACACACACACACACACACACACACACACACACACACACACACACACACACACGTATCGATATTTGGGGCATGTAGATTGCTTATTTATATTTTATTTTTATATTTGCCAGAAGCTATGGGTTTTTGGGAGTCGTTTCCTTGCTTGGCAAGGACATTTTTGGGGAACTCACATGCCCTTGTTTTGATAATGATATAAATTACAACTTTATCTAGCTTTTGGAAGAGTACATGGTTTCCCTCTTGTTCCCTGTAACAAGTGGGGGCTGATCTGGTATTTGAATCCAGGACCTCTCGCATGAGAATCATAGTTATCATACAGTAGAGAGAAACAGTGTGCTGAGAAACATAGGGCGTAGGCTACAGGCTAGCTCCAACAGACTGACCTGAATGTCAGCTGAGTTGAGTTTGTTCTGGAGTCGTTCTCTATCTGCCTCCTGTTGAATCTCTCTGTCTTTCCAGCTGACCATCCTGATATGCTGCTCCTGTTGTCTGGCCTGCTCCTCCAACAGCTCCTCCTGCAGCGCACGTCTGGCTTCAGCCTGCTCCTCCAGCTAGCACACAGGGGTCACGCAGGGGCGTCACCAGGGTGGGGAAAGTGGGACTGAGTTACTAGGGCCCAAGGTGGAGGGGCCTTGATTATTTTATACTTTAGCTATTGAAAAATAGCAGATCTACAAGCTTGCAGCGCGGCACTGAGTGCCACGCTGCGAGCTTATAGATCTGCTAAATGTGTGTAAATCTTTGAATATATGTATTTTTTTAAGCGAACATTGTTACTCAAATTATGCTTCTGGGGGGTCCCTGGAACTAAATATTTTGAGATGGGGATCCGTGGCCAATTTTGGGGGTCCTTCACATGAAAATATTTGAGCACCACTGACATAGAAATATTCAAATACTTTTTTTCCACGATTTTTCAAAAATAGCAGATCTACAAGCTTGAAGCCACGCTGTGAGCCTATTTTTCACAGAATAATGCGTAATAATAATGTGTTCCCAGTCTAAATGGGTTAAACCCCCTCCTCCTATGAAGAACATTTATGGGGGGCCCGCAGTGAATCCTTGTAACCAGGGCCCAGAATTTGGTGCGACACCCCAGGGGACACGCCTTTATCACTTCACTCTTAATTTTTTACCAAATCAATAATAGTCAACCAAAATCAAATGTTTATTATTTATTTTCTGTACAAATTCCTTCAGCATTGACAAACCTGAGTGCGAAAGTGAATTTTCTACACGCTTCCACATCTGTCCTTCTGAGGCCAAACGTCACTGTGATTAAGTGAATTGAAAATGAAAAGATTCCGATCCTGATAAGATTCAAGCAGATAAAACATGCACAGCCCAGCTAGCCGACCATGTGTTTACAGAGCAGTACACTGAGACACTCGCTTCAATCAATATATTGATGCTTTGTAATAGGCTCTAAATGACTCAGGTTAGAGAGGGTGCCATATAGCATCCCTTCCACAGCACTTCTCCCCTTGGCTCCACCAAGAATGTAAAACGCCAGCAAATACAATCAAAACATTTCTTGGAATGCATTTTAGCCAGTAAATAAAGCTATGTAATTAGTGTGGTAGACTATAGTATTTGTCTGACTTTATTTCATCTTCCATCGTTTCCTAAGTAAACCTTTTTTGCCACACTACTCCTCCCACAGTTTTGGTGGCACGCACTTGGGCCATTATGTCAAATCGACCGGCTTCATCGAGACACGCATGTGTGCTATTTTGCTAAGAGACACGTTATCTATATCTATATCTACAGTATCTATATCTGTAAATTAGCCAAATCTAAGAAAGTCAAATGACATCATAGTATCTTACTATAAAACGTGAGATGCGGGCGCAAACCTCTAGTATAGTTTAATTTAATATAGTGACTTCAATTAAAAATTTTACTTTTCTCAAATATGGAAATTACTAACATCATAGATGTTTGACATCATAGACCACATGAGACATACCGTTTATGGGCTTTCCAAGATATGGGCTTAATATTGATGACAACAGAGATCTCCATACATGGGCATAATAAGGGACAATGACTGAGTGACACAGATATCTCCATATATGGCCATTCATTTATTAATTCATTAATTTATTAGTGAAAGGGGAAAATTCACATGGTAGGACTATCAGGGTACAGATGAATAGGGGTTTTACTATCAATCAGGGTACAGATGAATAGGGTCTTACTATCAATCAGGGTACAGATGAATAGGGTCTTACTATCAATCAGGGTACAGATGAATAGGGTCTTACTTGCTGCTGGCTGGCCTTTAGCTCATCCTTGGCTAGCATCAGTTCTCCCTGCAGCTGCAGAGCCTCCTGTTTGTGCCTGGAGGCCTCCTGCTGCAGGCTGAGCTGGAGCTGCCTGCTTTCATCTGCCTCTTTCCCCAGATGCTCCGCTTGCGTCCTGAAACAAGGGGGAAGCCAGTGAAAATCCTGCACTGTTGCAAAAACAACATTAATTAACAACTTTCGATCTGCCGTCCCTGTTTTGGGCATGTCATGATAGGCGGAACATTTCAAAAACATAAGAAAATAGCTCAAATATATTTATACGCTTACGTGGTTAAAACCTATTGTCAACACACAAGGGTGATTAAAGCGGTGATTAAAGCATTGTTTGTTGAAGGGATATTCCACTTTCAACAGGGAGCAGTGGTAGGGCTTCTCTCCACATACAAACCCATTGTAACTTCAAGCTCCATTTTAACCATGATAGATTCATTAAAAATAATTATTAAAAATAAATGAAAAATGTTATCGAAAAAACACGGCCTGCTCACATATTAGGAGGGTAGTATGAGTCACCAGAAAAAATTATGTGTGTTTTTAATGAATCTATCATGGTTAAAATGAAGTTTGAAGTTACAATAGGTGTGTTTGGGGAGAGGCCCTGGGCCTGGAGGGCCTGGTAACATTTACATCAAATATCTAAATATTCAATCAAGCTAATTAAAAACTGTTCAGGATGTTCATAAAAGCCTGATTAGATGATAAAATTACCAAAAGTATTTTTGAAAGTGAAATACCCCTTTAAACAATAAACAACATCTCCAGACACCAACTGATTCAATTCAATTCAAGATAATCCACAGGCTGCACTACTCTTGCACTAAATTACACTCATTCTACCCCTCTGTTTCCCCTTTATGCTCTAAATGTAACTCAGCAGAGGGCACTCTGGGACATCTCTTCTGGACATGTCCCAAATTAACAAAATTCTGGAGTGACATTTTTAAGTTTTTCTCAGATGTGTTTGACTGTGTTATTACCCCAGACCCCTACTGTGCTGTTCTGGGTGGATTCCAAGAGTTAGCATTTCTGTCTCCTTATCAACGTAAAGCTATACAATAGAGCATCGCAGTTGAAGCCCCACCCCGTCCTCACTCTGGTGTCGGAAGTGTTTTCTCCATTCATTTCTTGCATAGACATTTCATAAAGTATTTATTTAAACGTTTTTAAGCCTTGGACAAAGCCACCTCGGCTGGAGAGGAATCATGACAATATTCAAATTTTTTTGAATGCAAAGATTAATTCGAAAGCTGAAAAAAATGGCAGGGTACAAGACTGTGTACATCATTATTTTTAAAATTGCGGAAACTACACTCCCAGAATGCTTTGCGAATGTTGTTGTTGTTTCCTGAAATATAGCCGTTAAATCACGCTCAGTTTAGTTATCCAGGCCAGCATATGGCCTGAAATGTAGTGATTGTCATCTCTGTGGACTCTCTTATCGTCATCTTTAACTAGTGCATCATATTTGTAAAAGAACGTATTCGCTCACGGGAGTTCTGCTGACGTGCAATAATCTGCCGGGAAGACAGGGGGCAGTAAGCTACTTCCGCGGTAACCGCAAGATATGTGAAAGAAGAAGAAGCTAGACCAATCACAGACGTCGTTTTTACGTTTAGCAGTATGGGAAATGCAGTTCTTCTCCGTGCGATCTTGATTAAAACGTGTTTTTACTAAAACTAGAGTGATTGCATACATACTCGGGGGTTCTACAGGAGCATATGGAACCATTTTACAACCACCAGCCTAGCGGTAAGTGTACATTGAATTGCTACGACTTTGTGGCTGATAATGAAAAACCCTATGGTAAATATGAATGGCCAGCTTGCTTCCGACACCTCACTGCGATGCTCTATATGGCATGGTTATTGCCAAAAGGAATATTCTGACCCTCTGGAAAGGAGTGGAGGTGCCCTCTTTTAAAACATGGCTAGCAGAAATGACCAACTTGTTGCAAATGGAAAAAATAAGATATGATGTTTCTCTAAGGACGACAGTGTTTGTGAAAATGTGGCAACCATTTCTCGTTCACCTTTCTAAAACATCCTGAGGGTTGTACAGGAGCATTAAGACCATTTTCTTTTTTTTATTATCTTAATTTATTAGATTTATCAGATTTTTTTATATTTGTCTTATTTACTTTTTCCTTCTTTTGTAATATTTTATGTTTGATGTTTTCATTTTTTTATTCTTCCTTCTTTAAATGTTACGGGGTGGGTGGGAGGGTATATTCTATACGTGTGTGATTGCATTTTATTCTATGTCTTGTCTTTAAACTTAAACTTGAAAATGTATAAATAAAATTGTAAAAAAAAAAACAATAAACAACATCAGTGGAGGGCTACATGAGCATAAGTAACAGAAGTCATCTGACCAAGCAACATGGGTAGGGGGAGGGGAGGTCTTGCACTAATTGTGCCTGCATACGGTGCAGCATGGTACAGAGTGTTGTCCTGCGGTGCTGAAGTGGCACTGGGGCGTACGTGATGGCATCAGAATCAGAGGAATCAGAATCAATGTGTGTGTCAAGGGTGACCAGGGCCTATTTACTGCCAGTTGAAGCAGCTAATTACATTTCAAGCGGCAGCCCAGTTCAGTGCCCTCTCTCCTGCCATCTTCTGAACTCAGACCACAGCAACTCATGAATAACATCATCCGTGAAAATCAGCGACGGCTCCAGAGAATTGTGACTGATTCTCTCGCTTAGGGTATTGATGACTGAACAGATCAGATCATTGGCAGATTCCAGGTCCAAATCTGTGGACTGTAGGTGGTCGAATAGGGTTTTTGTGCTTTCCAGCATGAAAAGTATGATTTTATAGTATGGTTTACATAGAAGTCAGTCAATTGTCTTTCACATATTCATGGGCTACAAGGGGGTTTCATACATTTAGTTTTTAATTATTATTACTTAAAAAAAATATTGAATTAAAAAACTAATTCAATGTTTTTTTATTCTGTAATTTCATGAAGAAATCAAATACAAATCTAAGAAATTCTATAAATTAGAGAACAAATGTTTAAGAAGTAGTGAAAATGGCTGATCTACGAGCTCGCAACACAGCGCGAAGTGACGCGTTGTGAGCTTGTAGATCAGATATTTTCACTAGTTTGGGTCCAGGGCAAACGTCTTCTTTTTTGGGTCACAAGCTAAAAAGTTTGGGAACCACTGCTGTAGTCCCTACTTGTTTGCTTTCTTGGCCAGGGCTCCCTTGTAAAAGAGCTTACAATCTCAATGGGACTCACCTGGTTAAATAAAGGTTAAATCAATAAATTAAAAATGTTGCCTTCTTATCTCCAAAGATAAAAAAAAAACACCATTGGACGTTCTATGATAGACATATAAGGTAAACTGTGTGTGTGAGTGTGTGTGCGCGCGAGTGTGTACGTACTGTACATGCGACGTGCGTGCGTGTATACGTGTGTGCAGGAGTACCGGTCGATGGGTAAGCAAAAGCTTTATTCACAACATGCTGTGTCACTGACTCTCTCTCTGTATGTGTGTGTGTGTGTGTGTGTGTGTGTGTGTGTGTGTGTGTGTGTGTGTGTGTGTGTGTGTGTGTGTGTGTGTGTGTGTGTGTGTGCGTGTGCGTGTGCGTGTGCATGTGTGTCTGTGTGTGGGAGGTTGGTGGAGGGGAGTGTGGGAAAAGCCCAGAGCCTTTCCAGTGCTCACCTCCCTGTTCCATTGACAAGCGGGCCGCAGTAACAGCTAATCGATGGCCGGCGAGATCCCTGCACAGCCCCTCGCCAGGTTGATCAATATTCCTGGCAATTAGAATCCCCTATCTGCATGGCTATAGGGACCTCAGGGTGGCTCGCCAGCCCACAAACACCCAATTTAGTCCTCAGCCTATCGCTTAATTACTAAATCCTCCCTAATGTCTATTGGCAGGCAGCGGGCGTGTTAAGAGTGGCCCTGATGCCTGAGTGAACAGGAGACCTTTGGCGAGGTGCTGGTTAAGATGCTCCCGTCCCTCTTCTCTTGGCCAGTTAAACATCTGATTTCACAAGAGGGCCCCGACCTGGAATGATCCGCCTATTGAGCGGCTGGCCCACACACAGCCCACATGGATGGGATGGGACGGGAGGGGAGGGGGTCTGGGGAGAGTGCCGGAAAGCCTTGCCAAAGCATTCTTTCAGCAGCTACAGTAGACTAGAGAATGTTTGTGTGACGCACAGCAGGACTTTTTTAAGGCTTTCAGAATAAGACTGTTGTCTCGTATTGACCCAGGATAACATGGAACATAAAAAAGCTACTAAAATGAAATATCATTAGCATAGAACTAGACGTTTCTGGCCAAGTCTATAGGATTGCTTTACTCATAGGCAGATAGCATGTTGACTTGATGAGGGACTGACTGAGTTCTGTCAACTGCAAACAATAAAATCGCCAGTGTTAAAACAGGGTCCATCTGGTGCATTTGTAGACTCTTGGGGCCCTATTATGATCCAGGTCTTATGCCTTATGCCTTAATTTCTTTACATTTTTTTCACTATTTTGAAAAACATTTTTAAATACTTTTAAATACGTTGTGAACTTGCAGATCAGCCATTTGAAATATTTAAAAAACAAAAACAAAATAGTAAAAAAAGGCAAAGAAGTTAAGGCATAAGGCATAAGACCTGGATCATAATAGGGCCCTTGGAGTTAAAATGAACACTGGGGATTTAATAGTATACAGTACAGTACATCTACCTGTAGTCTTGCAGTTCATGTTCTGCAGTGTGTAGCCTGTCCTTAAGCCTCTGTAGCTCTGCTTGGAGCCTCCTGTGGACCTGTCCCGTCTTCACCACCTCTGCCACCTGCTCTGCCAACTGCTGCTGGGCCCTCTGTTGCCCGCCCTCCAACAGCAGGGCCCTCTCCTCCTGCCGTGCTAGCTCCTGGCCTGGGACATGGGAACATGAACACATTATCACATGCCTAAGTCAGCCCACTAGAGGCCAAGTGTTTCTTTGAGCAGTGGTGGACAGTAATTTGTACTTAAAGGTAGGGTAAGTGGTCTTTGGTTAACTCTTATAGTGCCAAGTTTGGACCGTATTAACGTCCAGGGTGCCAATCCCCAACTAGTTCGGGATTTTATTTTATTTTATTTTTTATATATATATATATATATATTTTTTTTTTTTTTAATTTTCGAGCCGGGCCGCCGGCCGTCATCTGTTTACACGGCCCGCGAGAGCGTTGCGCCGCCGATATTTGCCAAGGTTTAATCACGGCTAAATCGCCGAAAATAGGGCTTCTAAAATGCTTGGTAGCCAATAGCTAACTTCAAGCTAACTTCATTCTGTTCCTGTTCATGCACAAAGGAAAGTGTTCAGGCACATCATGGCTGCGCAGGGCTTGTGCATATACAGCATATGTCTATGGTGGATTCTATGGCCATTGGGCGCCCTCTAGTGGTGATTCTGGGCACTGAAAGGGTTAAGATAATGTTACATAGCTCTATATTCTCATAGGACTCTTTGCTATAGAGCAGGGATGTCAAACATACGGCCCGCGGGCCGAATCCGGCCAGCGAGATGATTCAAACCGGCCCCCCAGGCTAGAGCATACATTTCTGAGCATTTAGGAAAAAAAAGTAAGTCTCTAGCCCATTCCTGTCAAGAGTTATGATTGTTTTAAGAATTAACCTAACTAATGTCTGTACACTGCAGGCTAGGTTTCTCCCACCTGGCAGTGATTGAGTTGATTGATTGGAATGTTAAGTGACCAGCTCTCTCTCTCTCTTTGAAGATGACAGCATTGCTAGGAATAGGGTGGTTGGTCTGGCTATGAATAATACCTGAACATACCTACAATATTCGAACTGTACTCAAAGATTACACATATTAGACATTGAAATTAATGTTGTTAAAAAAAATAACTTATTTAAAAAATATAATAATAAAAATGTAAAAGTTTTATTATTCCGATATTTTCTGAATATGCCATTATTGTTCATTACTTTTATTTTTTTTATTATAAAATACAATAAAAATAATTATTGTCCTGCATCAATAATATTTTTTTAGCCATTTACAAATTATAGCGTACTGGAGACTATCAGGAATTGAATTATTCTATTATCAAATGGTTTATTCTTATTGGCACTTCTTAAAGGAGTAGTTCACCCCCAAAATGCCATGGAGCCAATGTAGACTCATTCCTAAAACAGAAATTTGATTACAATAAATGCATGCCTAGTGATTCCGGATGGGGACCCAAATGCATTTGGGTCCCCATCCGGAATCAATGGGGGGAAGTGTACTATTATCAAATTTTTGTCTTAGTAATGCGACAAATAAAATAAAAATATATTATTGAACTCAATTCTCCATGGCGTGAGGAATCAAAGAAAAAAAAGTCATTTTGGGGATGAACTACTCCTTTAAACAAATAGCATCTCTCGTACCTAACTGCAACTGTAATACCAATAATGAAAGTAGCTATTTTACTTAATAATGAACACAATTTGTAAAATGATATACTGCTATACTGCTAGCTACAGCAGTGGCTGAGACGACAGGAAGAAAAACAGAGCGAACATGTGCGTGAGTGTGCATGCCATCCGATCCGCGACTGGTTCGGCCCTCATCAAGTCGCCTTTCATCCAATGCGGCCCTCACCCCAAGATGAGTTCGACACCCCTGCTATAGAGTGTCTGTTCAGTAATAGAAAAAAGAACAGCGCAGCCAATATACTGTATCTGTCAACAACCTCTAGATTTAGCCGGACATTTCTAAGTCGACAGAAGTCGACAGAAGTCAGGGGCCTTAGGGAGATAGAATGGTAATTTCACGCTAATCAGTCAAAAAAGGGTCCAAATTTGGTGCTTTTAGACTGATTAGCGTGAAAAAACCCTAAGGCCTCCGACTACCTGGGGTTAAAGACAAAAGAAATCCCAAGACCATTATTTTCAGACCATGTTGCAAAATGTGATATTTGAAACATGGCGCGCGCAGCGCACACCAATATTTGGGGTGTTTCCCTGAAGTTCTGAACTGCTTTCACTGAATGTGTGTGCCAATCCATGCTTCATTTAATAGAAGTATCTTCTGAAGTTTTGTTGTATTCTATTGCTAGTCTGGCCAATTTAAATACTTATCTTATAAAATATCTTGACATTTTAACTGCTTTTTAGTTTGGAGATCACTTCACTAGCGCTTTGACGACTTTGTCATTCACGCCGCAGCCATCGCTACACCTCCCCCTTATTTTTATTTATATTTTTGCGGATCTGCACTGATCTCAGAAATAGCCCCTATGAAATCCTCAAGACTGAAATCAGTCCCCAGGACTGAGAACTTTAACCCCTGAGCCTACTGTAGATATTGATACTGTATTTAGGCTATATACTGTACATTAGTTAAACTAGCAGCGGGTATTTGACTGTGTCGAGTACCAGTATCCCTGCAGCAGGCCTGGGCCTCCTCCAGCTCTTGTGTGCGCTGCAGTAGCTGGGCTCGCAGCGAGCTGCACCGGGCCTCTCTCTGCTGGCCCGCCTTCCTGCTGTGCTGGAGCTCCGCCTCCAGGCCGCGCGCCACCGCCGCCCACTGCTCCACGTCCGCAGCCCGGCTCCGCAGAGCTGCCCTGGCCTCCAGCAGGTCTGCCTCCGAACGCCGCAGGAGCTGGTCCCGCTTCTGCATGGCCTGGGAAGAAGAGACGCTAGTGAGTCTGCGTGTGTGTGTGTGTGTGTGTGTGTGTGTGTGTGTGTGTGTGTGTGTGTGTGTGTGTGTGTGTGTGTGTGTGTGTGTGTGTGTGTGTGTGTGTGTGTGTGTGAGTGTGTGTGTTGTTACTGATAGACACAATTGTGAGGTAAAATTCGTTTTCATTGTATAATGTCAGTCAGGTACAGGTTAATGGTGAAGAGGTCCTCACCTGCCCCATTACATACTATACCTGTGTGTGTGTGTGTGTGTGTGTGTGTGTGTGTGTGTGTGTGTGTGTGCGCGCGTGTGCGTGTGTGTGTGTGTGTGTGTGTGTGTGTGTGTGTGTGTAGGCATGTGCACACATAGACATCAAATGGGGCTTGAGCCCCTGCCCTTTTATCTGTCTGTAAAAAGTGCCCTCTCCATACAGACCATGAATGCAGTTTTCACTATGGTGAAATAAATGCAAATGCCCTCTTTCCAGGCCATACCTGAAGGTAGCAGTCAAGAGAATTGCCTCGTCCAAACTCTCCTGAACTTGAATGCAGCATGTTGAAAGAATTGGCCTCTCTGCATAGAAATCCATGGCGTTACGCCGCATTTCCAGTATTGACTTGATTTTACTTAGTTCAGTTTGGTATCAAGCACCGAAAATAACCGACCTCCAAGCTCACAACGTGCTGTGAGCTTGGAGGTCTGCTATTTTTGATGTTTTCACCAAAAGGCCCTTTTAGAAATGTCAGCCCCTGCCTCTCTAACATTCTCTGCACGTCCCTGTGTGTGTGTGTGTGTGTGTGTGTGTGTGTGTGTGTGTGTGTGTGTGTGTGTGTGTGTGTGCGTGTGTGCGTGCGTGCGTGCGTGCGTGCGTGCGTGCGTGCGTGCGTGCGCGCGTGTGTGTGCATGTGTGTACCTGTTCTCCATGTGTGCTCTGGCTGCGGGCAGCCTCCAGATCCTTCTCCAGAGTGGAGACGGTGTGCTGCAGGGCTGCTATCTCCTGCTGCCTGCGCTGGGCCTCCAACAGAGCCTCCGCCTGGAGCCGGTCCCTCACGTCCTGCAGGCGCAGCACCTCTGCATAACAAACACACAGTGGTGGAGAAAGAAAGTGCTCAAATGTTTTGCTTAAGTAAAAGTATCCATACTGTAATATTATAGACATACTCTGTTAGTGAAAGTCCGGGATTCAAAATGCACTTGAGTAAAAGTATGAAAGTTTTGGCATCAAAATGTACTTAAAGTACCAAAAGTAAAAGTGCAAAAAGTTTGAAAAGAGCAGATCTACAAAGCTCACAATGTGTCGCATTGTGAGCTTGTAGATCGGCTATTTTCAAATAGCCATGGTATAAAATAGGGCTAAAGTGGTTTATGTATGTTTTGTAATATTATAGTTTATATCTGCAAAGTAACTAGTAACTAAAGCTTTCAAATAAATGTAGTGGAGTAAAAGTAAAATATTTGGATCTGAGATATAGTGGAGTGGAAGTAAAAGTATTGGAAATTGCAAATGCTCAAGTAAAGTACAAATACCTCAAATTTTTAAGGATAGTACTTAAGTAAATGTACATCTTGTATGTTACTTTACACCACTGCAAACAGACAACAAGAAAATAAAAAGAACGCCCAGGCAACACTCATATACAGAATAGTCACATGTAACCATGTACAATGTCAATGTCATGTGGTCAGAAATAATCACAGTTACATAGTAATTTAGCATGTTTGCAGTGTCTCTACCTGCCAGACCAGCAGACACCTCCTCTCTCAGCAGATGGACCTCTTTCTGGAGCACACTCAGCTCCTGCTGGCCGCGAGCATATTGTTCACGTGACTTGGAGACCGCCTGCACACACACACGCACGCGCACGCGCACACACACACACACACACACACACACACACACACACACACACACACACACACACACACACACACACACACACACACACACACACACGGGCGTCAAAAGGGGGGGAAAAGTGGGACTGAGTTACTAGGGCTCAAGGTGGAGGGGCCTTAATTATTTTATACTTTACCTATTGAAAAATAGCAGATACTGTATACAAGCTCACTGCGAACTTGTAGATCTGCTATTTTGGAAAAGTCATGAAAATGTGTGCAAATCTTTGAATATATGTATTTTTTAAGCAAACATTTGTAACTAAAATTTTGCTTCTGGGGGGTCCCTGGAACAAAATTGGAACAAAATATTTTGAGATGGGGGTCCGTGGCCAAATACATAACATTTTGGGGGTCCTTCACATGAAAAAGTTTGAGCACCACTGACATAGAAACATAGGTTTTTCAAAAAACCTTAGAAGGATTTTAAATATTCAAAGACTTTTCAAGATTTTTCAAAAATAGCAGATCTACAAGCTCACAGCGCGGCATATATCTGCTATTTTTCAATAGTTAAAGCACAAAATGTGAGTGAATCCTTGTAGCCAGGGCCCAGAATTTGGTGCAACACCCCTGGCCTGCACGCACGCACACACACACACACACACACACACACACACACACACACACACACACACACACACACACACACACACACACACACACACACACACACACACACACACACACACACACACACACACACACACACACACACACACACACACACACACACACAGCTGTCACCCTCCTGTCACATACCCGTGGCAATGCCCCGAGGTGAAGGGAGGATGGCTGCCCGGAGCCTTACAGATCTTCACCTGAGGGACAGAGCAGAGGAGCAGCAGTCCTCTCCTCCAGCCCCCGGGCCATCCACACACCTGCTGCACTGCACGCACACTCACTCTGCCTGCCGCATGCATGCCCCCTAATTTGGCACTTCCACAAAGATGGCATATAATATGTATTTGGCAGAGCAGGAGGAACCGTCCTGGGTGGAGAGAGAGAGAGGGGGGGAGAGAGAGCACCTTCCTGACAGGTGTCACCCCCAATCAGCACGGGACCGCCTCTGATGTGTTAACTATTCAATTAGCCAGCACGCTGCACTGAGCGGGTGCCAGCACCTAATTACCTACGAGACCTCGGGTGTGAACGCATTGTGATGTGTCTCTCTCTGTGTGTGTGTGTGTGTGTGTGTGTGTGTGTGTGTGTGTGTGTGTGTGTGTGTGTGTGTGTGTGTGTGTGTGTGTGTGTGTGTGTGTGTGTGTGTGTATGGATGACAGGTCACGCATCCTGTTACTGTTGATGGTTCTGCCTTCACTGTGAACATGCCTGACTTTCACCCAGAGCACACAGAGCATGTGCCGTACACAGTGTGTGTGCGCACGCGTGTGTGTGAGCACGTGAGCACCTGCCATCTACAGTCACCGCGTCCCATTCCTCCTCCTCTCAGCACCAGTCAAACAACAAGAAAACAGGCTGATGGTGTTGAGTAAAAATATCGGGTGTAAACATTAAATGGAAATAAAAACAGTATAATTTAGCCGTGTTGGAAGAGGGGGGTCCTACCATTCGGCCCCCTTCATCTCACACCATTAAAATAACGAGGTGTCACCGGGGCCCCCATTTCCTCTGCTCCGACGCTGACACCCGTCAAGACAAATCTATATTTCATGGCCACTTACAGATGTATAAATAGCCAAACGAGGTGCTCTAACCATCTATAAAACAGCACTAAAAGGTTGCCAGAAGATGGCGGGCGTCTGGAAGCCCAAGTCACGCCGGTAATCAATCTGTGCAGTGAAAGGCGAGGAAAGGGGAGAAGAGCAGAGGAGAGCAGGGGAACGAGCTGAGCTGCATGGCTAGCAGGCGAGGCGTGGCGCGGCACAACGAGCAGGGCAGTAAATCACAGCGTTGCGACACGGCCGCTCCACTGACACACGGCCACTTCAGCTGACACGGGGCGCGCTCGACAGCCTGATGGATCGCCACACTACACTCCATTAAAGGCAAACGGGCACGACGAGAGCTGACATAACAAACAATTAGTCACTGCTTTGGGTACGGGACCTTTTGAGTGCCAGGCTGGTGACAGACACTTTGCGTCCTGGACGACTCCGAAATGCTAAGGTCACTTGCACCAGCCAACTTGTTTTGACAACAGGAATCAGGTAGTTATTTGCACCTGTCATGAGTTCCCAGGTTAGCAATGCATGGAGTCTTATCTTATCCATGGGTAAATGATATACATCAAGAGGGCTTGATGTTCTGGGTAAAGAACTTTGAATGGCCTTGTTGTTGAAATATGCAAATAAAACTGCCTTGCCTTGCACTGGCTCATCTGAAATGGAACCATGTAATGCCCTTGGAGAAAAATATATATAATTCTTTGACCATTTCAATCATCATAAATTCAAATAACTCAATGCTGAACATACCGTTGTTTTGGGTTGAGATTGGCACATTTCCTGGGGCAATCTCCCATGTCACACATGTCTTCTTCTTCTTTTTTAGTTTTTTACTCTCAAAAAGCGCCTGCAATGTAGGGCATTTGAAACTACATAGCAGTGCACATCATTGGGTGATCACTGCTTGCCTCCTGTGAATTGTTTTATTTTTTATTTTTGTTTATTTTATTTTTATTTCGTTGCTGAGTGAGGTCAGCAGACAAAGTGACAAGAGTGAGATGAAAAAACCTGTGTGAAATTTGCCAATGTCAACCAGAAACATCGTTACTAGACATTACAATGATTTTTCTTTTTTCCTTTTATAGGCACTCGGGTGATCAAGTCCCTGCCCACCGCCACGGAGGCTGTGGCTTCTAATCCACTGCGGTGCATCCGGCTTTGTGGGGCGTCTGGCCCGTGTTTGGGGGAGGGAAGTCGGGTGAGGAGGGAGATATTGGTCATTGCACGCTGGGGCGGTCAGTAGGATACGACAGCAGTGACAACACAGAAATGTGTGATGTGGGGAGGAATCAACTAAACAACTACATTGGGGAGAAAAAGGGGTCAAAATAATTGGCTTTTTTTTTTTAACAAAACAAAAAACAATGATTTATTTTGTTAATCACAGTAATTGATGAATCACTTTAGTGCAGTGGTTCTCAACCTGTGGGTCGGGACCCACAGGGGGGTCCCCAAATTATTTTGGGGGGTCCCCAGATGATTAACTTAACTCAAACTCTGCCATCAAAATACCCCTTTGTACCCCTTCTCTGCCATGCCCGTAGAGCCCGTAAATGTAATAAAAATGATTTAAAAAACATTTTTTTATCGAACCGAACTAAAATAGGCCGGAACTAATGCTCCGTGATCGGTTTCTACACGGACACATTATTGAGCGGACAACTTTAACATTGGAGTCCCTGAACCGGAAGCGGAAGTCCGTCCTCTATTTTGGCCCGTTAACTTTCTGTCTGCACTCCGCGGCTTACAGATGGAGAACTTATTGATCAATTGAAAAAGTTTCAACGGATTTGAGAAGCTGATGGAATACGCGAACACACAATGCATAAGCAGTGTCCGATCACGCACGATGGGAACTGGACGAGCGCCCACGTTAACAGGTAGGAGAAGCCGGCAGTGAAAGACATAGAGAAATTAACTGGCTTTACGGCCGTAAACTACGAATGAGTTAATGTGCAATATTGTACAGTAAACAAACCAACATAAAGTTCAAGTGTATTACGTGTATGAGGGTTTATGCACATTTCTAAAGTGTCAATTTAAGGACATTTTAAAACCTCTAAAATGTCAAATTAAACATTGGCCAAATTGTCAAATAGCAGAAATTGTGAAAATAGCCGATCTACATGCTCACAATGTCTTGCAACGTGAGCGTTGTGAGCATGTAGATCTGCTGTTTTCACAATAGAACCGTGTTATACAAAATGGAATGCCTCAACTCTTAGTGCTCGTCAGGGTGGGGGGGTCCCCTGTTAAAATATGAATATTGTGGGCGTGACAGACTGAAAAGGTTGAGAACCACTGCTTTAGTGAAGTCATCCTACTGTACCTGTTGTAGCTCCAGGATGAGGCAGCGCTGGGAGTTATAGTCGCTGTTGGAGTGGACATGGGAGCTTTTATACAGGGAGAAGTCTGCCTGCATCTTCACCAAGCTTTCCTCCTGCTCCTCTGCCTTGCAGTGAAACAGCGAGATTGTGTGTGTGTGTGTGTGTGTGTGTGTGTGTGTGTGTGTAGTAACTAACTAACTAACTAATAATCTTACAAATAATACATTTGACATGGGTAATGTACATTATCACCATGAATAATGATGGCACTGCTCTCATTAGAAGCATCACACACACACACACACACACACACACACACACACACACACACACACACACACACACACACACACACACACACACACACACACACACACACACGCACACACAGAGTATAAGTATTATATTATTATATTATAAAAGTTTTCTTATCTTATCTTATCTTGAGATGGTGTATGTATGTGCAAGACCCAAACACACAAAACGGCGTACGATGAAAAGCAAAATGGCCACTGTGTGAATGAATATGGTCAATCGAGGGCAGGCAGAATCAAGCCGCCAGAACCCAGGGCTAGAGTTGAAGCAAAAGGAAATGGTGGCCAAAGCTGGAGCTGCAGGCGGGGTGAAAAATACAAACATGAGCAAAAGAGTGCGCCACTGGGGTCTGCCATGGGGTTCAATGGACGTTGTTCGATGTTCGTGACGGTCGTGACGTAAGACGTTCGTCGACGTAAGAAAAATTGGATCATCCAGATGATCCAATTCCCCCACAATGCACCTGGATTCAGCTTCTTCTGGGTGCTTCAAAACGCCACTGAGCAACTTGCATTGAAATTAATAGCTGGGGGCGGGGCCATCCGTTCTCTATTATATACCCTATGAGGCAGAAGCACATGGACGAAACTGAAGGGAGGCACACCCAGGCACAATAGACAACCCGAAGGTCCATTTGGTTTCATTTGTGAACTCTCAGAGTTAAATGAACACTTTCACAGTGCAGTGAGTAGTAGAGGGCAAAGGCCAGTGAGATTTCACGTGTGTTTACTGGGTTGATGGAGAAGGGGATCAGTGTGATAGCGGAGGGTGTTAGGGAGCAGCAGGGGCGTCACAAGGGGGGGAAAGGTGGGACTGAGTTACTAGGGCCCAGGGTGGAGGGAGGAGGCCTTAATTATTTTATATATAAAAAAAATATATATAGAAAAATAGCAGATATACAAGCTCACATCACGGCTTGTAGAGCTTGTAGATCTGCTCATTTTGAAAAGTCATGAAAATGTGTGCAAATCTTTGAATATATGTATTTTTTAAGCGAACATTTGTCTCAAAACTAGAATTTTGCTTCTGGGGGGTCCCTGGAACTGAATATTTTTAGATGGGGGTCCGTGGCCAAATACATATTATTCATATGAAAAGATTTGAGCACCGCTGACATAGAAACATAGGTTTTTCAAAAAACCTTAGAAGGATTTAAAATATTCAAAGACACATTTAAAAAATAGCAGATCTACAAGCTTGCAGCGCGGCACTCGCGCTGTGAGCTTGTATATCTCCTATTTTTCAATAGTTAAAAGCACAAAATAATGCGTAATAATGTGTTCCCAGTCTAAATGGGTTAAACCCCGTCCCCCTATGAAGAACATTCATGGGGGACCCGTAGTGAATCCTACCCAGGGCCCAGAATTTTGTGCGACACCCCTGGGGAGCAGCACCTCCCCACTCCACAACCTGATGGAGGTAAGTGCCTTGTCAGACCTCCAGCCACTTGTACTGCTCCACCACTGGGCTCAACACCCATTATTTCACACACACACTCTCACACACGCACACCCCCAGCATGACTTTCCACTTTACCCCTTCACTGCACAGAGCCATCTCAGTGTCCTTTGTCTTTCTCTCTCTCTTACACACACATACGCACGCACACATGCGTGTGTGTGTGTGTGTGTGTGTGTGTGTGTGTGTGTGTGTGTGTGTGTGTGTGTGTGTGTGTGTGTGTGTGTGTGTGTGTGTGTGTGTGTGTGTGTGTGTGTGTTTGTTTGTGTGCACTTGCGGCCACATGCACCCATCAATACAACTTCACCTTCATCAATCCTTCCTCTTCACTGCCCTATACGTAGGTAATCCAGGGGCCTTCCAACCCCCCCACCCCCCTTCCACACAACTCCCTCCAGCCAGGCACCAAGGGCTGGGCTCTGCTCTTCACACTATAAGTGTTTTCTCATGGTGTCCCCTGTCGTGTGGCAGTCATGACTGCGATCAATAGAGGAATCAGAATGAACACTTAGTGAGGTCCCCAGCCCCTAGGCCCCGCCGCGCTATGAGGAAGAGCGCTGCTTTCTGATTCACCTCTGGCGAACGAAAGACAGACTACCATTATGACCTCCAGTCATCCGAGAGGACCAATTAGTGGCTGAATGATTCAACTCTGACCGCGCGTCGTTTTGCGACCGACCAACAGAGTTGCTTTGGACGTTCTTGACCACTTTCACCGTGGCGTCCCTATTTTGGGCATGTCATTAGGCCTATAGGTGAAAGTGTTAAAAATAATTGTAAAAACCTTCTATCCACTACTACAACATCATAGAGTACAGAAATAGGGCTTACAATCTGTGTATAACATTCATTTTAGTAGTGTTTTTGGCAACACCTCCCTGGTAGCTCTTACTTGCCATTACAGCATCTTTCTATGGTCTGACAGAACAGCGATTGTGTTCAGAACCAGTATTATTGGGGCTGGGTTAATGAGTACACTGACACCTGTCAGTTCTGGGGCCGTGGCCACAGGGGTGTCACACCAAATTATGGGCCCTGGGTACAAGGGTGCTTAAATGATATTGAAAATAGCAGATATACAAGCTCACAGCTTGTAGATTTGCTATTTTTGAAAAATCGTGAAAATGTATTAAAAAAAATGATATTTCTATGTCAGTGGTGCTCAAACTTCTTCATGTGAAGGACCACCAGAATGATATGTATTTGGCAGACTGACCCCCATCTCAAAATATTTAGTTCCAGGGACCCCCCAGAAGCAACATTTTAGTTACAAATGTTCGCTTAAAAAATACATATATTCAAAGATTTGCGCACATTTTCAAGACTTTCAAAAATAGCAGATCTACAAGCTCGCAGTGCCGCATTTTTCAATAGCTAAAGTATAAAGGCATTAAGGCCCCCTCCACCTTGGGCCCTGGTAACTCAGTCCCACTTTTCCCAACCTTGTGACGCCCCTGGCCGTGGCCAAAATCCCTGGTCTGTGAGAGTTCGACTGACCTGCTGCTTGAGCTGAGCGTTGGTCTCCCTCAGGGTGCCAATGACCAGCTCACACTGGTGGCTGTGCTTGCGGCTGCTGTCCAGCTGCCTCTGAGCGTCACTGAGACGCCGGTTGAGGGAGCTCAGGGCCTCATCACCGCTCTCCAGCCGCTCCACACCAGCCTTCACCTCAGCCTGCAGAGCCCCCACCTGGGCATGTAGACACACCGCCTGGTCCTCACGCTCTGCCACCTGGGAGGTAAAGACACACACACACACACACACACACACACACACACACACACACACACACACACACACACACACACACACACACACACACACACACACACACAACAAACACACACGGAACACGGAACAGAGATCATTAGAGTTCGCCAGATCTCTGCTCAGCTGCTCCTCGGCCATGGAATGCAACCCAAGACCTTCTGAGAGCACCACACTCACAAGGCATTTTGCATAGATGGTTTGATGCCTTCGTGTGTTTTTAAAATGTAAAACCTTTTTGTCGGTGTATAGTTGGGTGGAGGGGGGTCTCATTATTTTCAAAAAAAACTGTTTCATTTTTGCCTTTTAGTTTTTTGCCAATTACTCTTAATTGTGATATTTAGTTGTGCATTAGTAGATAGATATTGTAGATAGATAAAGGCCAGGTCAGAAGTTAAGTCATCTTTATAATGTCTTTTATATTATATTAGTACTTGCTCTATTATTATACTGTACCTTACCAGTGTCTTTGTTTCAAGCTTAGTGCAGTGCTGCTATGACAACTGAACTTCCCTCAGGATCAATAAAAGTCTGAAGTCTGTCTGTCTGTCTATCTAGAGTCAGACAGGGAAGAAACGCGCGCGCGAGACACACACACACACACACACACACACACACACACACACACACACACACACACACACACACACACACACACACACACACACACACACACACACACACACACACACACACACACACACACACACACACTTTTATGGAAACCACCAGGCATTCACTGGCTGGGGAGCTGACCTGTGCCCTGGCCTCCTTCAGGTCCTGCAGAGTGCTGTCCTGCTGGGTCAGTTGACTGAGGCAGGCCTGGTACTTGCTTGTGAGGAGCTCCAGGGATTTGGAGAGAGGCTGCAGTCGGGCCTCCGTGTCCACCGTCCTGCTCTCTGCCTCCCGCAATCTGGCCTGCAGCCTGCTCAGCTCAGCTTCTTGGGATCGCACATGCCTTTCGTTCTGACTGGCCTGTAACAGGCAGTGACAGATAAGAGTTTGTAGTTGCAATGTTGTCTCTGTTGTAACTTCCAAACCATGTAAGTCCAAACCATTACTTTTCAGGAAATGGAAGAAAGAAACGGTATTCCACTGGCTCCAATGTTATTACTTTGGCATAAGCTCTTGTTACTACTTTTCCTTGGTTAAATATTTATAAAACCCACATACACACACTACTTTCATTTTCAAAATAAGAAAGATAACAGATGTACAAGTTGAAAACATGTCGCAGCACAATGCGTTGTGAGCTTTCAGATCATCTTTTTCCGCTTGCATCTTTCCCCCCCCAAAAAAAACATTAAAAGTTGAAACATGGAGATGCTATTCTACTATGCTGGTGAACTATAATGCAATGGTACTGTATGGAAACCTCATGTATATCACAAAACTGTAACTTTTCAGATTTCAAATTCCAAAATAGAAAAACTAGGCGAGCTTGCAGATCAGCTAGTTTTGTTACTTTTGTGGGACACTGTAGTAAAGTGTTTCCCAAACTTTTCAGGTCAAGACCCAAAAGAGTGTTTCTGCGGCCGGGACCCAAACTAGTGAAATTAGCAAATCTACAAGACGCGTTGTATACTTATGGAATGTATATATATTTTTTTAATGTAGGAAAAAGAAAATGGGATTTTTACTCGAGTCGGGACCCATAAAAATCGGTTTGTTACCCACGAATGGGTCCCAACATACTGTTTGGGAAACAGTGCTGCGGTATTTCAGTCACCTGGTCCTGGGCCAGCCTGTGCTGTGTGTGGGTGTGTTCCAGGTCAGATTGCAGGTATCCTACGGTGGCGCGGCTCTGCTGCAGCCTGCTCTGCGCCTCCTGCAGCTCCGCCCGCAGCCCGGCCACCTCCGTCTCCCTGCCCTCCCGCTGCGCCTGCACCTCCGCCTGCCACCGCTGCACCTCTCCACGCATCGCATCGCACACTGCCCCCTGCTGGTCGGCCCGCTGTAACACAGGGGCCAGGAAGAAGGGATAGTTAGCAGAGTGAAGAGTGAATAGTCTCGCGTCGCGTTGCCAGAAAAAACTGTTCAACCATCTCCAAATGCTACTGTATATGGAGTCTAAAACTACACCTCCAAAAAATCTAAGGCGGGAAGCTGTCATCAGTTTGCCATTTCCGTTCGCGAAAATATCTTTTAAAATATCTTTTAAAATATCTTTTAATTTTCTTTTTTCAATTTCCATTTCTGTTACTGTAAGCGCAAGCTAAATCCTTTGATGATTTTGGTTTATATTAGGATTTGCACAATTGTAAAGACGAAACGGAAGTGGGGAGGAGGCTTCACATCCACTTTATCGCTTGATCATCAACAGAGCTTCGGTGCTCCAGACTGTATGACCGGAAGCATTTGAAAACTGTGGGAGGCAAGTTGGAAACAGGATGGCCATGCCAGGCTAGCCAGTGAGTGAATGTGTGTGTGTGTGTGTGTGTGTGTGTGTGTGTGTGTGTGTGTGTGTGTGTGTGTGTGTGTGTGTGCGTGCGTGCGTGTGTGCGTGTGTGCGTGTGTGTGTGTGTGTGTGTGTGTGTGTGTTAAGGCAGGGCTTCCAACTCTTGTTCAGCTCCAGACACAAAACTAGTGTCTACCCAGGACCCAAGCTTACAAAAGTACTTCACGAATTTACCAGTGGTGTAAAGTAACTAAGTAAGATTTACTTAAGTACTGTACTTAAGTACATATACTTTTACTTTTAATTCTACTCCACTACATCTCGAATCCAAATGTTGTACTTTTACTCCACTACATTTATTTTAAAACTTAAGTAACTTTGCAGATATAAATGATCATATTATAAAACATACATTAATCCACTTTAGCCCTATTCTATTTTTTTATTAGAAAATAGCCAATCTACAAGCTCACAATGCGTTGCATCGCAACGCGTTGTAAGCTTGTAGATCTGCTATTTTTAAAGATTTTGTACTTTTACTTTTGGTAAGTATATTTTGATGCCAATACTTTCATACTTTCACTTTTACTTTTACTTAAAAAAGATTTGAGTACTTTTGCCACCACTGGAATTAACACCTCCTAATATAAAAGAATATGGCATATTTACTCGTGGCCCATACGAAACACTGTTAACTTTAGCCAAAAATAGCACATCTACAAGCTCACAATGCCTCGCAGTGAGCTTGTAGATCGGCTATTTTTGGCAAAGAGGTTTGGTGTATTGGGGAAGAAGAGCAGACTAAGTACTGAGTGAAAGGTGAAGTGTATATTGACTGTTCAAGTGGTTAAATATCTGAAAACACAAATTGACAAATCCAAAATACACTGATAATTGTGCTGTCAAACAATGAAACTATATGGTATCTATGAAAAAAGGTTGTGCTTCATCTCTCTCTCTCTCAACTAGGGTCCTTCGCCTGAAAACGTTGAAGACCCCTGCCCTAGTATGACTTTAGAAAACTACACTGCAGTGAACTGCTCTTCACCTTCTCTGGAGTATGAAAGAGCCTTTGGTGTTTCTATGAGTGAAGTAGTTGTGTGTGAGTGTGCGTGTATGTGAGGCTTCTTGGACAGTGTACGTAATGCGGTGCACTGCGCACGCCAAGCGCCTCCCCGCAGCTTCACCGGCACTTTAATGTCACCGGCTCTACTGTACACTACATTAGATTATTAGACTCCAGAGTACAATATCCCAGATGGGATAATATTGTTTTTTCCCCCTCTGGCTGATGATGCATTACAAAAATAAGGACTGGTGTAACAGATGTCTCTCGGGGTGAAAATAATAAATCACACACAAACTCGTAACATGGTTGGGAAGCGTACGGGGCCACGAACACATATCCACACCCACAACACACTTCAGTGATTCATTTACTCTCTTTATTCCAGCTGAGCACCGAGCTGTGAGATAGAGGAACCAAAGAGAGTAGGGAATGGATAAAGAGAGAGGAAAAAAACAGATTAGTTTGCATTTAACTTGCAAACATCGTTAAGGTCTGAGCACTAATTGTGTTGTTTTAAATGAGCGAAATCTGATAATGACTCCATTAGTGACTTGAGTGTAATGATGACTCCCAGGGTTTTTAGAGAGAGAGAGAGAGAGTAAGTAAAGAGGAGAGGAGAGGAGAGGAGAGGAGAGGAGAGGAGAGGAGAGGAGAGGAGAGGAACAGATGTACCGAGTCTGAATTGCCACAGGCTGTCTGCGGAATCTCCATGTAAACACACAGCCATAGCAATAATACAGCATATGGGTGGAAGTGATACGTTGCAGCCAAGACAGCACAGACAGCCCAACAGGAGAAATAGAATAATAACAGTGGGACAAATATGGCTAAAGAGCAGTGAGTGAATGTTGATTTCATGCATGTGCGCGTGTGTGTGTGTGTGCGCGCAGGGGCGTCAAAAGGGGGGGAAAAGTGGGACTGAGTTACTAGGGCCCAAGGTGGAGGGGCCTTAATTATTTTATACTTTAGCTATTGAAAAATAGCAGATCTACATCCTCACAGAGCTTGTAGATCTGCTATTTTTTTGGAGCTGTGTGAAACACAGGCTCCCTATACGTAGCTTTGTGGGTCTGTCTGTCTGTGTGTCTGTCTGTGTGTGTGTGTGTCTGTATGTAGTCTGACTTCGGCACGCTACTAGTCCCACAGTTTTGCCACCACACACTCGCGCCATATGTCAAATCGACCGGCTTACTCGGGAATAGTGGGCTAGTAACTTGCTAAGAGAAAGGTTCAATAGTTTAATTGATATTAATTTATTAGTGAATTAATTTTCCCCATTGACTTATAATGGCAATCGCAAAAAATCACATTCAATTATTTGTCTCTCGCAAACCATAGGGGCTAGAGTTTCAAGACTTGGAGAGGAGGTTCATAATGATTTCAAGGATTAAATAAGAGAGTGACTTCCGGTGACGTATGGAGTAGCTGTGTGAGCAGTGGGCTCAGCTCGTGAGAAACTTGTTTTATTTTATTTTTAAATCATCCTATTACTGCGGTTCATCGTTGTGTAGCTACATCGACATCTGACATTCGTCTTGCTTTTGATGGGGCCTAAGCCTAATACAAGATTAAACAAAGGAACAAAGGAACTGAACAAACAATCAGTCGGCGCCCGACTTGGCGTGGACAGCCTCATGTCAAACATGAGTTTGGATGCATCAACAGCAGCTATAATGGCTGCGATCGAGAAGCAGGGCTTGGAAATGAGGGAATTAATTGAACAGTCTGTGAATGAAATAACCACTCGTTTGGACTCTCTTGAAAACTCTCTCAAGCTCGTGAAGAAGGAACAAACTGCGGCAGCAAAGAAAGTCAATGGTATTGCCACCGCCGTGGCACTACACGACGCCCGCCTGGTCGCGCTGGAAAAAACCTGCCAAGATTTGCAGGAAGCTAACGAGCAGCTTAGCGTGAAGGTGGTCGACCTGATCGGGCGGTCCAGGCGCTCGAACCTGCGGTTCATTGGAATCGGTGAGGGCCTGGAGAAGGGCAATCCTACAGCCTTTATAACTGAGCTGATCGGTTCACTTTTCGGCCCGGAGGCTTTCACCAGGCCGGTGGAGGTGGACAGAGCACATCGGATTGGACCCAAATCGGCGGGCAGCGCTGAAGGAGGACGTCCCCGGGTCTTCATCGCCAAGATACACCGGTATCAAGACAGGGAGCTGATTCTACGTCTGAGCAGAGAGAAGGGCCAGCTCACCTACAACGGCACCAAACTACACATCTTCCCGGACTATTCACCTGAGGTTCTGAAGCAACGTCAAGCATTCAGCTCTGCCATCAAGATTTTCCGAGAAGCTAAAGCGAAAACATCTCTACGTTTTCCTGCAAAGTTATATGTCGAGCACAAAGGAACGACCACTACTTTCATCGACCCTGTCGACGCCAAGGCCTTTGCTGACAGTTTGTCTTCTGAGTCTGGCTGATCGTGGACGGTAAAAAGCTACACTGAACCGAACCGCAAAAAGTAATATGCTCTAGCCTTTTTTTTGTGTTTTTGTTTTTTCCCTCATTATTTGTTTTTTCTTCTTTTGTTTTTGCTACTTGTTTTTTTGTTATTTTATTCTCTTTTTCTTTGGTAGCCTATTGTTTTTTTTTAAAGCAAGTTTTATCACTGAGGGTGTTACATAAATAAATAAAAACGTAAATTGCACTATTTCTGGGTTAGTAGTATTATTATTATATATATATATATATATATATATATATATATATATATATATATATTCCTCTTCTAAGCAAGGGTGATTAATTATAATTTAGATCTGTTTAATATTCATGTACTTTCTCACGGTGGTGGGCCTACATTCTTTGTCGTTTAATGGTCCTAACAGATCCATACGACGGCCTAGTAGTCTCATCTAGATTATGGGGGTGGGAGTATTGCCAAATTGTTTGGTTTTTGGGGAGGGCGGGGGTGGGTGGGGGGTTTATGTTAAGTGTACCAGACTGTATCAGCACTATGTCTTATAGATTATTTAAAGCGAGTAAGCCTATGCCTATCATACGAGTCACATTTGTCTTAAATCACTGTGATGAGTGATAACGGCATCAATACTGCACCTTTAACTTTTATCACTTGGAATGTAAATGGACTGGGTAGTCAAGTCAAAAGAGGGAAGGTTTTCGCTCATTTAAAGTCATTTTCTGCCGATATTGTATTCCTACAAGAGACGCATATCAAGCCATCTGACCAATCTAGACTAAAAGCAAATTGGTTCTCAGAGGTTTATCAATCTACCTTTTCATCAAATGCTCGAGGTGTTGCTATTTTATTTAGAAAAAATGTTCCGTTCCAATTGTCCTCTCTTATTAGTGATCCCAATGGTAGATACTTGATAGTCTCTGGTAAAATCAACAATATTCCTATCACTTGTGTTAATATCTATGGTCCTAATACTGATGATCCTGAATTTTTTCGGAGGGTTTTTAATTTATTACCTGATCCCAACTTGACAAACCTGATTATTGGCGGTGACTACAATATGTTTTTGGATGGTTATCTTGACCGCTTGTCAACACGTCCTGCCCCGCTTAGCAAATCTGCTTGTACCTTGCATAACCTAATGAAATCATTTAATCTAGTTGATATTTGGAGAATACAGCATCCCACTGACAGGGAATACTCGTTCTTCTCTCATGCTCATAAATCATATACACGTATTGATTTTTTTCTTATTGATTCTAAGCTGATAGCAAACGTTTTAAATACAAAATATCAAGGTATCCTTATCTCTGACCATAGCCCTCTCACTATGACTTTTAAATGGTTACTTCCAAAAACCTTTTTCCCCTGGCGCTTTAATTCTCTACTATTACAGGATAATAATTTCAATGAGTACATGAAAGCATCCATTAATGAATTTGTATCATTTAATGATAACGGTGATGTTTCTGACTCCATTTTGTGGGAATCGTTTAAAGTCGTGGCGAGAGGCAAAATAATTGCTTATGAAGCTTCTAAAAAGAGAGAGAGGCGCAAACGCCTTGCTGAAATTGAGCAACAACTTCCTGATGCTGAGAGACTGTATACATCTTCTTTGTCAATGAGGGATCTGTATTCTGTCATGAAATTGAAATATGAATATAACACCATTATGAGTGACCAGATTAGCAAACAGATAATTAAGCTGAAACAAAAACAGTTCGAACTGGGTGATAAGCCTGGTAAACTGTTAGCCAGACAGCTGCGTGGTGCGCAGGCAAGCAGGTCTATCCTTAAAATCAAATCCACAACTGGTGAATTAATAACCGACCCGCAAGATATTAATAATTATTTTAAAGACCATTTTGAAATGCTATATTCTGCTAAGCATAATGCAACAGACGACGAGATCGAGTCATTTCTGACATCTGTCGACTTACCTAAATTAAATGATATCGCCAAGGCCGACATCGATTCTGAAATTACTATTAATGAAGTTAAAGATGCGATTAAAGCTCTCGCGAGCGGAAAGGCCGCTGGGCCTGATGGATATTGTGCAGACTTCTTTAAGGCTTATAGTGATCTTGTCTCTCCCTTGTTACTCAGAATGGTTAAACATTCTATTGATAGCAACATTTTTCCACAGTCTCTTTATGAGGCCAATATTTGCCTATTACCTAAAAAGGGGAAGGATGAATCGGATCCATCTGCATATAGACCCCTTAGTCTTCTAAATTTTGACCAGAAAGTGGTTGCCAAGATTCTATCAGCTAGGTTAGCGAAACACATGCATTCTCTTATACATCGGGATCAGAATGGATTTATGGCTGGCAGGCTTTCTTTTTTTAATACTCGTAGATTATTTAATATAATGTATGCCAAATATAAATCAGATGATAAACCCGTGGTCATATCGCTTGACGCTGAGCGCGCCTTTGATCAAATCGACTGGAGATATATGCATGCCACATTAAGACACTACGGATTTGGTGACTATTTTTTGAAATTGGTAAAAATGCTTTATACCTGCCCTTCTTCTTCCATACTGACTAATGGCAACAAATCATCATCTTTCAAGCTACAACGCGGGACGAGACAGGGCTGTTGTATGAGCAGCTTATTATTTAACTTATTGCTAGAACCGCTCGCTATTGGTATTAGAAAGCATTTGGACATCAAAGGCATTAAAGTGGGTAACGTGGAATGTAAACTCTCGCTTTACGCGGATGATTTATTAATTTTTATGATGGATCCATCTTCATCCCTCCCCCCGCTTCTATCCTTAATTAAGCATTTCGGTAAACTGTCTGGCTACTCTATTAATTGGCAAAAGAGCGCGTTTATCCCTCTTAGTAACAATCTAGATTCCTCTTATCTTCAGTCCCTCCCGTTTAAGATATCTACCGACGCGTTTACTTATCTGGGCTTATCTATCCCTTTGAACCCTCTGTCTTTGTTTAAATATAATTTCACTCCGTTAATAGATAAACTCAAGACAGACATTGAATACTGGAGAACGCTGCCGCTATCTATGATAGGGCGCGTGAACGCTATTAAAATGGTTGCGCTACCCAGGTTCATGTATTTATTTCAAAACATCCCAATTAAGCTCTCAACGTCATTCTTTAAAAAAATCGATGCAATAATAATGCCTTTTATTTGGGGGTACAAAACTAACCGTATAGCAAAAAGCCATTTACAAAAATCTAAGATACTAGGTGGGTTCTCCCTCCCTGTATTTCAGCATTATTACTGGGCCACCAATCTCAGAGCTTTAATTTATTGGCAAAACCAGCCTCTTCATTCTCCCTCCGATGCTCCTATATGGCTCCAGTTCGAATCTCAGGCAGTGAAGAATAGCTCCCTTTCAGCTCTTCTGTTTTCCTCCAGGGATTATCCAGTCCACCTATTGGGTGATAATTGGGTTCTGGAAAATTCAATCAAAATATTGAAACAGATAAAAAGAGTGCTTTTAGTTCCCGACATGTCATTATATTCTCCTATTTGTTTCAATCACAACTTTATTCCTTCGCAGTCAGATATAGCCTTTTCAAACTGGAAGGATAAGGGTCTGATATCCTTTGCAGATCTTTATGTTAACAACCAGTTTGCATCCTTTTCTGAGCTGAAAGACGCATTCTCACTTCCACAATCCCACTTTTTTCGTTATTTACAAGTTAGGCATTTTGTGCAAAATAATTTTATTAATTTTCAAACCTTTCCCCAGGAACACTGTTTTTTTGCATTAATGAAACTCCATCCAAATTCTAAACACCTCATATCCAAATTTGTTTCATTGTTTGCTAAAGCATCTATTCCGTCAACAAACCACATTAAGGCTTCTTGGGAGGCTGATATTGGGGTGGAATTGCCCGATGAGATCTGGAGCGAGGGGTTGAAGAGAATCCACTCAGGCACAATCAATGCCAGATTGCAGCTTGTCCAGTTCAAAGTGATCCATAGATTACACTATTCCAAGGTTAAAATGAACAAAATGTATCCAACTGTCTCTGACACTTGTGACAGATGCAACATTTCCAAGGGCACGCTGGGACACACGTTCTGGTCGTGCCCAAGGATTGTTCCATTCTGGAAAAGTATTTTTGCATGGTACAGCAATGTATATCGCACTCACATCGAACCTGACGCACTGACTGTCCTGTTTGGTTGCTCCGATGCCTCTCTCGCTCTTCCGTATGCGGTACAGCAGACTCTTATGCTTGGTACACTTATTGCGAAACGAATCATTCTAACCGAGTGGAAGACCGCTGTCATTCCAAGTTTCTCTAAATGGCTTAATGAGTTTGTATCATTGATACATTTGGAGAGGCTGCGATGCCACAGACAGGACAGTCTTGTAACATTTGAATATATCTGGGGTCCTATTACGGGTCATCTTGACTCTTTATGATTATGACTGCCCATGACATCTAGTAGCCATACTGTTGGTTGTACATCTCCTATACCCAAGTTGCCATACCGTATGTTATGTTGTACAGCTCTGTGGGCTATGATATATAATATTATAGTTTACAATATATATATATATATGGTTGTATATACATTAATATAATGTTATGGTGTACATCTCTGTGTGGCTATGATATATATTATGTGTTACAATCTCTGTGGGCTATAATACATATTGTTAGGGTTTACATTGTATATATTATATATGTATACATGGTTATATATACATTAGTATAATTCATATAATTATTGTATTACATATGGTTATATATTATGGTTCACTATTTCAAGTAGGACTATAGATGCCTAACTGTTCCAAGTGTTTTAAATAATACATTGTATTTATTTTTGTATGATAGGTTACCACTCTCGTTTCTACTATGCTCTCCAGTCTGGTGTATGTTGTCTTGTTCGTCTTGTATTGTCTTTTATAAAAGCAAATAAAAATTAATATAAAAAAAAAAAAAAAAAAAAAAAAAAAAGGATTAAATAAAAAATAATTGTGTCATTTGGCCGCATGGTGGCGCCATAACACCCCACTTTACGTTTTGGCCTGTAACTCTTGAACCGTAGGTCGGAAAATTAAAAATATTTTTTCCCTGGATTCCTTGGGTCATGACGCATCTCCCCATATAGGCCACGCCCATTTGCGCCATGATAGATTTTCCGCCATCTTGAATTTTCTCCAAAACACACTTTTTGCTCCTTTTCCTACATATTTTCTTCAAATGTCACAAAAATCGGTACACATGATCCACACACACACACACACACACACACACACACACACACACACACACACACACACACACACACACACACACACACACACACACACACACACACACACACACACACACACACACACACACACACACACACACACACACACACACACAGCTCCACTTCACACGGGTGTGATTTTTTAAAGTCGTGAAAGCGTGTGCAAATCTTTGAATATATGTTTTTTTAAGCGAACATTTGTAACTCAAATTTTGCTTCTGGGGGGTCCCTGGAACTAAATATTTTGAGATGGGGGTCTGTGACGCCATGGCCAAATACATATCATTTTGGGGGTCCTTCACATGAAAAGGTTTGAGCACCACTGACATAGAAACATAGGTTTTTCAAAAAACCTTAGAAGGATTTGAAATATTCAAAGACTTGCACAAATGTTCACGATTTTTCTAAGCACAAAATAATGCGTAATAATGCGTTTCCAGTCTAAATGGGTTAAACCCCCTCCCCCTATGAAGAACATTCATAGGCCAGGGCCCAGAATGTGTGTGAATGTGTGTACGTGTATGTCCTCCTTCCTGCAGAGGAGGAGGGGGAGGAGGAGGAGGGGGAGGTCTAATCCATAACGTGGCGGCGGGCTGCATGGCTGCATACATTACTGCATCAATCAGTGCTAAGCTGCAGTGTAATTTTCTAACTCCCTATTTCTCTCCCAACCTCATCACACAGACAACACCCCATGGCTGTTCCTGATGAGATTCAGAGCTGCAGAGAGTGAGGGAAGGACATGGGGGGAGGGGTGTTTATAGCACAGCCTACCTTTTCTCTGTCTCTTCTCTCCTCTGCTTTCTCCCTATATCCCTCCCTTCCTCACTCCTTCACACACTCCCACACTCTCTCTCTCTCTGTCTCTCCCTCTCTCTCTCTCTCTCTCTCTCCCTCTCTCTCTCTCTCTCCGGCAGCTCTAGCCCTCTCTGATTAATTTCCAACTAGATCGCTTGGCCAGCAGTATTATTAGCATAAAATTTCCATGGATCAGGCCCAGCAATGAAACCCCTTTCATCAAGTCGCTTGTCAAACATAAAATTTCAAATCTCATTTTGTTTCTAATATCATTTTCAAACTGTGGGGGGTGTGAAGGCAGGGGGGGGGGGAGGGAGGAATCCGGAGCTATAAGAGATGGAGAGTGGGGAGACATGGAGGCGGAGGGTGGAGGAGGGTGCTATGCAGAAGATAAACGGAGTCATCAATCAAAATTAAAAGAGCTCTGGGCTGGAATGAGATTCTGTACAGGCATGCACATGTATCTGCCTGCATGGTCGCGTGCACGCGCATGCACCAGTGCATGCATCAGGCCTACAGACCAAGGTCACCACTGAGCGGAGAGAGAACGAGAGGGGGTCCATAGATCTGTCTGTGAAGAAAGACAAAGCAAAACGAAACATAAAGAAATCAGTGTCTGACACATGATGCTTACAGCTCACTTAACGGATGATTTATGCTTAGTTGCGTGCCAGTGTCGCCGCTGTCGCGCACTGAAAATTGCAGACCTACAAGCTCACAACGCGCCACGCGACGATGCGTTGTGATCTTGTAGATCTGCTATTGCCAGTGCCCGACACCGGCATGCGGCTATGTATAAATGAGGCATTAGCCGCTCATCTTCTGAAGCTTATAGTCAGCAGCAGAACTGTCACCGCGCTGCATCTATCACGCCACACCAGATCCCTCCACAAACTCATAAAACGCCTGTCAATGCGCTACACTTTGACAGCCTCTGCAATAAATAACAATAAACACTTGATTACAAAATGTGCAAAGCTTTCACTAATATCCCCCACTCACACACACACGCACACAGACGCACGCACACTTACGTCGTCACACTGTACCATTAATTATGAAAAATAACAGAGGAGAGTATGTGGGCGGCGGGGGGGGGGGGGGGGGGGTTCATTTTAATAAGGATACAGAATCGATGCAATTTCATCAATCTGAGCTAATTAAAAAAAAAAGCTATATTGTGAAACAATCAAGGTGCATAAACAAGATTAAAATAAATGAAGAAACAGTGCCGAGAGCAACGCAGGGCGCCGCTAATTAAACCATACTAATTGTCATTCCATGGCTGTGCGCTGTTTGTTGACACCACAGAGGAGAGAGCAGTGCAACGCGTGACCACCCCTGTGAGACCTGCACCGACCATTATCTCCAACAGAATTCATTAGGCTGAGGGGTATGCAGCAGAGAACCACCCACAGAGTGGTGGCACTTCAAACATGGATCTACACTTGATCATTCATGAAGGGTCAACTCGGCTGTGGCTTTGTGTGTGACATGAAAGTGTTAAACCTATATTTACCCTAGTGAAAACATACTGTACAACAGACTTATGTACAGCATGTATCCATCCCTCCAAACCATACAACGTGGAAATACAAACAGGTTGGCACCATTTAAAACATTATTCAAGTCCTTTAAATATGACTTCCGAGTAACTTTTCCTGACAATTTCTAAATAAGAGCCACTGTCTCTGCCTGGAGTTTGAGAAACCACACATTTGTGGTTAATGAGATTTCACAGCTCTGTTCATATAGACATACTGTAGTCTCGCGTAGCCAGACAACTATTCCACAATCTCCGAATGCTATATAGAGTCTGGAACGGCAGCTACCGAACGGCGAGTATCGGAAGTAGCCACTGCTACACTGAACTGTAGTCCCATTGGAAACATAACAGAAACACAATAGCTCAGACAAAGTCATTCGAGCGGCCTATTCTTGTTATGGGTGTATAGTTTAAGAAAACGTTTGAAAACATCATAGAGGTAACACCAATAACACCAGAGAAAGACGAAATAACGCCCCCAAAAATGTTGAAAGGAGACTTAACGCTTCCAGTAGGACATGCACCAAGGGAGCGGTTGCGTCACATCCGCTTTATCTCGCACTCATTGTTTCTATTTCCGTTTAGTAGAACTATCTGACTAATGCCTGATTTATATTCTGTTGCGTTCTGGTGTCTCGCACCAACATTAGCAGACCCAGAAGCACACAATGTGTTGCGCTGCAATGCATGTTGGGCTTGTTATGTACATCGGCCATCCTCGGAGTGAGATACGATGCGCAACCAAATACAAATCAGGCTTAGTATAGTATGTACTGTATGTAGGCCTATAGTGTAGTATATGTGTAGCTGTGATATAATTGTAGACTTTGCAACGCCGGAAGGGAAAGCAGGTAAGGGCCTTTCTTTAGCAGCCAAGTTAACCACCCAGCATCCCTTCTGGGGGAACATTTGCCAAAAATAGAAGATTTACAAGCTTAAATAAATGTAATCTACAACATTTGAAAGGAGTTGTGAGTTAGTAAATGTCCAAGTACAGTTTTAATTCCAGTCTGTTTACTAAGAATAGAATGTTTAAGTGGTCAAGTTAGCCGATAAGCTAATGCCAATGATGTGCTCATAATATGATTGCTGTGAACACGAGGTCTCTCAGTTTCACTCTCACTGCTCTTCAAACAAAAACAGTAAAATGTTTTGCAATGTACATGAGGTCACAGGCCCACGATAATATCGAGACATTTTTGTTATTGCGATATCGCGACAACATTGTTACATGATTAAAACATATCAAATGGGGGGCTGTAGCATAACGCATATCGTGGTGGAAACCTACCTATTGTATGTCCAATATCACTCGTTTTGTATTTATCATTTAAAAAAATGATTTAAAATAGTGAACTGAAAATAGCAAGTACTGCTTGTAGATCTGCTATTTTCAATAGTTTTGTGTGACAGTCTTGTATGATGAAGCAGGGCTTTGCTTTACGAAAAAACATACAAATTTGAAACTTGGAGATACGAGGTTTCTGCCCGACGGTGACGATATGAAACTTGAAAATTCCTTGAAATTAAAAAAGGTTGAGAATCACGACTGTATAGTACTGCATAGTACTAAGCGCATGTGAAATGTACGTGTCTGTACCTGTATGTATGTAGCCTGATAAATCAGTCCGCACATCACCACCCCCTGTTGTGAAGTGTGTGATAGAGTCTGACGCTTGCAGTCAGGCTAGTATGTATGTACATTGCATTGCATTGCAAGCATGTACTGTGTGTACATGCATGTGTATGTGCATTCGTTCTTGCATGTGTGCGCGAGACCTGTGAGAGAATGCTATCCTTGTCCAGCTGCAGTTGGCTGCTTCTCTGGCTCTCTGCCTGCAAGGCGTCCTCCGTCTCTCTCTGAGTTGACTGAAGATTCTTCACCTCCTTCTGCAGGGTCAGCACCTCCTCTCTCGCAACTAACCGCTGCTCTGACAGCTGTGCACATGCACGCACACACACGCACACACGCACACACGCACACACACACACACACACACACACACACACACACACATACACACATACACACATACACACACACACACACACACACACACACACACCCCAGAGGGTCAAGGAAGGGCATGACAGTATACAGTACAGCTGCACACAATAAGATCATGAGTGCACACAAACACGTTTGATGCTAATTGGAATTCTACGTGTTTTCTATGAGTTTGTCACACACAAAGCTACATTCTGTGCCACAGAGACAGAAACGCGCATGCCATGCATGCTTGCCCACTCGACAAACACACACACTCATTTAATGTTCAGTGAATCGTTATCACTTATCAGAAATAATTGGTGCACAAGTGTGAAATTGAACAAAATCCCACCCCATATAATTAAAGAAAACACTGCAAGCACACAGTAACAGAGGAGCCAGGGGAGCGTGAAGACAGCGATACAAGCACAGCCTATAGTTGTCCTCCTTCTCCCATGACTGCAACCTGTAGAGCCAGGGGTCTTCAACGTTTTCTGCCCAAGGACCCCTTAGTTGAGAGAGAGATGAAGCAGGGACCCCCACAACCTTTTCAGAGATTCCATTTAGTTTAATCGTTTGACAGCACAATCATCTGTGTATTTTGGATTCATGTAAATTTGTGTTTTCAGATATTTAACCACTTGAACTGTCAATACCTAATAAACTTGACCTTTCACTGTGTAATTAGTCTGCTCTTTTCCCCCTCTACACCAAAGCTCTTTGCCGAAAATACGCTGCGAGGCATTGTGAGCTTGTAGATTGGCTATTTTTGGCTAAAGTTCTCAGAATATGGACACTAGGGTTGAAGTTATTAATATAAAAAAGGAGAAAAAAAAACGTTCTATCACTCAAAGATTTGGAGGACCCCCTGTAGTGCCTCTGAGGACCCCCTAGGGGTCCCGGACCCCCTGTTGAAGACCTCTGCTGTAGAGCACTGTCAGTGGAATTCACAGAGAATCCGGATGTCCTCTAATTAGCGGTGGTGGATAATCCTGGTCAAATAATACTCAACCACAAGTGAAAGTTGTTCAGATATTTGATATTAATTGTATCAGACCTATGTATATTGTATATTCCTATACAAAGCCATTATAACTTCAAACTCCACTTTAACCATCGAAAACACCCGTCCTTGGTTCTTGTGACTCATACTGTCATCCTAATACGTGAGGAGGCAGAGTTTTTTCATTTATATCTTTTTTATTGTATTTAATTGTTTTCATTTTCCAAAGGGATTATTGAGAATAAAGAAAAAAGTAGATACCCCAAAAATAAAGTACAGATACAAAAAGAATGTACTTAAGAACAGCACTCAAGTAAATGTACTCCGTTACTGTTCACCACTGCCTATCATTCCTCCTTTACCGTAACTCGGTAACTCTCTGCAGTTTTGATAAGTCACCAAAAGAAGAAGAAATCCTACTCCATTCACTTCCCATACTCTTTCCACCTCAAAACATTAAGTCTATCTCTCTCTCCCTGTCTTTCTGTCTGTCTCTCTCTCTTGTTCTATCTGTGGTTCTTTCTGTTCCTCTCCCCACCTGTCTGCTTGGATTAAAATGACATCTCCCTGTGAGTCTCAGGAAATGCCACATAAAGCAATTACTAACAAGCCCGATGCCCCCCTTTTCTTTGTGCAGGGGGGAAAGGGGGCAGAGAGGGGGCCATGTGCCCTTGAGCAAAAATGAATTTTCCAATTGCAGTTAGTTCTTCCATGAATAAATAAACAAATGAATAATTGAAAGAGCAACATGAATAAATAACATCACAAACATTTCGCTAGCACTCATAAGTATTCTGCAGATAACTTGAGCTGCATGCTAATGATAAAAACAGTACATGTAGCAGGTCGAGATGCATTATTCACTTCTCCACGCCATCCCAAAATTAAATAAATAAAAATCTTTCAAGGAACTCAAAACATCCTCTCAGCATTGAAGTGACAGGCCTGTCCCATTTATAACACGCAAGGACACTGTAGAAAACAAATAAACTGACCAGTCAAATGCAGAACGGAATAAATAATCCAGCAAAGGAGCCTGTGGCCATCGACAGTTTCTACGTATATACTGTAACTATAACTTCTCCTCTGAGCTAAGAACTCGAAAATAACCTTGAGGCTTTAGAGAGTTGTAAGAGTAGATGAGGGGTGCGTTAGGGCGCACGGTGGCGCAGTCTGTAGCGATGTCGCCTCACAGCCAAGGTCCCAGGTTCGATTCCTGCTGGGGGACGCTGGGATGAGTCATCAATGCCCATACCCTAGGTGGGGTTGGCGAAAGGGCCTTCCTGTGTTCTCACACATATTCTCCCCGTGTCCTCTAGGGTAGGTAGGTAACCTCACAAAATACATGCAGTAATCCTGGTCTCTATACTGCCTCAGCCAGGGCGCCTGATAGTGGGGAAAGGAACCATTTGGAACAATGTGTTCCCTCCACGCACTACATCCTACCTGGGGAAACTCCCCCCTGTCAGGTGATAAGAAACGGCCAGCTGAACGCTATAATCATGCATTGACGGAAGCATGCGCTCAGTTCAGGGCTCTCCCCAGGTTGGCAGAGGGAGATTACAACTTGGGCAATTGACACTGGGAGAAAAATGGGTTACAAAATCGTGGGATACAATTTTATAAAAATAACAGTTGTTTCATTGAAAATGTTCCACTAACTTCACACAAAGTTAGGTCTATAAAGTCATAGTCAACTACAATGCACTGTAAAGTGAGTAGAGTGTCTAACCTGTTCCTGAAGCAATTTTAGCTGCTCCTGGGCAGTCCTCAATTCCATGGTCAGTCTCAGCACCGTCTCATCTCTGATGGCAACCTGAACACCCCCACCCCCGATAGGGCAACATGAAAGCTGCTGTATTTAATTAAATGCTACAGAAACTACAAACAAACCACACAGAGAATTAGGGGCGCACCAGTTAATCAAACTAATTGATTTCGATTAATACAAAATAATTGATAACATAATACAACTAGAAATACTGTTCCTACGAAACAGTGTGGGCTCGCATGTAACACCATGTATGGGCACAACGATCTACCCTTTGGCTGCACCTCATTGGCTAAGGGCCCTGCCTTTGTACTGTCAAGGAGAACTTGACTGATAGATAAATAATGAAGATAACATACGTGTGCTCGCTTTCAGCGAGCCCACAAAAATCGATAACGTAATAAAAAAAACGATTAATAATCAATTCCTGTTTTGAGTCGTTATAGAGAAACATCTTCAAAGAACTAGTGAAAAAATACAGTATACGAGCTCACAATGCGTTGCATTGCGATATCGTGAATCGTGACATATGACTTCAAATCAATATCAGATTCACAATTACTTCAAACTTTGAATCAATTAGGATTAATTATTAAAAAAAGTGAAAATATAAGATCTAAGCTCAACACGTAGCTATGCAACCGATTGTAAACTTGTAGATCGGCTAATTTAGCTATTTTTGTACAGAATTGTACAATGTATAATACAAGGTTAAGTGGTTAATAATCAGACTAATGGCAGATGGCTGCCCGCCCTAGAGCCTGGGTCTGCCTGACGTTTCAAGAGTTTTTCGTTGCCACTGTCGCAAAATGGCTTGCTTAAGGTGGGACAATGTCGAGTCTCTGCTCTACCTGTAAAGGGCCTTGGTAGACAACTTGTTATGATTTGACACTTTAATACATTTGAATTTTATTGAAATTGAACTAACCGGTTTAGTCGACTATAAAAAGATCTACTGTATAATTTGTTGAGAGCGTAGGTCGCAGTTATCAGAACCGTCACAGCTTGTCCGTATTTGTCCGTACGGGTAACACCTGACACTGTGGTTCCCCTGGCACATCACTGTGACATCACAGGTGACATCACAGTGATACTGTCAGATACTCAGGGATCTCCATATATGGGCATAAAAGGGATTATGTTAGGGATCTCCATATATGGGCATAAAAGGGATTGTATCCCAGATGATGCCCTGTTAGGAGAACCACACTAACTGGTATAACAAAAACAATCTGCTTCTCAATTATTCGACTAACCTACATGAGCAAGATTAAGTTGGTCATTAGTGTGGTTGCCCGACAGGGCAACACACTGTAGTACTGGGGAAACTTTATTTTCACCACTAGATAAACTTTTTTGTGAATCAGATGCTTTTGGAAATTTATGGAAATCAGATGCAATTGGAAATTGAAGGAAAAACATTATTTTGAGGAGTGGTGTTAGCTTGAGTATTGGTTGAGCTTCACATGACAGTTAACTTGCTGCAGAATATAGTCACGGCAACCACACTTGCAATTTCTAATTGTATCTTTCTAGTTGTAGTCTGAGGCCTTAGGGTTTTTTCGTTGGATGTACAGTATTTGGGGATGATTGCGTACCTCCTGCTGCAGGGTCCTGTGTTTCTCAGTGAGCTGGAGCAGCTCCTGGCCCAGGCCCTGGCTCTGGGAGGACAGCCTCTCCTTCTCCTCTTGCACCTCCTGCAGCTCCCCTTGCAGCCTGCTCACCACCGCCTCCTCCTGGTTCAGCTGCACACATGCGCAAGGACTGTGAGACGCAGCTTCATCTTGTGTAATAATCAAAATAATCATAATATGGACCCCACTCTTTTAGATGCGAATAAGAAGACCGAAAGTTTGACAGCCTATCCCTCCCACAGTTTTCGCGGCACACACTCAAGCCATAATGTCTATGCGATTGAGTAGATAGGGTAATGGTCAGTGTATCTCAACCTCGGGTAGGGGCCCCACATTTTTTACTTGTTGCACAAAAGCATAACTTAATATTTTTTGGTCATTATATTGTCAAAAATAAATGTCTTAATTTTTCAAGATTTAAAAAAAGTTTCAAGAATAGCAATAGGCAGGGCAAAGCGTGTAAAAACCTGATTAAAGGGTGCACCAAACTTTTCTCAATTGATTCTTATGTATTTTTTCCTGTAGAATCCATTTCTGCAATATACATTTTTATATTGCGCATAATTAATGAGATAATTAGCATTTTTGACTAATTATGCTAATTATCTCATTAATTATGCACAATACATTAATATACTTTGCAGAAATGGATTCTACGGGAAGAATTACATAAAGATCAACTGAGAAAAGTTTGGTAAACCCCTTTATCAATTTTTGATGAATTCTTTCCCGTTCTTTCTGCCCATGGGTCAAATTATTTGTAACATGGGTGGAAATGACAGGACAAACCCTATTTAAAAAATGATAAAAGGGTTTACCAAACTTTTCTCTGTTGATTCTTATGTATTTTTTCCTGTAGAATCCATTTCTGCAATATACATTTTTGTATTGTGCATCATTAATGAGTTAATTAGCATATTTGAAGCATATTTGACATATGAGGGGAAATAACACAAAAAACCTATAACAATTTGATAAAAGGGTTTAACACACTTTTCTCAGTTGATCCTTATGTATTTTTTCCTGTAGAATCCATTTCTGCAATATACATTTTTGTATTGTGTATCGTTAATGAGTTAATTAGCATATTTGACATATGAGCGGAAATAACAGGAAAAACCTATAACAAATTGATAAAAGGCTTTAACAAACTTTTCTCAGTTGATCCTTATGTATTTTTTCCTGTAGAATCCATTTCTGCAATATACATTTTTGTATTGTGTATCGTTAATGAGTTAATTAGCATATTTGACATATGAGCGGAAATAACAGGAAAAACCTATAACAAATTGATAAAAGGCTTTAACAAACTTTTCTCAGTTGATCCTTATGTATTTTTTCCTGTACAATCCATTTCTGCTATGTACATTTTTGTATTGTGCATATTTAAGGAGATCATTTGCATATTTGACACATGGGCTTTAATAATTGTATAATAAATATGCGTATGGATAATTTGGCTGTAGGCAGACAAAATTATGCAATTAGGCCACAGAATATTTATATTTGATCAAAATGAATCTATTTGTATATCCCTAGTGGAGGACCCCCACCACTGCAGCGCACATAAAATGCTGTAACTCGGGCTAGGCGCGACCGGGAGAGCCGGGGCCAGTACCCACGCGTCCGCCTCGGCGGCGCGGAGACAGCCCTGCATAGAGCCCTGACCGCTGCCACTGCAGCCCCCTAAAAAGCCCATAACTCAGCCCCCCAGCGACTGGGGTGACCTGACGGTCCAAACTGGGACAAGAACATTGTCTGTCTGTTGCCAGTCTTGTCCCAGTTTGGTTCACTTGCAAACAGTTTCCACCAAGCCTGAGCAGAAAACCTCCCAGGAAATCAAAGTGCAGGGAGGAAGCTGATGATGAGAGCCTGGAAAGTCAAAGAAGGAAACCAAAGAGTCAACCTGCTAAAAAGAGGCGGAAAATAAAAGATGCTACATCCTCTGAAAATGAATCTATATGTACTTCAGAAATGCCTTCTTCCACATCAGAGTCTGACACTGAGTTTGTAATCAGCAGTGATCCAGATGCATCAGATAGAGTGAGTGAATACTCAGATGACTTTTAACCAGTAAGACTCCCTAATCGGGAGATAAGCGACCGTCAGGTCACCCCGGTCGCTGGGGCTGAGTTACAGGCTTTTTTAGCGGGTTGCAGTGGCGGTGGTCTGCCGCTAGGTGGTGCTCTACGCAGGGCTGTCTCCGCACCGCCGAGGCGGACGCGTGGGTACCGGCCCCGGCTCTCCCGGTCGCTCCTAGCCCGAGTTACAGCATTTAATGTTCTCTGCAGTGGCGGGGGTCCTCCACTAGGGATATAAAAATAGATTCATTTTGATCAAATGTAAATATTCTGTGGCCTGATGGCATAATTTTGTCTGCCTACAGCCAAATTATCCATACGCATATTTATTATACAATTATTAAAGCCCATGTGTCAAATATGCAAATTATCTCATTAAATATGCACAATACAAAAATGTACATATAGCAGAAATGGATTGTACAGGAAAAAATACATAAGGATCAACTGAGAAAAGTTTGTTAAACCCTTTTATCAAATTGTTGCAGGTTTTTCCTGTTATTTCCCCTCATATGTCAAATATGCTAATTAACTCATTAACGATACACAATACCAAAATGTATATTGCAGAAATGGATTGTACAAGAAAAAATAAATAAGGATCAACTGAGAAAAGTTTGTTAAACCCTTTTATCAAATTGTTACAGGTTTTTCCTGTTATTTCCCCTCATATGTCAAATATGCTTAAAATATGCTAATTAACTCATTAATGATGCACAATACAAAAATGTATATTGCAGAAATGGATTCTACAGGAAAAAATAGATAAGAATCAACAGAGAAAAGTTTGGTAAACCCTTTTATCATTTTTTAAATAGGGTTTGTCCTGTCATTTCCACCCATGTTACAAATAATTTGACCCATGGGCAGAAAGAACGGGAAAGAATTCATCAAAAATTGATAAAGGGGTTTACCAAACTTTTCTCAGTTGATCTTTATGTAATTCTTCCCGTAGAATCCATTTCTGCAAAGTATATTGTTGTATTGTGCATACTTAATGAGATAATTAGCATAATTAGTCAAACATGCTAATTATCTCATTAATTATGCGCAATATAAAAATGTATATTGCAGAAATGGATTCTACAGGAAAAAATACATAAGAATCAATCGAGAAAAGTTTGGTGCACCCTTTAATCAGGTTTTTACACGCTTTGCCCTGCCTACAAGAAAAGCCAATCTACAAGGCAAGCTCACTTGAGCTTGCAGATCAGCTGTTTTCACTATTCTTCGTATGAGAAGTATTAGGGTGTATTGTATGTACAGGTATGTTGTTTAACATGTTAGAAAAGCAGAAGAGTGTGCATGCGTGCATGTGTGTGTGCGTGTGTGCATGTGCGTGTGCGTGCGGTCTTGTGTCAGAAAAGGGGGGGGCTCCAAGAATATAAATGTTGGTATCCACTGGTATAGGTCACTGTCTAGTTCAACATGTCCATTGCAACTTTAAAAACACCTGATTAAAGACGCTTTGTGTGGATTTACCTGTCTCTCCCACTCTCTTTTGCAAGACCTGAGCTCTGTAGCTGCCAGCTGCAGTGCATCCTGGGAGGAGGACAGCTGTTGGTGTAGAAGGCGCTGGTCTTCCTCTTGGCGCTGGAGCTTTTCTCTGACGGCCCCGAGCGCCTCCTCTCGTTGGGAAAGCTGCAGTCAGGGGCGTCACAAGGGGGGGAAAAGTGGGACTGAGTTACTAGGGCCCAAGGCGGAGGGGCCTAAGGCCATGGCTACACGGAGCTGGATATTTCATATATCCCGGTTTTTCAGATATCCACATAGAAAAATATCTAGGTCCACACGGAGCTGGATATTTCATATATCCCGTTTTTTCAGATATCCACATAGAAAAATATCTAGGTCCACACGACAAAGATCTAGGTCTAACAAGCACACACACAGAAAGTCTTCAGAGATATCAGCTTCATGTGGCTGCAAGCCCCAACAGCACAAAAAAATGTCTAGCTTCAGAAATATCCAGCTCCGTGGACATTTTTTTATGCGTTTGGGGCTTGCAGCCACACAATGCTGGATATTTCGTCTGCGAAGATGGATATTTTTGAAACCAGATAAATAAGTGGAGAGATTGAAAAATATCCGATTCACTGGATCCGTGTAGACAGGGAACCCGGATATCTCTGAAGACTTTACTGTGTGTGTGCTTGTTAAACCTAGATATCTTTGTCGTGTGAACCTAGATATTTTTCTATGTGGATATCTGAAAAACCAGGATATATGAAATATCCAGCTCCGTGTAGCCTATGCCTCAATTATTTTATACTTTAGCTATTGAAAAATACCAGATATAGACAACATACTTGTAGATCTGCTATTTTTGAAGTCGTGAAAATGTGTGCAGATCTTTGAATACCGGTATATGTATTTTTTAAGTGAACATTTGTAACTCAAATTTTGCTTCTGGGGGTCCTTGGAACTAAATATTTTGAGATGGGGGTCCGTGGCCAAACACTTATCATTTTGGGGGTCCTTCAAATGAAAAAGTTTGAGCACCACTGCCATAGAAAAAAATGCAAAAACATAGAAGGATTTGAAAGACTTGCACAAATGTTCATGATTTTTCAAAAATAGCAGATCTACAAGCTCGCAGCGCAGCACTCGGTGCCGCGCTGTGAGCTTGTATATCTGCTATTTTTCAATAGTTAAAGCGCAAAATAATGCGTTCCCAGTCTAAATGGGTTAAACCCCCCTCCCTCTATGAAGAACATTCATGGTGGGCCCGCAGTGAATCCTTGTACCCAGGGCCCAGAATTTGGTGTGACACCCCTGGCTGCAGTGTTTAAAAAATGCTCTCTTACACAAGAACCAGTAGCGCTACACAGTGTACGTTGAACAACAACATATACTTATTGTTCTTTAATGGCCACAATAATGTGCCAAATAGATAACAGGATGATTCACTGGCCCTAGGAATCAGCAATCCTAGAAATGACAGTGATTTCTTCTCCAGCAATGGAGAGGTTGTTAGCTAGAGTGCAATCCCAGAATGGATTCCGTGATAATAATAACCAATTAAAGGGAGGAGGAGCAAGGCAAGTTGTGCACTGAAAATACCCACAGGAAAGAGGTGTTTGTTCAGCTTCCTGTTCGTAATCAAAATCTGTACTATATCCACTCAGCAATTTGTGCGCGTTTTAGGGAAATAGGTAATATTTTAGGATCCCATGCCTTTTTGTATTTTCCATTTCAGACCAAATTGGATAATGAGGGCTTGCACAGAACAATTTCTGCTGCTGTTATTCATTCGCTGTGAAATTGTGGCCAATTTACACAAAATAATCTGAGGGGGAAAAGCGGTTCTCCTGTGTTTTAGCTGAAAAATACTGTGTGTTTTTATTTTATCAATCTCCAAGGATGGATATAGAGGTGTGACAAGGATATGACGATTAACAACAAAGGGATACAGAATCCTGGCAGGTAAGGGGAATGGTGGCTCAGGTGAGATTATGCTGATTTCAAAGCTAGACTAAAACCAACTCAACGCTAAACCCACCACCAATAGACTATAGTAGTTAATAGTTAATACTGAAACCGTGGGCTCATTCGAAAACCAACTCATTCAGTTTGAGTCACATGGAGATATCAGTGTGGGCAATATGGGGAAGTGATGCTGAGAGATGATTTGAAATGATTATGGTATTAGAAGAAAAGAAAAGAAAAGTCAAACAGACAAACACAACAAGCACAAAGGGAAAGCTGCCCTTTGTGCTCCGTGTGGCTTATTTTCCACAAAGCTCATTAAGGAATTCTGTTAACATGCCTCGTAAGCACAAAATGTTAATTAAAAACATGGGGCTAATATGCATTTTAACGCCATGCTTTTGAACGCAGTATCAACTCATTTCCCATGCGGGCGTGCTGATTATAGTCTGATGTGGCCCTGGAGTTAATTAGAGTCCTGTGATGTGATGATGGGGTGACCACTCTGCAATCTGCCATCATCCCCCACTAACACACTGCAACACCTTCCTTTAACCACTTGAACCCTAATGTTCATATGCTTGGCATGTCATAATAGAGCATTCTGCCAACATTATTCCTATTTTTAGCAAAGAGATTTGGCTTAAGCTTAGGGGGGAAAAAGGTTGGGGGTCAAATGACAGAAATCTGGGGGACCAGAGTCAACTTAGTATAGTATATAGCAGTGGTTTCCTTTTTAGCTCAAGACCCAAAAGAGAAATCAGACGTTTGCCCTGGACCCAAACAAGTGAAAATAGCAGATCTACAAGCTCACAACGCGAGCTTGTAGATCTGTCATTTTCAATACTTAAAGTTTGTTTTCTAATTTAGGGAATTTCTTTGATTGTTTTGATTTTATTCATGAAAGTCTTTAAAAAGAAACATTTTCAACTCATGAAAATGTGCGAATATTTGTGGACATTTAAAAAATAAATAAAGGAATATTTACTCGCGACCCATAAAAATTGATCCGCGACCCACAAATGGGTCCCAACACCCTGTTTTGGAAACAGTGGTGTATAGATGCTGTATAATACTAAGTTGACTCGGGTCCCCCAGGATTGTGTGTAATTGACCCCCAAGTGGTTAAAATTATCATTTTAACCACTTAAACCCCGTACTATCTAGGGGTTTTAAGTGGTTAAAATGATAATGGCCCACACACAGGACCCCCTCCCCCCTCCACCCATGGACTCTGTTCTGTGCAGAGCCTCCACCCCATGACTCACAATCCGACAAGTTGTGAGCTTGTAGATCTGGTATTGTTGGCGACACATAAAGCAGGGGTCTTCAACAGGGGGTCCTCAAAGTTACTACAGGGGGTCCTCCAAATTTTTGTGTGATAGAAACTTTGTTTTCTCCTTTTTTATATTAACCACTTGAACCCTAACATCCATATTCTGAGAACTTTAGCCGAAAATAGCAGATCTACAAAGATTGGCTATTTTCGGCAAAGGGGTTTGCTTTAGAGGGGAAAAATTAAAATGGTATTAATGGTTCAAGTGGTTAATATCTGAAAACACAAATTGACATTAATCCAAAATACACTGATGATTGTGCTGTTAAACGATGAAACTACAGTATATGGTATCTATGAACAGGTTGTGGGGGTCCCTGCTTCATCTCTCTCTCAAGTAAGGGGTCCTTGGCCTGAAAACGTTGAAGACCCCTGGTATATAGTATAGGTGGGGCATACTGTGTCCTGCAGCTCTCCCAGGATGCACTGCAGGGCCTGGTTGTGGTCGGCCAGCCGCCGGCTCCTTTCTTGGTGCAGTAGCAAGCTGCTCAGGGCCGTGTCTCTGGCCACCTGCAGCTCCTCTAGCTCAGCCTCCTTCAGCCTCAGGCCCTCTGATGCTGCCTCGCAGCGCCGGCTCTCCTCCCTGAGCCCCCGCTCAGCGCGCTCGGCCCGGGTCGCCCACTCCTCGCCCTGCCTCGCCAGCCAGGTGCATCACAAGGGGGGGGGGGGAAGTGGGACTGAGTTATTAGGGCCCAAGGTGGAGGGGCCTTAATTATTTTATGCTTTAGCTATTGAAAAATAGCAGATAGACAAGCTCACAGCGTGCACTCGGTGCCGCTCTGCAAGCTTGTAGATCTGCTATTTTTGAAAAGTCGTGAAAATGTGTGCAACTCTTTGAATATATGTATTTTTTAAGCGGACATTTGTAACTCAAATGTACGCTCTTGGGGGGTCCCTGGAACTAAATAATTTGAGATGGAGGGTCTGTGGCCTAATAAATATCATGTTGGGGGTCCTTCACATGAATGATTTTGACCACCACTGACATAGAAACATTGTTTTTTCCAAAAAACTAAATAATGCGTAATAATGCGTTCCCAGTCTAAATGGGTTAACCCTCTCTATGAAGAACATTCATGGGGGCCCCTCAGTGAATCCTTGTACCCAGGGCCCAGAATTTGGTGCGACAGCACACAGAGGGCCAGGGTAGGGGCTGGGGGGTGAACGTGTGAGTTACATCAGTACAGAGTAACAGTCGATGGCATTATTCATCGCTCGGTCAGTTACAGTGTGACATCAATCAATAATGTCATTAGTCAGTCTGCCTGTTACACAGAGCACCAGTTGATAACGGCCATTCATATTCATATCATTCAGTGCAAGGAAAATGCGCACACACACACGCACACACACACACACACACACACACACACACACACACACACACACACACACACACACACACACACACACACACACACACACACACACACACACACACACACACACACACACACACACACACACACACACACAATACACAAATCCAGACTCAAGACATAAAGACACAGGCATTGATTCGACATTGATGTGTGAAGCTTACATTGCAGACTGGTGGAAGACAGATCTCGTGATGGACTAATATACCCAGACACCCCCCCCCCCCTCCCCCCTCAGCCCCCAACGTCACATCTTACTCCCTGGACATTAAAACAACATGTCTATAACAGCCCTAATGAGTTTTCACTAAAAACGCTCTCAAAGAGAGGCTATTTTTTATGATCTGACAAACTCACACGGTGACAGGATCGGCGCATAAAAGTCCACGCGAATGAAATGAACGAGTGTTCGGCGGGCGTGAAAATATACTGCGGCGCACACCTCCACAGACCCATCTATTAATCAACCTGTCTGCACTTTGTTTTGAGAGTAATCTCGCCCCAACCACCGGAGAAGCACTCAGCAGTAAGTGGCGCTTGGCTGTGCTTTGAAGGCCGTGGTTTATTGCCGTCCCAAAGCACAGCAAGGCTGCGTTGTAAAAACACATCATCTGGGCGCTCAACACTTGCCTGGGGTTATTCACCTCACACACCGATCTAGCACGGGGCCCGCACGCCACCTGAACTACCACTGGCCTGGCCTCTGCTCCCAGCCAACACTCTAGACCTGTGGTGCTCAACCCTCTTCAGTTCAAGGAACCGCAATGTGATATCGTCACTGTTGGGCAGAAACATCTACTTCAATGTGTTTTCGTCACTTAACGCCCTACTTCATTATACTACTAGAGCACGGGTCTTCAACCTTTTCAGGCCAAGGACCCCTTAGTTGAGAGAGAGATGAAGCAGGGACCCCCAGAACCTTTTTTCATAGATTCCATATAGTTTCGTTTGACAGCACAATCATCAATGTATTTTGGATTCATGTCAATTTGTGTTTTCAGATATTTAACCACTTGAACCCTCAATACTTAAAAAACGTGACCTTTCACGCTGTACGTAGTCTGCTCTTTTTCCTCTGTACACCAAAGTTTTTTTTCCAGAAAATAGCCGATCTACAAGCTCACAACACCTTGCAGCACGAGGCATTGTGAGCTTGTAGATCTGCTATTTTTGGCTAAAGTTCTCTGAATATAGGACACTAGGGTTCAAGTGGTTTAAAAAAGGAGAGAAAAAAAGGTTTCTATCACACAAAAATGTGGCGGCCCCCTGTAGTAACTCTGAGGACCTCCTAGGGGTCCCGGATCCCCTGTTAAAGACCCCTGCACTAGAGTGTCAAGCCAAAGTAGTGACATACAAAGTTTACAGTGATGATATGCATTAGGCCACAGACCTCATTTGATATCGTTTTGATCTCGGGGACCCCGATCTACACATCTTGAATTCCTTTGTTTTCTAACTCTGGGACAAATGGAACCATATGGGTTTCCGTTTGTACACTGTCAGAGATACAGACTCATAAGGGTCCATTTGGTTATAAACTAGAACCAGACTACACTCTGTCGAGGTGCCAACTTGCTCCTTGTGCACTTGTGGCCATTGGCTGTTGATGGTGATCATTTATTCACTAATACATTAATACCGTATAAATTAAACTATACAACGTATCTCTTAGCAAAATGCAAGCATACGATGCACGATGAAGCCGGTCAATTTGACAAATGACTCGAGCGTGCGCCACCAAAACTGTGCTACAAGTAGTCCGGCAAACCTTAGGGGTTACCTTATAAAGAACAGGGTTCACACATATTTTTACCAATTCATTTCCAAAACCTTTCCAGAATATTTAACCCAATTTCCAGGACCATATTAACAATCATTCAGCGCAATATTGAGTATCTTACTCCTATGTGAAATGCCCAAAGACAGGCAGTGTACCAAAAATAAAGCATACAATGCTATAAGATTTCGTGCCAATTGTTTTTGCACACCACCTATCCTGGGGCATAGCTCACTGGAATACAAGATTGTATTACTTCTCTTTTTGAAGCTGTGTGGAACACAAGCTCCCTATACGTGGCGGTGTGTGTGGGTCTGTCTGTCTGTCTGTCTGTCTCCGTGTCTGTATGTAGCCTGTGTGGGTCTGTCTGTCTGTCTGTCTGTCTCAGTGTCTGTATGTAGCCTGCAGTAACCTTTTCTGACCACACATGTTAAGGGAGGGGCGCTGTTGCACACACACACACACACACACACACACACACACACACACACACACACACACACACACACACACACACACACACACACACACACACACAGCTCCACTTCGAACAGAGGTTCGATTTTTTATATATAAATAATCGTCCATTGCCTTGCATTTGCCCCATTTATTAATTTAAAAGTAATGATGTTTTAATAAATTAATGGTTAGGTTTCCCTGCACAGGTTGGTGTCACGTGACAAAGGAAATATAAGCTAACTACACGCCACACTACAGCACTTGTGAGCTTGTAGATCTGTTATTTTTGTCACATACATTAGGCTGCAATCACACAACCCGTTGTGAAAAACTACAAATGTTACATATTTCGTGTAATGTTATACGTGTTTTAGAAAACTTGTTATTTTTTGTTTTGTTTTTTTAATTAACAAAATCAATAGCCAAAAACAATGCATAGCCAAATATTTTCCAGACTCAAGTATACATCTCTGTATCTGTCTGTCTGTCTTTTATGCCCATGTCCTGTACCTTTTCCTATGCAAACCTCTAATAAAGTCTTCAATCTTCTTCAATCAATCAATCAATCTTCAGAACACCTAATACACTGAAACATTTTCCAGACTGTTGACAGATGTAAGGTTTTTCTCCAGTGTAGATGTGCTGGTGTGTCTTCAGGTCACCTAACTGAATGAAACTCTAATCACATCGTTGACAGACTTAAGGATTTCTCCAGTGTGGATACGCTGGTGTCTCTGTAGAGACCCTAAATCACTGAAACTCTTGTCACATTGTTGACAGTGGTAAGGTTTTTCTCCAGTGTGGACACGCTGATGTGTCTTCAGGTGAGTTAACCGAGCTTTGTCACATTGGTGTTTCTTAAGGTAACTTAATTTCCTAAAAGTCATGTCGCATCTTTGACAGTGGAAAGGTTTTTCTCTACACTGGTGTGTCTGCAGTGTATGTCTGTATGTCTGTCCGTTTGTCCGTCCATATGTCTGGCAAAGCTTGGCATTGGCCAAGCCTTGGCAACCACCGGCATTGGCAACCGCCGTTCGAATAGGTGGTTGCCCAGAACCGCCGATCTGCCTGAAATGTCCATATATAGGCATAATGAGATCCAGTTGTCCAGATGTCTCTATGTCCGCCCATATGTCCGGCAAAGCTTGGCATTGGCCAAGCCTCGTGGGACGTTTTGGCATACACCAATCACGATCAAGGATAGCAATTTCATAAAAGGCGCCAAAGGAGTCAAACTCTCAAACTCAAAAGTGTGCTTTTGAGTATGTGTGGGTGGCATGTATGAGGTGGTAACTGCTCTTAAATGGGTGACTTCTCCATCCACATCCAAGGTGGCAGATTTGACTTCAGCTGTCTCTAAACACAGAGAAATGTGAATGCAACATTCATCCATCCACACACACACACCAAAGATTGAATGTTCCCTCCCCCTGCTCCAAAGATGAAAGGAGCCCCTGACCCGAGTATTAAAGGTAGCGTGGCATAGATGCACCCAATCTTAAAGAGAATCTTTTTTTCTTGATGCCCTCAAAAGCAGGTCAAAACATGGAGTCCAATGTGCACTCCTAGTCTTTTGTAGGTCCGGTCTTTGAGCTCAATGAAAAGAAGAGATGAACAGTTAAGGAAGTCAATAACGGGGCAGTTGCAGCACTTATTGAACGTATACAGTTTATATATACAGTATATACTGTATATCCTCACTGTTGGGAGGAAACATTGTATGTCCAAAACTGTTACTTTTCAGGAAATGGAATAAAATAACAAGTGTTGCGATGGCTCCAATGTAATCACACCGCCTTTGTTTAATATATATTTAATAAAACCCACACACACTATTTTGCGCATGTCATTAGGACTCAGGGGAGTTTGGTGCCCTCCGTAGAGTCGTTTGAATAGGCGGTTGGCCAGAACTGCCGATCTGTCTGATACAGTATGTCCCAACATATTCTCACCTTCAAAGCGTCAGACAACTGACGCCCTGTCAAGTACCGTAAAGCGTCGGATGAGGGGACGCTTTGGGTATGCCTACTGTGTCAAGGGTTGGACGAATTTTGACCAGGGGACTGCTTCCGCGTCCGAATGCGGCTCAAAGAAGGGACTACGTTCCGTTATCATCCACATTGTCAAAGATAAAAGCACAAAAAAAAGGAATTTCCCAGCTGTCTCCTTAGCTCAGTCGGTAAAGCATGATGACAGCTAAAACTGAGACCCGGGTTTGATTCCCCGTGACTGGAAAATATTCCAGTAAACACATATCGGCGCATGCGTACTAAGACTCTCTGTTCTCGTCTGACCGTAGACGCTGTAAGCGTTCCAAAGCGTCGCACCGGTGAAGCAGAAAGCGAGTTGGGAACGCGTCGGGAGGGTGAAGCAGAGGGGGTGAGAATGGGCTGTATGTCCATACATACGGTAGGCATAATGACATCTCTATATATGGGCACAAAAGGGACAAAGGCAGGCCGATACAACGGTTACTCTGACATGGTACAAGGGGTATTGCATAACCAGGTGTGGCATGCATTCCCAATTTGCATCATTCCCGAGTAGGTCTAGGTACCCACGGGGTACCTACCTACACAACGCAAAATGTTTGTAAATTGCCTGCTTTTGCATGATACTGTCATCATACAACAGTATAAAATGGGACATTAATTTGTGAAAAAACTAAATATGGTTACGTTTTCAGCCGGACATCGAAAACCTATACAGGTATTGGACTGACCTGTCTTTGCATCTCTTGTCTCTCACTCTCCAGCAGTGCTTCCAGTCTGTCAAGCTCCACCTGTAGCTCACAGAGATGCTCTTCTCTTTGTCCATAGGCCTCCTCCTGATCAGCGCACACACACAAACACACGCACGCACACACCCACGCACACACACGCACGCAGGAGAGAGAGGGAGGTGAGGCACATAGGGGATTGAAGCTGTCTGTTTTTAAAGGTGTCAGCTCACCTTTCTTTTGCATAATGCATATCACACCTCAGAAATGATCCATTAGCACGTTGCACCATAAGAGTCTCTAAATAAGCTGACAGGACACTGACACAACACGCGCGCGCGCGCGCGCACACACACACACACACACACACACACACACACACACACACACACACACACACACACACACACACACACACACACACACACACACACACACACACACACACACACACAATCGTTTGCTTTTACAGCTACTGTAAATGAGAGTTAGTGATTGTCCCCATGGAGCAGACTAAAGCGTGGCTGCAATCAAAACCACTTTGAATGGACAGACGTTCAAGGCTCAAACCCTGTACTCTGAGAAAGACCGAAGGAGGAAGTGTGAGACAGAAAGAGAGAGGGAGGGAGGGAGAGAGACAGTAAAAGAGGAGAGCAGGCAGCGGTGTCACAAGGCGGGGGAGTGGGTCTGAGTTACCAGGGCCGGTGGAGGGGCCATAATTATTTTATACCTTAGCTATTGAAAAATAGCAGATATACAAGCTCACAGCACGGTACAGAGTGCCGCGCTGTGAGCTTGTAGATCTGCTATTTATGAAAAGTCATGAAAATGTGTGCAAGTCTTTGAATATAATGTATTTTCTAAGCAAACATCTGTAACTCAAATTTCGCTCCTGGTGGGTCCCTGGAACTAAATATTTTAGCCTACATATCATTTTGGGGGTCCTTCACATGAAAAGGTTTGAGCACCACTGACATAGAAACATAGGTTTTTCAAAAAAAAACTTAGAAGGATTTGAAATATTCAAAGACTTGCACAACTTTTCATGATTTCTCAAAAATAGCAGATCTACAAGCTCGCAGTGAGCTTGTATATCTGCTATTTTTCAATAGTTAAAGCACAGAATAATCCAGTGAATCCTTGTACCCAGGGCCCAGAATGTGGTGCGACACCGCTGGCGGGGACCACTGAGAGGCCACTCTTCAACCCCTCCCCCTCCCCCCCCACCCCTCCCCCACACATCCAGACACTGATTTATAATTTTAATATCTCTAATTTCCACAGCAGCACCCATTTTCCAAATGTCATTTTCCAATTTATGTCAAACCGTGTGACCATTTGTCTTAATACAGCTTTATGACAAGCTCTGTGGTGAGGCGGATATGCAATTCAGATTGAGTGCTTTACAGGCGCGGCAGCAGGCACACTGGGGTGTTTGTGTGTTTATCTTTATCAGTGCTCGCTCGATATTTTGGAGGAGGGGGGGACTGGGAATGTTGTACTCGGGATAGGGGATAGGGGTTGAGGGGGTGGGCTGGCGGGGGAGATTGGATTCACAGCACAAAAAAATGCCTTCAGGGACAAAAGCCATAATTCTGCCATAAATCTAATAATTATAGTTATCATAATAAGAATTATGAGTGGTAATGATAATGTATTAAAATATGCATTAACATTAAGAGCTTGAAATGGAATGTGGGCTGGTTCCATGGTCATTACATGAATATTAATGTTAATTAAAATGGGAACCTCCCCCTTTTTATGTACCGCTCCATCTTCAGGCAAATGGCAAGCGTTGGATACAATGAGAGGAGCCGGGTATTATCATGTGCAGCTTTACCCTGCAGGTGGCGCTCTGGAGATCCTCTGTGGTGCACTTTGGTTGGCTCTGTAGGGCAGCGCTGTGCACGGCCACATCCCTCTCTCTCCCCTGAAGCTCAGACAGAGACTTTTGGGTCCGCTGCAGCTCAGCCTCTCTGTCCTGAAGCTAAAGGGCAGACATAAAACAAAACAGAAGAGCAGACAAAGTCATATAAAAACAGGTAATCTGGTGACAGGAGAGGGAACAAACAGACAGGGGGTCCGGGCCCCCTAGGGGGTCCCCAGAGTTACTACAGGGGGTCCTCCAAAACTTTGTGACAGAAACTTTTTTTCTCCCTTTTTTATCACCCACTTGAACCCTAGCGTCCATATTCTGAGAACTTTAGCCAAAAATAGCAGCTGCGAGGCGTTGTGAGCTTGTAGATCGGCTATTTTTGGCAAAGAGGTTTGGTGTAGAGGGGGAAAAAGAATGTCATGTTTATTAAGTATTGATGGTTCAAGTAGTTAAATATCTGAAAACACGAATTGACATGAATCCAAAATACAATGATGATTGTGCTGTCAAACTATGAAACTATATGGAATCTATGAAAAGGTTGCGGGGGTCCCTGCTTCATCTCTCTCTCAGCTAAGGGGTCCTTGGCCTGAAAACGTTAAAGACCCCTGATTTAGAAGCATGGACTTTGGCTCTGAGAGCCTGCTCTCCCTCTCCGGGGCCCAAGCGGTCCTGCAACACAGCCAGGAGGTAGATATCTTCATCCCTGCCGCTCCATTCATCAGTTGCCCACCGAGAGAACTCAAAGAGCCAAGCTGGCTGAGAACATGGCCCCTAATGGCCTCTAATGATCACTGGAATCTTAGCGAGTGGCGAGGCCTTCCCAGGTGGAGACGGTGTGGGGTAGAGCATGGTACAATGCAGCAGTGTTGAGACCAGGATAGGGTTATACAGCCAGACTCGCCCAGTGCACCACCACCACCAGCCAGCCGCCTATCGACTCATTGAGCGGTGGCCCGCTAGCGCATGTTCCCCACTATCGAAAAAAGGGTAAAAATAACAGGAACAAGTTGTCGGAAATGAAATTTCAATTCATCCAGTCCCTTTATACACTGGTGCGGGAGCTCGCCGTCGAGAGGTGGGGGATCAATAGTGTTTAGACAGCAGAGCAGATTTTCTAAGCGCCGGATCAATAGGAAGGAGAGAGGAAAAAATACCCTGGCTTTTCTTTGGCTGTTGTAGTAAATACGAACAAATCAGTGGCCTTAGGCTAAATGGATTGACCAGCTGTTTCCGAGTTCTGAGTTGTAAATAAAGATCCATTCTTAGGTGTGTGTGACTGGAGGCCCAAAGGGGAGAATGCCACTGCAAGTGCTGGGACCAGCGGACACACACAACTCTCTGGGACAGGGTATTAGGGATAGGACGATATAAAAATGTCATATCACGATTTTTGTGACAAAGAAATCGCGATTTACGATATTATCACGATAATCAAAATCCATTGTCCTGGGGCGGAACATTTGCCAAAAAATAGCCGATCTACAAGCTCACAACGCGTCGCAACGCGCCGCGTTGTGAGCTTGTAGATCGGCTATTTTTTGGCAAAGACATTTGATAGAGAGTGAAAAAAGACTGTATCAAGTACGTATATTATAAGTACCTTTTATGGGGCGGCATAGCTCAGAGGTAGAGAAACCGTTATTAGAGCACAAAGGGTTCCCGAAGGGTTCCCAGTTCGAATCCGGGCTCCCCCTGAGTTAATGTCGAAGGGTCCTTGGGCAAGACTCTGAACCCCTAATTGCTCCCGGTGAGTAGGTTGGTGCCTTGCATGGTTTCCTCCGCCACGGGTGTATGAATGTGTGCGTGAATGGGTGAATGTAATGCACAATCTCTGTAAAGCGCTTTGGATAAAAGCGCTATACCAGTAAGACTCCCTAATCGGGAGATAAGCGACCGTTGGTCGCTTATCTCCACAAATAGGCCAAAAGTTTGTTTTACCAATTATCAAGACATACGGGCAGTTGACAGTTTGCCATGGTTACTCATTGAAGTTGAATCTCCATATATGGAGATAACCTACGCACCTACGCATCACACTAAGTCTGACCTCACCAGCCCATATTTGGGCATGAGCAACTTATGTCTCCATATATGGAGATATGATGACATCACACAGTCCTCAGCCGATGATGTGGCGTGATGTCATACAATACACAAACGAGCCCTACAGTATAAAGGGGCAATTCTTGCCAGGAAAGAAGCATGTCTTCGACTCAAACCTTATCGCCAGGGTTGGCTTATAGCAGCTGTCGGTAGATAATGCCGGTCTTATATACTCATTGAAGTTGAATCTCCATATATGGAGATAACCTACGCATCACACTAAGTCTGACCTCACCAGCCCATATTTGGGCATGAGCAACTTATGTCTCCATATATGGAGATATGATGACATCACACAGTCCTCAGCCATCAGCCATGCCCTTTTATGCCCATATATGGAGATATCATCTGTCTGTCACTTCTATGTCCAAATATGGAGTTCTGTGTCAGCCATTCCCACATCTATCTATACTACAAGGGGACAAATACTCATATTTGTTGATTATTTTGGTTTCTATGGTTACCAGATAAAGATATTTCACTTTGCACAATTTGTTGATTTTTAGTTGCTATGGTTACTTGATAAAGGCCTTTCACTCGTTTGTTGATATTTTGCCACACATGATCTCCAAATTTGGGCATGGTGCATTGTATGACATCACGCCACATCATCAGCTGTGGACTCTGTGATGTCATCGTATCTATATGAGCAGGGCAAAGGTGTGACGTGTGACGTGTGACCGACCGACCGACCGACCGACGGACGGACGGACGGACGGACGGCCGGTGGAGGTTTTCATAGTAAACTGCTCCCTGACGGTCGCAATAAATGCACCATTTACCATTTATGAATTATAGAGGGTTTAAGTGGTACTGGATATGCAGCTTGGCAAGTAAAAGGTGAATTGATCCCAGAGCATGACGGAGGACGATATCACGATAAATGAAATCTCCACGATGTGATTATTGTGAGTGTTTTTTATCACGATAAACGATAATATCGCGTATCGTCCCATCCTTACAGGGTATCAGGGAATGTAGGGAACCATGGAAATGGAGAGAGCAGAGTAGAGTGCATGGGGACTAGATGGAGGCTTGAGGCGTACAGGTCCCCGGATCATCTTAAGATAGAAACCATCAATAGAACACATTATTACGCAGGGATGTAACGGCTGCTTGGCAGAATGCACTACCTCGTGTTTGGAGATGGTTATTTTTGTACATTTATTCACTTGACCTTATCTACAGAAAATACTGAAAATATCACCAGTAAGAGATGGATGTTTTTCTGTTTCTCATGAAGGAAGAATCCGATAAACAAACTAGATTCGCAATAAGGTCAGGAAGATTACTTTTTGTCTAACTTAACTCTCAAATACCTGGAACGTGCCCGCGTCGCGTTAGATTTGAACAACTTTAACCATTATTTCATGCTTTAACTATTGAAAAATAGCAGATATACAAGCTCACAGCGCGGCACCGAGTGCCGCGCTGCGAGCTTGTAGATCTGCTATTTTTGAAAAATCGTGAAAATGTGTGCAAGTCTATGAATATCTTTGACCCGATCGTTGACCCGACTTCTAAATCCTTCCTCTAAATCAGTTGTTCATGTCAAGGACCCCCAAAATTACAGGTATTTAGCCGCGGACCCCTATCTCAAAATATGTTTTTCCATGGACCCCCCAGAAGCAAATATTTGAGTTACAAATGTTCGCTTTTAAATAGATATATTCAAAGACTTGCAAAGAAAAATCATGATTTTTCAAAAATAGCAGATCTACAAGCTCGCAGCGCGGCACTCGGTGCCGCGCTGTGAGCTTGTATATCTGCTATTTTTCAAAAGTTAAAGCAGTCAATATGCCCAGGCCTAAATGGGTTAAAAAAAAGGCAAAAAGAAGTCATTACATGAAGCCCAAGTCTGGTCGTTGACATATACGACTGTGGCAGGTCAAATATGGCCAACAATGTATGGGGCTAATCAGAGGGTAACATCATGACAGGATGACTGATCACCTGCTTGCTTTGCCTCACCTCTGGACTTATTAAAGAAAAACACCACAGGCCACGCTCCCCCAAAACTCATTGGTCAACCACACTGTGAGCATGTGATGGGTGAAATTCATCACAGAACGCTCCTAACAGTCCAAACAAAACACACGCCCGACGACCAAACAATACAAGACCTCTGGTCATTACCGATTGCCTCCGAACTCAGTGAGAAGACACATTAGAAGGAGAGCAAAGTGTGTAGAAGGATGACTGTTGTCGCTCGCTCAGGGCTGGTGAGGATGCGGGGTGGGGGGGTGGGGGGGGTTCTTTGAGTGCTATGCTTGGCAATGCTGTGCTTAGAAACAGGCACGTGCACACATAGACATCAAAGGGGGTTTGAGCCCCTGCCCTTTTACCCGTCTGAAAAAGTGCCCTCTCCAGACCATGAATGTAGTTTTTACTATGGTGAAAGAAACGCAAATGTCTCATTTCCATGCCATACATACATGGTAGGCAGCATTCAAGAGAATTGCCTTGTCCAACATTTCCTGAACATGAATGCATCATCTTATGTTGAAAGAATTGCCCTCTCTGTGTAGAAATCCATGTCTTTACGCCACATCTCCAGTATTGACTTGATTTTGCTTTAGTTCAGTGTGGTTTCACACACGGAAAATAGCCGACCTCCAAGCTCCAAGCTTTTAGACATTTTTGCCCCTGCCTCTCTAACATTCTCTGGACGTCCCTGCTTAGAAATACTAAAAGTGGCTGAGTAAATCGATGCATGCAGCTCCAACCTCTCACTTCTCCAGTCTGGCTGCTGATAGGGAGAGGTCACAGTTGAAACCTGGTATAAAAGGCAGCTACCCTTCTACTCTACAGTACTATACTGTAGTGTAGCCTATGCTGTACCATCCATTATGTACTCTTTCTAACTGATTTGTAAATGATCCCATTCTGCCACTCAGTCAGGGAGAGTTCCTGTCCTGCGAAGGCTCCATCCAGCATGGCCTGTAAGCCAGTACCTGCAGTCTTTCACCAGTCCCACCTACTGTACCTACCATTATAGTATACTATGCCAGCAAAGATCTGTGTGTGTGTGTGTGTGTGTGTGTGTGTGTGTGTGTGTGTGTGTGTGCGTGCGTGCGTGCGTGCGTGCGTGCGTGCGTGCGTGCGTGCGTGCGCGCGTGTGTGTGTGTGTGTGTGTGTGTGCGTGCGTGCCTGTTTTGTAAGTTTCTAAGCTTCCTGTGATAAAGGGTCAGAGTGAGCAGCAGAGGTTAGCATAACGATGCTGCTCCTCACGCCTCTGTTTCAACACATTTGGACAGTGAGTCAGATTATCTAAACAGGAAGTATATTGACTCCTTTCACCAACAGACAAAACAAAAAGTAATTATAGGAATGGTCATTAAAAATGCATAATGTGGCTTTCTGGCTTTCCCGAAAACTCTAGCCTATTTTCGTTTTGTAATAGGATTGGATTTTTTTATATACAGTATATATATTAAAATTGTTCGTCTTGACGGATGACATGGCTTGGTATAAATGCAGTTTATTCTCCTATTCCTGGCGGCTGATCAAGCCCTATTTACTGAGGCGGGTGATTGAATAAATGTCTGATCATTAAACCACATGTCTGCCTCTGGAGGAGGGCTGTTTGTTTACCTACACTTCTACATTTTTCTCTTTTGGTGCTCACCTCAATTTCAGATGCCATCAACCCCCACCCATGCACACAATCCTTTTCAAGTTCACAATCTACAAGGTTGTGTTGCGACCTTGTAGATCTGCTATTTTCAACTAATGTTTTTCTATTTTTGCCAAATGCTCATATAGACACCAGGGTTCATGGTGATACACCAATTCTTAAATATGTTTTTATTTACTCAAGGAGTATACAATATAGGCTGCTGTCAAGTGTATTATTTTTGTGATGTACACACTGTACCACTATGTGGGCACAGGTCACAGTCAGAGACTCACACACTATTTATTTTATAATGCAATGTTCCAAGAGGCCGCCGTCCTTGAATCGTGACAGCCGCCAGGCTGTCAATGTCAATTTAACGAATCAGAAGACAGAAGATGAATTTGCATGGGAAGATTCTTCTTGCACGTTCTTCTGATAACACAGTTCTTGACCAGGTCACACTCCTCTGAGCTCTGCATCTCAGTGAGTGGTCATTAACGTGGTCAGGTCCCCACAGAACCTCTGTGCTGCATTCTGGTCTGGGTAAGCTGTTTCCCCTCCCTGTCTTTGAGGTATTTGGGGTGTTCTGAGGGGGGAGACAAGGGCTATTGAGAGTGTTTATGTTCCTGGCTTGTACAGAGGCTTCTAATGCGTAACACAGGGCACTTCACTATTCAGACGCCCCAGGCTATTTTCTAAGTGGTCTTTACTTTGAAAACACAGGTGCCCTCCAGGGGTAGATGAGTAGTAGGTTGTGTGTATGCGTGTGTGTGTGTGTGTGTGTGTGTGTGTGTGTGTGTGTGTGTGTGTGTGTGTGTGTAAGGGGGCAGCCGGATGGGAAGGTGGATGTGGGAGTAACACAGCTCTGAGGCCCATACAACGCACTGAATAATATATCCATACATCATCAGTCCGTGTCTGACTTTGATTCAGTGTGCGGTGGTCTCATAGAAACCACTGTGGTATTAGCTTTAATAATGCAAGCTGGGGTTAGGCGCTTACTCTTTTCTGATAAATATGGGCAAATCAATTAATTCCGCTGACATTCCCTCACACCACCACATATATGAATTCAATACGGTGCTCTGCTTTCTTGTTTTTCTTCTCTTATGCAATGAAAGTCAGAATTCTGAAGTTTATGTATGAAACGGAGGGGGAAAAATACAAAACATAAAAAAATGTAATACAAAAAAAGCAAACAAGACATTGCCTTATAAGTCACATCTGCTTGAAAGATATTGGAAATTAAATTATAAAGAGGTTTCTTGGGCAGACACCAATTATTGCATAAGAGGAGCTATCACAAATACTGATAATCATATTGTTTTGACAGGCATGTCGCTATAATTACCATTCAAGACATTCAAGCAAAAGAAACATGCAGCCTTTACAAACATAGCAGTATGGTACACATTCCAAACATTGGATAATAATGTCTGGTCAGAAAAACTATTTAAAGGGCAATGAAAGAAAATCCCTATTTATATTTATTTATAGGTAAACAAAGTTTGCGGTGCGCTGATGGCCCAGCCTCTTGGCCATGTCCATACAGGGGTGTCGCACCAAATTCTGGGCCCTGGGTACAAGGATTCACTGCGGGCCACCCATGAATGTTCTTCATAGGGGGGGGGGGGGGGGGGGTTTAACCCATTTAGACTGGGAACGCATTATTACGCCTTATTTTGTGCTGTAACTATTGATAAATAGTGCCGCGCTGCGAGCTTGTAGATCTGCTATTTTTGAAAGATCTTTGAATATTTCAAAGAAAAACCTATGTTTCTATGTCAGTGGTGCACACACTTTTTCATGTGCAGGATCCCCAAAATTATATGTATTTGGCAACGACCCCCATCTCAAAATATTTATTTCCAGGGACCCCTCAGAAGCAAAATTTTAGTTAGAAATGTTCGATTAAAAATACATATATTCAAAGATTTGCTCACATTTTCATGACTTTTCTAAAATAGCAGATCTACAAGCTCTGTGAGCTTGTAGATCTGCTATTTTTCAATATCTAAAGTATAAAATAATTAAGGGCCCCCTCCACCTTGGGCCCTAGTAAATCAGTCCCACCTTTCCCCCCCTTGTGACGCCCCTGTGTCCATGGTTCTAGATCAGAGGACGGCAGGTCTCAGCTGGTGCAGATGACCGTGACCTTGGTAATGAGGAGCAGCTGGCCCACCAGTCATTAGGCCTAGCCCTCTCTAGCTCCAGGAAACATATTTTATCTCCCTGCACACAATTTATCTTTCCATCTTGATGTAAAGTCTCATAACAACTGTCCCACAGCCATTAATGACTACAGAGATACAGCAAATGTCATTTCATAGCTGGTTCTATCAATATTTCTAAAAACAGAACATCAATAGTGGCATCATCTGAGCAGACACACCAGATGTTTCCGGCGGTGTCACAGTCGTGTAGGTCTAATTAGGCTGAGAGCAGTTGAACTCAGAGGATATAAGGGAGAGAGAAGAGGGTGACCCAATTAAAACTAATGTAAATTCAACCTCGCTCTAGTCTACAGTGTTGCTCACGTATGCAATGGGCAAGAGCATTGCAAGAGAAGGAACAAGCCATTAGTCCCTAAAAAGCCCATGTCCCCGCATTAATATTCTAACCTAATGAAAGCTTTTCTACCTTTCTTCATTTCCTTACACTTGCCTGTCACTGTTCACTTCATAAATATTGTCTTATTATTATCATCATCATCATGATTATTATTTTTCTCCAGATATGCAGGAAAATTCAGAGGCAATTACCAAAATGACAGGTGAAATGGGAGCGCGCTGAAAAGAAATGAAGGGTTGCCATGGCGATGTAGCTGCAGAATCAGATTGCGTGTGTGTGTGTGTGTGCGTGTGTGTGTGTGTGTGTGTGTGTGTGTGTGTGTGTGTGTGTGTGTGCGTGCGTGCGTGCGTGCGTGCGTGTGTGTGTGTGGTCACATGACCCAGTCCTGGCTGAGCATCACAGCGCTACGCTCAGGCCCTGCAGACCAAAGGACACTTAACCTCAATAGCTGGCAGCAATCGTAGGCCCATCCAGTTGAATTTATTTGCTATTTCTGTCCACAGGTCAGTGTGGCCGTTTGTCTGGGTCCCAGGCTCCACATAGGCTGCGGTAAAACCTTTCTCAACTGCTCTTAATAAGAACACAACGGAAGAATAATAAGTTATGAGTATTAAAGAATAAGTTGTAGAATATAGTCGCGGTTGGCCAGAAAACCTTTATCTCTACATTTCCTTCTTTTTTTTTTTGCCCTTTTAATTAATGCCTTTTTGCAACACAATACGTTGTAGATGTGCGCTGTTTTGAAGTAAGTATCAACAAATACCTTTTTTTTAAGTGTGTATCTCAGTCGATAGTGTAACGCCTGACACTGTGGTTCTATGGGTTTGTCGCTCTGACATCACGCTCTGACGTCACTGTGATGTCAGGGGACATCCTGTATCAGTTCATTACGGAATGCGTCTTTACTCTAGTAACTGGACGATACTCCGTATTTTACCATTAAGCGACTGTCAGGTTGCAGCGAGATTTTAGGGCAAAATGTGTAGGATCAGTGTCCAAAAATGTGTTTGAAAAAATCGGCCTGATGGTGGCACTATATGGGACAGATCCATGTTGATGACATGAGTGTAGATATACTGTGCAGTGATTTGCGTGATTTTAGGGCAAAATCTGTAGGAGTAGTGTCCAAAAATGTGTTTAAAAAAATCGGCCTGAAGGTGGCACTAAATGGGACAGATCCATGTTGATGACATGAGTGTAGAGCAAGTGTGTACCGATTTGCATGATTTTAGGGCAACATTTGTAGGAGCAGTGTCCGAAAATGTGCAAGAATGGGCCTCATGGTGGCGCTAGAAGAGGGCCATGTGAGAATTAATGGGTGGAGGTTGTGGTTTGGCAGGCAAGGAGTGTGTGCAAAATTTGGCATGGATCGGGGCAACGGTTGCGGAGATATTAGCAGGGCAAAAGTGTGATGTGTGACTGACGGACAGCTGGTCGAGGTTTTGATAGTAAAAATACGGGATGGCTTGTAACCACGGCAAGCCGACAATAATATCAATGTCTAATTTTCTGCTGTGAGGATATACAGTAACATAACAAACGGTGGGTGGAGGAAGATTTCTTACTTGTGTTGTCTGTTGACTTCTTTTTTTTAATCAGAGCGCAAGACGAGCACAGCTAAAGCTAAAGGGCTGTACATACTGTCTCCGACCACAGCATTTTCGTTGGAAAGTTCCGACTTTCTGACGTGCGTGCAGCTTTACGAACTCAAATTAGGAGTAATCCTTTTCAGAAGTTGCAAGAGATGTCATTTTGTAGTTGAACCGGACCTTTCCGACGCAAATGTCGGTGGTCTGTGACAGTATGGACTCCCCTTGAGAGTGTAGCTGCTGCGCGCAGCAGTGAAAGCCACGCACGAAAATAATTAATTAAATAATAAGGTGACGGGCTTACCAGGGCCGGGCTCGTTTCTGAAACTCACCGCCCGGGCCGAGCCGGGGCCCACATTTCAGGCCCGTGCAGGGCTCTAGCGCGCACGCACGCACGCGCGCGCACACACACACACACACACACACACACACACACACACACACACACACACACACACACACACACACACACACACACACACACACACACACACACACACACACACACACACACACACACACACACACACACACACACACACACACACACACACAGATCTGTAAAAAATGAATAACAAAGTAGCAGAGGGAGCAGCACACAATGATGGACCCGTATAGGTCCAGTTTTGGAGTTAAATGAACACTCCAGATTTAGCTGTGCAGAATGACATACAGTCAAGGCAAGGTCAAGAGCCACCTGCCCAGGGTGCAGCTAGGAACTGCATTTTTGATCAGGTCAGAGAATAAATGTATGTATTCCGTTCCATGTGCCATTAACAGAACACCTTTGTACCTGTGTGTGTGTGTGTGTGTGTGTGTGTGTGTGTGTGTGTGTGTGTGTGTGTGTGTGTGTGTGTGTGTGTGTGTGTGTGTGTGTGTGTGTGTGTGTGTGTGTGTGCTGTGTGCTGTGTGAGCCGCCTCCTTCTCTGTGGTCCCTTATTAAGAATACAATACCTTATGCACAGACGAGGATTAATATTTGAGCATGTGTAAAATGGAATTGGAAATGAAATGACTTGGATCAAAAGTTAATTATGAAACACCTTGCACAAATATATCTTTTTAGATTGTAGCCTGCTTGTTTGAGAGGGCGCCCACCCATCCTCACTGAGCCAGCCAATACCTGGAATAACGGAAATCTAACAAATGTATTGTAGTAAGAAATACTGGTCTTTTACTCTTTGTCTCAATCATCAGAGGACAAAGTCTACTTGAGGATGTACTTGAGAATGTGTGCAAATCAGCGTTATTCCTTATTTCTCTGACTGAAGAGGCTTGCACAATGAGCGTCTTGCCTCTGAACACAATGACACTGAACACAGACATTAAACTCTGTGACAGCCTAGTGGGAAAATACAATTACCCTTTACGGTCACATTTAGACCTTGTGGGAGTGCTTATTTTCAGCCTCTAATTACAACTGATTAGCCAGCGATTGAAAAAGTAAAGCAAAACACAACATAAGGCAAAGCAAAAGCGTTGTCGGGTTGTGATGGCGGAATGGAAATTGTGGCTTAAAATTATACAAATAAATAAATAAGTTCAAACAAACGGGGGGAGGGGGGAATCATCCCACTGAAGCAATTATGGATCTAATCAGACGTTTCTGCATGAAGGTACAGCGCTCCTATCTCGCTCCCATTTGCATCATAACACAGCGTGCAATATTAATTTCCGAGTTTACTGCTTATTGGAAGTGCAAAGTATGAAAAGCCATTAAGGCCGAAAATAGGAAAGCAATTTGCTGTCACATGGATTCGGCTCTATTAAAGAGAGAAATCTTGTTAACCATTTGGAATTAGAGTCATTTGGCAAAAGGCATTCTGCCGCACTCCACTAAAATAAGTAATTATGCTGCCCTTCTCTCTCCATCCCTCTCTTTCCTTCATTTGCACAAGCAAAGTGGGGAACAGTGGATGTGGTGAGTGAGTGGATGCAAAGGTAATTAAAGTTGTTGGCTATCTGTTTGGTTAATGTAGGGGCCAGGCGAGAGCCTCCAGGCCACAACGAGATGAGGAACGCTTATCCATTGTTCCGTCTCTGTCTGCCAGCCCCTGGGCTAACTCTCTTCTGGTTCCATGCATCACCCTTTCCTCTCCCAGTCTTATAAACCAGCTTGCCCACCCTTGACTTGAAACTAAGCAGGGCATTATCCATGTATAGAAAAAAAAGTTGGACAGTCCATTCCTCTGAGCTTATCTCACTTTTACTTGTGTTCAAACTCGGTAAAATCCCATTAGTAGCTCACTGTTGTAGTTACTGTGTAAGTCTGTTCTGAAGGATCATTGAGCTGTGGTGAATACTTACAGTCTTTTCCCCCGCTCTCTTTCTTTTCCTGCAACTTTCGACTAAAACGTCTATATTCTGAACTTTGGTAGATATATCTGTTATGCACCAAAGATTAGAACATAGCCAGGAACATCATCGTACCACTCTCTGGCTTTGTGTCAGACCTCTATCAGATTGATCTGAGCTCGATCGTCTCCTCTCCTATCCCAGGCTGGCTCTCTCATCGTCCTCCTCCTCCATAGGAGAAAAAAAAGGCTTGAGGATTTATGGGGTGGCATGTATGGCCTCTAAGGTGTTTTATAGTGGGACCTGCAGGGCCTATTTAGGAAGCGCTGCGTGCTCCGTCCTGACCACAGCTATTGATCGCCAGCAATGGCTGTGGCGTGGCTGACTAGTTAAAGCCCTGCGTGCGCCCTCGCAGGGAGATGAAAATGAGGCCTCTGTGTGTAATGATCTGTGTATGAGCAGGGAGAGGAGGCCGGGGAGACAGAGAGAGAGAGAGGAGGAGAAATTAAATCATCCCGTTGCTCTTTCAGGAGAGGCACTGCAGCTATAGCCATGCTTGGTCGCTTAATGCGGGATCTGTTTTTGAGAGGAAAATTAAAAAGAGAGAGAGACAGAGGGAGAGAGAGAGAGAGAAGAGAGTGAGCGGGTGGTGGGGGTGGAGGAGGAGGAAAGAGAGATAAATGGCTGGATGTGGAGGCGGTAAATGAGAGGATCCTAATGCATAGAGCTGTGTGGTGGACGTCCCTAATGGGGTGGGCTGAGGCAGGCTGTCTGGGGTGGGCTGCCTGACCAGCAGGGGCGTCACAAGGGGGGGAGTGGGACTGAGTTACTAGGGCCCAAGGTGGAGGGAGGAGGCCTTAATGATTTTATACTTTAGCTAGCAGATATACAAGCTCACAACGAAGCACCGAGTGCCGCGCTGCGAGCTTGTGTGAAAATGTGTGCAAATTTATGAATATATGTATTTTTTAAGCAAACAACGTGGCCAAATACATATCATTTTGGGGGTCCTTCACATGAAAAAGGTGAACACTACTGACATAGAAACATACGTTTTTAAAAAAACCTTAGAAGTATTTTAAATATTCAAAGACTTGGGTTTTGAAGATTTTTCAAAAATAGCAGATCTACAAGCTCACAGCGCGGCGCTGTGAGCTTGTTTATCTGCTATTTTTCAATAGTTAAAGCACAAAATAATGTGTTCCCAGTCTAAGTGGTAACAATTCATGGAGGGCCCACAGTGAATCCTTGTACCCAGGGCCCAGAGTTTGGTGCGATGCTCCTGCTGACCACCACGGCAGTTTGGAGCTAGCCTTCCCCGCCCGCTCCACGCCATAGGGCCCCCTCGCACCGCCAGTACACTGAGCACGCTCCACGCTAATTGGCAGAAAACGACGGCGCATAACAAGTCCTGAGGAGACATGGGTCTAATATGAGAGGGAGGGGTGGCGAAACCAGAGAGAAAATGCCTCTAATCTAATGTGAGGCGTTTCTTTCTCTTGCCTCCTCTTAAGAGCCGCACAGTAAAATCCTGAGTGTTAATTGAACTCAAATTGACCATTACGAGTCCATGTGGTTCCATTTGTAAAACTCTCTTGAGTTAAATGAACTCTGAGGATTTTAAGGTGTATGAGCCCAAGACACATGGGTGGAAAACGATTGAGGATACACATAATCATGAAAGGAAAAGCATGAAGCAACACCTGGACATCGAGTCAAGGAAACAGTCACTGTCAAAAACTACACTCGATCCATCCCTTTAAAACATTAAAACGTTATGTATCGCAATAGACGTCAATTAAAAAGTGCCTGTGGGGGTACACACCATGCCTACTGCCAACAGTATTCAAAAGCTAATCATCTCTTTGGGAAAGCCCTAGCCTGGTAAACCATCCCGGTCACATGAATTCACATTATCATGTGATTCACATGTGTCTTCTGCAGACCGTCTGGCCCCTGTGATTGACAGATGCTGATTGGCTCTTCCACTTTTTTGGTTTCTGCAGAACACACACCCAGCGCTTGGAGCCAGACGGGTCTGCAGAAGACACATGAATGTAAATTCACACGACCGGGATGGTTTACCACAGGGGTCTTCAACGTTTTCAGGCCAAGGACCCCTTAGTCGAGAGAGAGATGAAGCAGGGACCCCCACAACCTTTCATAGATTCCATATAGTGTCATTGTTTGAAAGCACAATCATCAGTGTATTTTGGATTCATGTCAATTTGTGTTTTCAGATATTTAATCACTTGGACCGTCAATACTTAATAAACTTGACCTTTCACTATGTACTTAGTCTGCACCTTTTCCCGTCTACACCAAACCTCTTTGCCAAAAATAGCCGCTATTTTTGGCAAAAGTTCTCAGAATAAGGACACTATGGTTCAAGTGGTTAACTCGATGCGTGCCAAGGCCACAAGAGGGCGCCAAAGTGCCAGAGATAGTCCCATAGACCACCGCTGTAACATACGGGGACCCACGCAGCAGTGGCTTTTCATTTCACGTTGACCAGTGGAATGAAAATGACCCGGATGAAGAGCGCTACAAGATGGCTATAGGCTATCACTCATTTTAGAAGCCTGATTTGCGGCTATTTAGCCGCAAAAAAAACTTTTTCGCTTCCATAAGAACACAGTTCAGAGAAAATGGGCTTCAAAGATGTGAGAATGTATTGGATTAGGCGGCGCGATGCGGCGGCGTTACCCGATTACGGGCCGGTGGAAAGAGATCGCGGTCGGCGGCCTGGATGAACATTTAGAGCCAGGCTTCGGTGAGGCCTCCGATTATTTAATTCATTTTATTAAAAAAGCCGAACTAGTTCGGTATCGGCACCCCGGATACGTCGCGCCGCCGACAGCATAGATTGAGTTTTTTTGGGGGGGCTCTAAACTTTATTCTAAACCATTTTCAATGGAATAAATCGTCGGAACACGTAGAATGGCTCGTTGGAAAGCGTAGGACGAGCCAGGACCACCCATGTCTCTACAAGCAGCTCAGGGTAAGTAAAATAGCAAAAAAATATTGGATTGGATTGGAAAAAAAAAATCCCGAAATTGTTCAGTTTTGGCACTAATAGGGTGGTTAATATAAAAAAGGTTTCTATAGAGTTTACAGTTTACAGTTTAGGCATTTAGCAGACGCTTTTAATCCAAAGCGACTTACAATCAGCAGATAACATCACAATAATAAACAAGATAATATGTCAGTACATCATCAACAATATAACAAATGCAAAAGGATATCTATCTAGAAAAACACCATATAATCAAAGTTCTAAAAAACATAAAAAACAAAACAAATGCTAACTAGCTTCATGTATTCATTGATTTTTCTGTAGTGCTAAGGGTTTAGGTGGAGTCTGAAAAGGTGAGTCTTCAGTCCACGGCGAAAGCTAGCGAGTGAGTCCGTTGTTCTAAGTGCGACAGGGAGTTTATTCCACAACTTGGGGGCCAGGAGGGCAAACTGTCTCGGACGAGTGGATTTTTGCCCTGGAGTTTTTAGCGAGGGTTCTGTCAGCATCCCTGTGTTGGCTGATCTAAGTGACCGGGTGGGGGTGTAGGGGTTGATCAGTTTCTGGAGGTATGGAGGAGCCATACCTTTGGCTGCTTTGAAGGTCAGCATCAGTGTTTTGTATTCAGTGCGGGCCGCAACCGGGAGCCAGTGGAGGCTGGCTCCCGGTTGCGGCCCGCACTTTCTATCACAGAAAGATTTGGAGGACCCCCTGTAGTAACTCTGAGGAACCCCTTTAGTAACTCTGAGGACCCCCTGTAGTAACTCTGAGGACCCCCTGTTGAAAACCCTTGGTTTACCAGATTAGGAAAGCCCACCAAGTTACAAGAAAATCCACCCATTCATCCTTGAATTTGACCTTGATTGTGAACCTGAACTTTGTCCCTTTCGACCCAAAAAATGCATCAATTGCTCAGGCCAGCCAACTGTTTGTTTGTTCCCACTAAGTTTCATCAGAATCTGCACATTTGTGCTTGAGTTGTTTTGTTCACCGACAGAGAAATACCATACAGATTCAGACAAGGGGGATTAAAATACCTAACCTCACCATGTATTGCCACAGGCAGGGTATTGAACATTCACATTTAGTTTTGTATTATGTTTGTTGGGAGAAAGCAAACAAGCTACTAACTGTACATGACCAAAACTTCCATGCAGGAAAAAACCTGACTGTTAAAAAATAAACAGTAAACATTCTTTCTCCTCGGACGAATGACTTTTTTTCACTCTTTTTTTCACAGTGTGATGACAGAGCAGGGGGAATGGAAACCCTTTCCCTGACCCCCACCCTAAATAAACCCGTCACCTCCGTAACACTGCAGGAAGGCTACTCACTCCACTGGTCTCATTAACACAGCCCTCTGCCATCATTAAGACGTTTGCAGCAAAACTAATTGAAAGACAGATTAAAAATAAATTAAGAAAAATGCATTGCAGAATGCCTACACGCACTTCATAAATCACCGGGGCAAAGCCAGGAGCCGGCTCTCCATAATTAACTGCAGACTATTTATTTTATCCTGACGGTATAAATTAGAATTCAGACACACAGATTATATTAGGGGCCGTCCGCCATGCGGAACTGCTGAGGGGTGTGCAGAATATGTTAAGGATACAAAGTGGAGTACAGAAAAGGAGAGAGAGACTGAAAGAGAAAGGGAGAGAGAGAGAGTGAAGTGGTAAGGTATAGGAAGGCAACAATATGCAAATGCATAGCAGAAAAGATAATGTTTCTGTCCCATAAAGACAAGCAATGAGGGAAAAAAGAAGCAATGGAGTGAAGGAAATAACCAGTCAAAACCAAGCTACATGATTACTGGAAACAACAAATGACTGAATAAATGAGTTGTACTAACTGCTTCAGTGTCCACTCATCCCTAAGAATGGATGTAACAGAGCAGTGGGTCTCAAACAGTTTCAAGGACACCCAGTTTGTTTTTAGCTGTCATCTGAAAGGATTTAGTGCCAGGGACCTACATGACAGATTTGCGCTGTTAAAATCTTTCAAAATTATACAACGTTTTTCAAAAAATTTCAAGGTTTTCAAATATTTTTGAATATATCAAATCTATAAGCTAACAAGTGAGCATTGCTATGTTTTCAAACAAGTATAGGTTAAAGTGGTTTAACAAACAGATTTTGATTATCTAATTTGGCTGGGGACCCCCAGGAACCCTCTTGAGGACTCCTGGTTGAGAACCACTGTAATAGAGAAGTCATGATATGGAACTGGCTCAGAAATAAGTAAATGTCCCCATTATGTCCCACATCAAACAGTACTTATGCTGTATCAGGACCCTGGCCACAACAACCTCTTCTGCCAGTCATCCTCAGAACCCAATTGTATGGTGGTTCGCAGGGACGTGCAGAGAATGTTAGAGAGGCAGGGGCTGACATTTCTAAAAGGGCTTTTTGGTGAAAATATCGAAAATAGCAGACCGCCAAGCTCACAACGTGGCTCACAACATGTTGCAGCGTGACGCGTTGTGAGCTTGGAGATCGGCTAATTTCGATGCTTGATTTCTACACAGAGAGGGCAATTCTTTCAACATAAGATGCTGCATTCAAGTTCAGGAGAGTTTGGACAAGGCAATTCATTCTCTCCAATGCTGCCTTCAGGTATAGCATGGAAAGAGGGCATTTGCATTTCTTTTCACCATAGTAAGAACTGCATTCATGGTCGTGAGAGGGCACTTTTTACCAACAAATAAAAGGGCAGAGGCTCAAGCCCCCTTTGATGTCTATGTGTGCACATGCCTGGTGGTCCGTTCTCCCCGTCTGTCTGCCTGCCTGCCTGCCAATCTATCTGTCTGTCGAATCTGATCGTCACCCACTCCTCTTTCTTCTGCCTCTGCCCACCAACCTTCTCTCTCTCTCTGCTACAGTCAGTGTTAGCCAGACACTGCCTCCACGTGGGCACAATGCCCGGGCTGGCAATGAGCCAGATGCGCTCTGCCACACTGGACTGGCAAAATGCTGCTCACTATCTCTCCATGGTTCACACACACACACACACACACACACACACACACACACACACACACACACACACACACACACACACACACACACACACACACACACACACACACACACACACACACACACACACACACACACACACCCATTTCCCATCATCAGAATGCTTGCGGTCTCTCTTCTCTCTGCCTTTATATGCTGCACTTCAGCTAAGAACAACACTTTGAAAGTAATGCCCTCCAACTGCACAACGAAAAATAACCGTTACTGCTGCCGGGAACAAATAATACACTGGTACATTTGAACACTTGGGCTATTATGCAGTCATGCTGAAGACGACACAGAGTCATCTATAAACAATGCAACATTGCGGCGGCGCGGCGGGGTGAGAATAAAAGAACAATATTGTGGGGATCACATAAGAAACGGTGAAGCATGAACGGCGCGCTGCAAATATCACGACGTGTGCACTTCTAGAGTGAATCTCTATACGTATCGGAGGAGGGAAGAGCTGAAACGGGAGCACGGTCATTATAATGATGGATATGACAACGGAATGGGATGATGTGTGTGACTGCCATGCACACGCACTGGTTCTCAGGGGACAGCAGGTGACAGACATCACAGCCCCACAGCCGGCCTATAAACGCATCCAAATACTACAGACACTGTACAACAGGGGTCTTCAATGTTTTCAGGCCAAGGACCCCTTAGTTGAGAGAGAGAGAGATGAAGCAGGGACCCCCACAACCTGTTCATAGATTCCATATAGTTTCATTCATCAGTGTATTTTGGATTCATGTCAATTTGTGTTTTCAGATATTTAACCACTTGAATGTCAATACTTAATAAACTTGACCTTTCACTCTGTACTTGGTCTGCTCTTTTTCCCCTCTACACCAAAGCTCTTTGCCAAAAGACCTGGAGTAGAGGCATATCGTCATTGTCGGGCGGAAACCTTGTATCTCCGAGTTTCAAATGTGTACGTTCTTTCGCAAAGCAAAGCCCTGCTTCATCATACAAGGCCGTCGCACAAAAGTAGTGAAAACAGCAGATCTGCAAGCACACAACTCCTCCAGGTCTGCTATTTTTGGCTAAAGTTCTCAGAATATGGATGCTAGGGTTAAAGTGGTTAATATAAAAAAGGAGAAAAAAAGATTTCTATCACTCAAAGATTTGGAGGACCCCCTGTAGTAACTCTGGGGACCCCCTAGGGGTCCCGGACCCCCTGTTGAAGACCCCTACTGTACAGGAACCCCTAAATACTGACCAGCATCAAGTAGCACAGGTTTGGTGTCAATTCCCAGCATGCGATGTACATACAAATTAGACGACGCACCAACAGTTAGCCCCGATGCACAAGTCACAGTAATATCCTCAGTGTTACTGTTAATTTATCTGTTCGTAACTCAGAGAGCGTACAAATGTAGCCAATTGGTCCATTTGGTTACATAATGTACAAGGGTTTTAACTGTGCACACAGAGAAAATGGGACACACGTTTAAGAGGGAGAAAGGACCGTTTAATGTTTTCTCTGTCTTTGAACAGAAGGAATGTTAAGTCAAACCAACGTCTCTCACAACATCAGTGACACAATCAGTCACGGTGGGCCGAAAGTTTTTATGCTACTATTTACGTATTGTTTTTGTTTTGTTTCGTTCATTTCTCCCCATATGGTCCCACGCAGAGGGAGATTCATGCACCACATGGCTATAAGCATAGAATCCATTTAAAGCCTACTGTTTCATGGGATTAGAGCTACTTCCCCTCAGAGTATAATGTCAATTTCAGGCTTCCATCAAGCGTGTTTGTATTTCCTTTTTTTTTCCTCTCCAGTATCCCCTAGCATGGCTTCATGCCCACTTAAGGGACACCAGGACACAGGCTAAATATGTACAGACAGACAGACAGACAGACAGACAGAGATGGTGGACAGAGGTGGACAGCCGCTGCTTGTTGGCTGGCTGGATACGGTGCTATAGTTCAGTGGTTCTCAACGTGTGGGTCAGGACCCCCAGGGGGGCTCCCAAATTATTTTGGGGGGTCCCCAGATGATGAACTTAATGTGCAACATTGTTTTCTCATTCAACAGTAAACAAACCAACATGATGTTTAAGTGTATAGAGAGTATCTGCACATTTATAGAGTGACAATTTAAGGACTTTTTAATACCTCTAAAAGGACAACTTAAACATTGGCCAAATTGTCAAATATTAGAGGAAGAAATTGTGAAAATAGCCGATCCACATGCTCACAACGCCTCGCAACATACAAAATGTAATGCCTCAACTCTTCGTGCTCGTCAGGGTGTTGTGTGTGTGTGTGTGGGGGGGGGGGGGTCCCCAGTTAAAATATGATTATTTTGGGGGTCGCAGCCTAAAAAGGTTGAGAACCACTGCTATAGTTAGACTGAAGACATCAGAAGACTTGAGAGGCTGATCAACTGGCCGCCAGGCTAACGTGACTAAACTGGAACGTAGCCATAGTGTGATGTAGAAAAACACTAAGTAAACAGTCAGCCTTTGGCATGTCAACGCTACAGTATCAGTGAGGGTATTTCCAAGCAGGCCTCTTTAACACATTAAAAAAAGAATCTCTTTTAGAATAATTTTGTTTCCCCAGTGGGTATGAAATGAAGCCTTGGAGGTGACTGCATACACAGCAGTCATGTTTGTTAAGATACATGGCTTGAGAAACCACACACCACACACACACACACACACACACACACACACACACACGCACACACACACACACACACACACACACACACACACACACACACACACACACACACACACACACACACAGGCCCCCACCACCACCTTTTTCCCCCTTCTTCAAGCACCGGAAACATCAGTAAATCACCAGCAAAAAAGAAAATAAATATATACTTATTACATCCTGCACGCTGCATATATTCACCTCCTTAACATATTGCACAGCCACGGTGCAAATGTGCAGTGCTGCACACGGGCAAAAACATGCCATGAAAAATGACAGCAAGGGAAGGAGTGGGGGCGGGGTGCGGTGTGTGTGTGTGTGTGTGTGTGTGTGTGTGTGTGTGTGTGTGTGTGTGTGGTGTGTGTGTGTGTGTGTGTGGGGGGGGTACTGCGGACCTGGGATATATGGTGCGGTGGAGCGGAGGAGAAATAATCATACCTCAGAGCGAGCGAGCGGCGGGGGGAAGAGGGAGAGATGGGAGGAGGAGCAAGATGGAGACCAGACTCTGCACTATACAGCAGAGAAATGGAGCTCCCCTGTTACTCCAGCGCCGGCTCCCCCTGATTCCCCCCAACTACGACAACGCAACAGCGGAGCGCCGAAACAGCAAGGAGCCGCAGTAGAAAAGAGTCAAGCAGAAATACTAGAAATTCATCCCTCTTGGTACTCCATGGGAGCTCTGTGTGAGAGAGAGAGAGGCAGACACAGAGATAGATAGAGAGAGAGAGAGAGAGAGAGAGAGAGAGAGAGAGAGAGAGAGAGAGAGAGAGGGAGGTAGAGAAAGGTAGAGGCTGCTGTTTTTGAAATAACGTGGATCTTGACATTTCCAATGAAAAGAGAGGATTGCTCACAACCCCCCTTTATAAGAAACAGAGCAAATTACCACGCAAATGACAACAATGACATTGATCTGGCAGCTGGCTGCCTTCTTCGACTGTCTCTCTTGTGAGAATCCAAAACCCCGCCCGCAGTACTCTCTTTGGCCATTGGGTGTCTCTCTTTCACTGTGCAAGGCTGAGGCCGCTCTCCCTCACTAAGTGGGGCCCCTCCCCTCCTGAACTCCCCATCTCCCACATAATATATACACCATCATTTGAAAATGGCAGCTTTTTGAAAATTCACCTTGATTATCAGACATTAAAAGTGACTTCTCCAGCGCTGAGTGTCTGGCTAGGGGGATGGCTGCAGACAGCAGAACAATGCAGCAGGCTGGGTATTAATGCTGGGCTGTGGTGTGCAAGGGAGGAGAGAGCAGCCAGCCCTTTGTTCTCTCCTGCAGCCAATTATTTTTAACGTGTGCCTCTTTTCACAACAACAAGAGAGAATTTAATTTTAATGCACTCTGGTAAAAAAAAAAAAAAAAAAAAAAAAAAAAACAGTAGGGACTAGCATTAGTGCTTAAGAATTAAGTATATATGACTGCATCCCTGTATGGGGTACACATAAATGACAGGGACAACCCCAAACATGCATGCAAAACACCTGAAAGACACCCATACCAAAATCTTAGTGTTGGTAAGAAAGACACCAAAATGAAGCCGGTGTGATTTAGTAACACAAGGTTATGGTTACAGACAGTGGTGGGGCACACAGTGAAAATGTACGCGCGCAAGACACAGTGATAAGCAAACACACACTACAAAAATAGCTAGGATTCCTGATCAAATGGCATGAAAAATAAAAATACTGAGCTCTCCGTTGGTAGGTATGCGGCCAAATATTTTTCTAATTGGACGAGCACTTTATCTTGCTGTCAGGGACGCAGTAAAAAGCCGTGCTGTTCCCAGAAGGAGAGGAGCCCCGCTTGCTGGCCTTTTATTAGTGCTGGAGCTCTGATATATCGTCGTTGTCGGGTGAAAACCTTGTATGTCCAAAACCGTTCGTATTACATTTATCATTAACAAAAAGAAATTAAACTAGTGAAAACAGCCGATCTACAAGCACACGCCTCGCACCGCGAGGCGTTGTGTGCTAGCAGATCTGCTGTTTTCACTACTTTTGTGCGACGGCCTTGTATGATGTAGCAGGGCTTTGCTTTGCGAAAAAACGTACACATTTGAAACTCGGAGATACAAGGTTTCCGCCCGACAATGACGATATGCCTCTACTCCAGGCTTTCATCAAGAACCTGCACCAGGCGCACTCACACACACACACGCACACGCACACACGCACACACACACGCACACACACGCACACACACACACACACACACACACACACACACACACACACACACACACACACACACACACACACACACACACACAGAGACTTAGGGTTGGGCTGCTACACACTAGCTGCACCTACATCCCGACAAGCCACTGTTACACAGTCCAGCTGCCTTAGTAGCTACAATAAACATCCTGTGACTATTTACAAGAACAGCCAGCATAAAAGAAGAAAACACAACAACAACAACAACAACAACAACAACAACAACAACTCCTCAAGTTTAGCCAAACAAAAGCACAATAAATCAATGATTTGCCTATTGTAACAAGCCAAAAATACTCTATTTTATTAAGAGGCAAACATTAATTTCTCACTTTGACAATTGCATAACATGTATGAGGTGCTGTTTGGGACAAAAATCATAAAACACTTTTACACACACTAATGAGACAGTCTTATACTTACTACTGAAATGCTTTTACATCCAATATTGGATGCAAAAGCATTTCAGTAGTAAGTATAAAGTCCCATTCCCACTGGGCCAGATAACAGATAAAAAAAATCTCTTTTTCCAGATATTTTTCCATTCAAAGTGGATGGTAGATACAGATAAAAAATATATATACTGTATCTGCCACAGATAAATATCTGTGGCAGATATTTTTTTTTATCCCAGTGGGAATGGGCCTTAAGACTGTCTCATTAGTGTGTGTAAAAGTGTTTTATGATTTTTGTCCCAAACGGCCCCTCATACACATGTAATGCCAGAACATGCACACACAAAAAATAAAATAAACATATCATACTACATAGTAGTAAAATCCTCGTTTTTACTTTAACTCCGAGAGCAGAGTGTAAACATGTTTACAGGTCCATTTGGATCCATGTTTACCCTGTCTTAAAGTTAAATCACATTTTAAATCACACTGTATCAACAGTGTAGTGCAGGGAGCAGACAAAAGCCTCCACACAGCCACACAGTGTGTTGAGGTAACACCAGCCACCTGTCAAACATGGCTACATGTCGGCGGTGCCTGCCAAGTTTGTACAAACTGGCAGCGATTGGCGCTTGTTCAACTGTTGAATGAACATAAAAGTGCCTTGTAAACTTCACAAAAAAACATGAGTATATTGAGGACAAATTAATAATATACTTGTTTTCAGTGGTTATGTTTATCGTGTTATGCCCCGCTCATTATTAATGAACCAATCATTATCTATCTGTGGTATGGAAAAGTGCAGTTACTGGGTGTGCTAAATGCTAGAAAAATAATATCTGTAATATCCTCCAGGTCCAAAGTGGCTAGTGTGCCAGGAGCAGTACCACAGTGGTTCTGTTGTGACCTTTTCAGGCCACAACCTAGAAAATAATCATATTTTAACTGGGGACCCCCCACCCTGACGAGCACTAAGAGTTGAAGCATTACATTTTGTATAACATAGTTGGTTCTATTGTGAAAATAGCAGATCTACATGCTCACAATGCCTCGCTATATTCACAATTTCTGCCTCTAATATTTGCCAATTTGTGGACAATATTTAATTTCTCATTTTAGAGGTATTAAAAAGTCCTTAAATTGTCACTTTAGAAATGTGCAGATATACACTTAAACTTTATGTATGTTTTTTTACTTTTGAGTGAGAAAACAATGTTTCACATCAAGCTAATCATCTGGGGCCCCCCCAAAATAATTTGGGGTCCCGACCCACAGGTTGAGAACCACAGCAGTAGCACACAGTAAAGTTCTCAGTTCATTTGCCAGAGTGTCTGGTAGTGCAAGGCAAGTGCAGGGATTTTACTCTTCCTCTGCAGTGGTCGTCTTTGTGCTCTTGCTGGTGAAATGATTTAGCCACTAGGTAAAGAGAAAAGATTTATAAAAACCACACGATTTATTTCATGCTCATACTATGGTGTGGATGGAAATAGGCAATCGACAAGCTCACAAACGTTGCAGTGCGATGTTTTGTGAGTTTATAGATCAGTTACTTTCAGCACGGGAGACCGTTGTACAACAAAGTATAAGTCAGGCATTAACAAATCTGTACACACACCAGCAGTTAAGCCAGATTGCAGACAGACTTAAACAGTCAGACAGAGATGCAGACACAAATGCACACACATGCACACGTGCAGACAAACACACGTGCATGTGCACACACACACACACACACACACACACACACACACACACACACACACACACACACACACACACACACACACACACACACACACACACACACACACACACACACACACACACAATCTAATTTCAGTGCTTGGGCACACAACTAGCTGCTTGTGTGCAAGACCAGTTCTGCAGCACGGCAAAAGCAATTCTCTGGAGTCGGTGAAATTAAAGGGCAGAATCCAGCCTGTTTATGGTTCTCACTCTCTTCTCCTCTCAATCAAAGGTTTTATTAGCAATCATTTGGTCCTAAAAGTCATGTAGTGGGGCGGGAGTCAGTGTGATGATGACAGCAGTCGATGGACGGGAGAGACCATGTGGGCTTGTACCACTCCCAATTATTTACCCCTGGTGCTGGGGGTCTGTGAGAGGGGGCTTCTAATTAACCCCCAGGAAGCCATGTTTAGGACACACACACACACAAAAGAAAAAGCAGGTTCGCAGACCGTCTTAATGCTCCCCCAAAAAATATTAACAGAGTATACCTGACGAAGGCTGGAGGCGATAAAATGTTGTATTTCTTTTTTTGTTACAGCTCTGTTCATAATTTCTTTCTTTTTCTTTCTTTTCAGTATCTCTATTTTGATCCAGCACCTATCGAGATGTTTGGATATAGCACACAGACACGCACGCACGTGTGCATGAGTAAATATGAGTGGTGTACTGTACCTGTAGAATAAGACAACTATGCTGGACTTTCAGGATGGACAACTCTGCATGCAGCTCCTCTGTCTGGGAGAGAGACAGAGACAGAAAGATACAGAGAGAGAGATACAGAGCCAGAAAGGGAGGGAGTAGGGGAGAGAGAGAGAGAAAGATATGGACAGAGAGAGGCACAGGGAGACGGAGAGAGGGAGAGAGAGAGATACAGAGAGACAGAAAGAGATAAAGAGACAGAGAGACAGAGTGAGAGAGAGAGTGAGAAACAGGGTGAGATACAGAGAGAAAGAGAATGAGAAGGGAGAGTTTCGAGAATGTCAAGTACCTGGATGTGAAACACATACATTGCATTAAATGTGTTCAATAGAACGGCCACAACAGAGTTTTAGTTAGGTAACATCTCCCAGTGACTGTTTGTATGACGTGATATGATATGATAGCAGTAAGACACACAAAGGGCGAAAAGCGACCTTGCCCTAAAGGGCGAGGTAACGCAGGACGGAATTCGCACAGGACGGAATGTATTTGCAAGTGTGATTCGAGTTGCGGTTGGTTGTTTAAGTTGGACAAACTGTGGACAAAATATTTTCCCAAATATGGATATGACTGACGTCTGACATCATAGATAGTCTTATGTTATAGACCACATGGGACTCACACAATATGTCCATATATGGGCATTCCAAGCTATGGGCTTAATATTGATGACAATCAGGGATCTCCATGGGCATACAAGGGACAAGGACGGAATTCATTTGCAAATGTGGTCACACTGGTTACACTGACACAATATGTCTATATATATTGGCATTCCCAGATATGGGCTTAATATTGATGACATCAGGGATCTCCATATATGGGCATAAAAGGGATTCTGTTAGTGTGGTTCCCCTAACAGGGAATCATCTGGGAGTGTCCATATATGGGCATTGCCAAATATGGGTAAACAATGTGATGTCACAACAATGTGATGTCACAACAGGCATTTCCAAATATGGGTTAACAATGTGATATCACAACAATGTGATGTCACAACAGGTAGGTATAGACATTGAGGTATAGACATTGAGGTCAGTTATAGACATTGAGGCAGGAAGGACGTAAGGAAGGACGTACGGAAAGGATGTGCCGGTTTTCATAGTTAACTGCGACCTACGAACGCAATGATATGATATGATATGATATGATATGATAACTGTCAGGCAGAAACCTTGTATCTCCACGTTTCAAATTTGTATTGTGTGCTTGTAAATCGTCTATTTTAACTATATTAAATAATTTTAAAATGATGAATACAAAACTAAGGTTTTCCACCCGACAACAACGATATGATATGATATGATATGATATGATATGATATGATATGAATGATATATGATAATGATACTAATGTTGATGTGAATGCCCACGTGCACATACACGTGCCATTGTCCCCTGCATATTGTCTTATTGAAGCGGCCCTCATTGCTCTCCTCTCCTCTGGTGTCTGGGAGCGGTAATCTGTTCCTGAGCCAGCGCTGCTGGGATTAAGCAGCGACTGGAGATAGGATGTATGCGTCATTAAAGCAGAGAGCGCGGCGTTGCAGAGACGAGAGAGAGACAAAGTCAACAAAGGTGACACGGAGAGAGGAGCAGATGAATAACACATATCACATACGCACGCACGGACGTACGTGAGCACGAGCACACAAACCCACAGACATACCCTCACGCACACACACATAATATTATACACTACTCTCTACTCTGGTGTATATATGCAATATAATTTCCTGTACCTCCAGTGAATAAGAAGAATGCAGTGTTGCTGTAATAAACGTCTGAGGCCCATTACGAATGCTGCGGCAGTAAAGGATACAAGACAATGTATAGAAGGCATTCTTGTGGGCAGGCCTACGGAGTGTGTGGGCTCAGGAATAATACAGAAATAAAGGCATTGCGTGTTTGCTGAGCACTGCAGGAAATGTGCTATTCTTTTACCACCTCGTATGAAGACATTGGATCTCTAGACGTCTTTTGTCGAATGAGAGGGTTGTGTACGAAACCACCGCAGCCACAATGCCGTCTTTGCCATAGCCGCAACCTCACATGGTATTACACAGCAACTTGAGTGCACAAACACAGTAAAATCCTCAGTGGTCATTTAACACTCAAGAGTGTACACATGTAACCTAAATTAACCATTTGGTTAATGTTTGTTGTTACAAATGGATAAATGAACACTCAGGATTGTACTGTGTAACATTTCATTCTCCATCTGAGGTTGAAATGATTTGGACATAATAGTCTCCAATTCAACAAGGTCCAGTGACATAATTACATAGGAATGGAGGCAGCTCTTTAGCTCTGTCAAATATTGCTCAATATGATATGGCACCAAAAAAAGAAACATAATATGTTGACCACAAAGTTTGCTGAGAAGCTGAAGCCATTACATGAATGAACTCTTGGCCAAACGACCTCAATGACACGAATGGATCAAAAGTACTGAGTGACTTAATCTGATCTGAACAGTAAAATTACCATTCAAGATGGGGTGCCTGCTGGCCTACTGGTCCGGGCGCATACCATTTAGGCATTGCCACATAGGCATGGATGCCTGGCGGCGGCGCCGGTTGGGTTCCCGATCCGGACAACCTACCCCATTTCTCCCCCCATTTTACTGTCCTATCAATAAAGGCATTCAAAAAGAAAAAAAAAAAGAAGAAGATGTACTACGAGATGTACCCCTTTGAATCCAGTCCGGAGTCACATTAACCTTGCCTTGCATAACAGACTAAAACATAATTATGTGTTCTATTTGATGAATATGGTTTCCACCATGCTGTGGTGAGCCAGTCTTCCACCACCTAACCATACCTGACGGATCATTCACCATAGTCGAGTACCGGAGGGCCAAGGCTACAGTAGGTATACTGTACCATCAAGTGTCGAAGAGCTGTGAGGAGGATGGAGTGACACACAAGGTCCTAAAGTATGTGCCCGTAGATAAGGATGTGCTGCTTGACTTTGTCAACCAAGCATACACGTCTGGTGAGCTACCTGAGCTGTGGCGTATAACGATCGGTGCCATAATCAGTTGACTTCAACAAGATGGACAACAGACTTAGCTTATTGTCACCAAGATGATCCTCAATAGTCTTAGTCCCACTGCTCGAGTTGGGTTGAGTACCGAATTCTGTACTTTTAGTGGTACCGACTGATTCACGTCGGTACTACCTTTTGAACGCTTCTTCAAAGAAAGCGAGCGGTGGAAATTACTACAACTTAACAACCTCAGAAGATGGTGCAGATGACAGCAGCATAGCTTTAGTCAGACTCGAGCCAATGTTCTGACCTACGAAGGTGAGACTAAAGAGTTTGAGATACTCGCAAGCATCCTACAGGTGACCTTAGCCCACTTCTTTGTGATTGTGATGATGGACCGTGCCCTAAGACTCTCCATCAGTGGCAGGGAAAATACACTGTGTTTCGCTGGTCCCAAGAAAACTGTCAGTGATTACATCCCATCACAATGACCTACGTTGACTATGCAGACGGCATTGCCTGGTGTCGGTCCGTACACCAGCCCGCAGGGAAAGGAAGGAGAACTTCTGGCAGTAGAAATGGAGAGAAGGATGATCAGCCTGAAGTTCAATGACAAGAAAACTAAAGTAATGGCATTCAACACAAGAGGACAGAACCATTGCTACTGTCTGCATGATGGTGCTCAAGGTAGTCGTCGACTTAAAATATCTCTGTGCCTGGACTGCCTTGACGGAACAGGATCTGATGGTCCGGAGGCCACTTGCCTGGAGTGCCTTATATGGGATGGGGAGAGTGTGGAAATCTGAGATGGGAGAAGACCTCCAGCGGCGGCTGTTGGCTACGGTAGAATCAGTACTGCGGTGTGGGGCCGAGACAGCGTATACATCAGAATGCTACGAATGACACTTGATGTCACATGGGAGGACAACATCAGAAACGTAGACCTTTATGGGGGGCCTCCTGCGGGTCATGGACAAGACAGAGAGAAGGATGAGGCTGAATGGCCACTACACCCTCAACTATGACTAGTCCAATGACACCAGGAGGGAGCCAATCCACAACTAGGAGGTGAAGGGGCGCACCACCTACTGTACATGGAAACACTGCGGCGTGACAGTGGAGCTCCGGACCCTGATACTGGATAGGAGGGAGTGGAGGTTGGTGTCAGCTACCGGTCTGCACCCTTGCATCTCATTATAGTCGACATTTCACAAAACAAGTGTCCTTAAACTGTATATGCTTTAACTGAGTGCGCAAGTGCACCAAATTCTTTGCCCTGGGTACAAGGATTCACTGCGGGCACCCCATGAATGTTCTTCATTTAGACTGGGAACGCATTATTACGCATTATTTTGTGCTTTAACTATTGAAAAATAGCAGATATAAAAGATCACAGAGCGGCACTGAGTCCTGCGCTGCGAGCTTGTAGATCTGCTATTTTTTTTAAATCTTTTTTTGGCCACGGACCCCATCTCAAAATATTTAGTTCCAAGGACCCCCCAAAAGCAAAATTTGACTTACAAATGTTCGCTTAAAAAATACATATATTCAAAGATTTGCACACATTTTCAAAAATAGCAGATCTACAAGCTCGCAGCACGGCACTCGGTGCTGCAGTGCGAGCTTGTATATCTGCTATTTTTCAATAGCTAAAGTATAAAATAATTAAGGCCCCTCCACCTTGGGCCCTGGTAACTCAGTCCTACTGTTCCCCCCCTTGTGATGCCCCTGTGCATCTGGTTGAGTAGTTGCTCTCTCACCTTCCTCTTAGCATCCTGTGCCCTCTCCTGGCACTCGGTGGCCTGGGCACGGCTCTGTGCCAACTGGGCCTCCAGTTCCTCATGTCTGTGGTCCACCTGGGCTGCACTCTGCAGAGAAGACACCTCCACTGTCAGCCTCTCCACCTGTAGGACAGACACACACGAATGTACTTACTGTAACATTACACATAAATAAACACATGTAAGCAGCACGCACGCACGCACGCACGCACGCACGCACGCACGCACGCACGCACGCACGCACACACACACACACACACACACACACACACACACACACACACACACACACACACACACACACACACACACACACACACACACACACACACACACACACACACACACACGTTTGTATACATCACTTTAAAGGACATTGCATAGACTTCCATTCATTTTCTGTGGCCTTACCCTAACCTCTATCCCTAAACCTAACCCCTAACCTAACCCTAACCCTAAACCTAACCCAAACCGTACTATTTTATTATTTTGTCTCCACAATGTCCCCAATGTCCCCGCAAGTAACATGCAGTCCCCTGATGTGACTGTGTGAACACGTTTTTAGTACCCAAAAGTGATGAAAACAAACACACACACACACACACACACACACACAGACACAGACACAGACACAGACACAGACACACACACACACACACACACACACACACACACAATGGCAAGATCTCTAACACAGTTAGGACATTTAGAGGCTATCTCCATCTATTACTCTCCAGGGACAAATGGAGAAGGCCAATCTTATTGTGACCCAACCCTAACATTGGACAGGAATCCATGGCAACAGGGTCAGTGTGCTCCCATTCCCCTCCCATTATCCATCCTCATTCCCAGGACTGTAGGATCCCATATCCAGCCACAGGCATACTGTATCTATATGCTTAACTCCATATGCCCCTATTCCCTAGACACGGGCCAGCTTCCTGAATGGGAATGGCTGTCTTCCCAGGTTAATGGAGAAGAAGCAGAAATGGGATGGGATAACTGGAAGCGTGATGGGCGTGCATATACATTATAATGTACTATATACAAGAGGATATTATGTATATGCAAGCACAGGCATCTGCCCACACAAACATGCGTGCACATAGACATATACTACATCATGGACAAACTGGTGTGCATGGAAATGAAGAACTATATAAATAAGTAAATAACAAGTAAATAAGTAAATAACAGTTACCCATGCACATATTCATCGCTGATAGTCCAATATGCAAATCCAATTGGCAAAGAACAGGGAAAGCCCACTGACAGACGAGGACTTGGTATCATGATAATGTTATTTGCTTCAGTATATTCAGTCCTACTGCATGGGTCTGCTTTGTGTGCAATGTATTTCTTGGATGAACGTAACGCAGACCCTTGTGAGTGTGGATGTGTTGAATGTTACTTGGACTAGTAATGTACAGTATAGAAGTATGTTTGTCAGTGCGCATGTGGACTTGGGTGGTGAATTGTGAAAGGCAGGCTGACCCTAGCTCTCTGCTCCTGCTTGCATCCCATGAGAGCCTCATTCTCTCCCTCCACCTGCACAAGGCACCATTTGAGGAGGGTGTTTTCTGCTGGTCATTCAGTCCGAGTGTATCAAAGGGTGCGTTCGGAAATGCGCACCGGGTGTGGTTAGGGTTAGGGGTTAGGGTTAGGTTTAGGCATAGTTTTACTGAGGTTAGGGTTAGGGTTAGGTTTAGGCATAGTTTTACTGAGGTTAGGGTTAGGATTAGGGTTAGGTTTAGGCACTCACTACACTGAGCACACACCCGGTGCACATTCATTTCCGAACGCACCCTTTGATACACTCGGACTAAATCACCTGCAGAAAACACTATCCCGCACCATTTGACCTCAGCCAGCTGAGCCAGGAAAGAATGAAAGGTAAGGTAGTGAGGAGATTGCAGCATACCAGGAAAAATTACTCACATTTTATACTTAAGTAAAAGTATCAATACTGCAATAGTCTAAATACTCAGTTAGGGTGCCCTCACACCAAAATACCTATGAGAGTGGAATCCGCGTTCTGCCAATGCATTTCAATGAGAGTGGAGTGGTTTTTGCAGAAATCCTCTGCTGGCATGAAACCGCTCCATTCTCATTGAAATGCATTGGCAGAACGCGGATTCCACTCTCATAGGTATTTTGGTGTGAGGGCACCCTCACAAGTAAAAGTCCAGAATTCAAAATGTACTTGAGTAAAAGTACAAAGGTATTGGTATCAAAATGTAATTAAAGTACAAAAAAGTAATAGTACTCATTATGCAGAATGTATCATTTCAAGTTTTCAAATGTGTGCAAACATTTTGAAAATAGCAGATCTACAAGCTTGTGGATCTGCTATTTTCAAATGGCCAAAATGTATATAGGCCTACAGCTGTAGGTCTGAAGTTGTTAATGTAAGTTTTGTAATAATAATCCAAATCTACAAAGTATCTATCTAGTAACTAAACCTTTCAAATAATTGTAGTGGAGTACAAAGAAGTACAATATTTGGATCCGAGATGTAGTGGAGTAAAAGTATTGGAAATTGGAAATGCTCAAGTAAAGTACAAATACCTCAAAATTGTACAGTACTTAAAGGAGCTATAGTCATCTTTTTCATTGTAGGGCCGACACTTTGTTTACATCCTAGTCTATAGACTAGAATGTAAACAAAGTGTCGGTCTGACAATGGCCAAAATGATTATTTTATCATTATTTTACGCTTTTTGTGGTAATTTTTGAATAGAAACATATATATGAAGCTTATTTTTTTATAAAATATTTTCGAAACATTATTTTTATTTTAGCATTCGTTTTTCAAGAAAAGGTTGACTATAGCTCCTTTAAGTAAATGTACTTAGTTACTTTACACCACTGCATACCATGGGACAATCAAACACACGCTATCATCTCACACGTACATACATTTGCAGAAATGCATTCGAGACACTGGCAGTGTCTCTTTCAGAAGGCAGCTGCCTGCTGCCTCACTGTCTGATTAGTCACTGACCTTCAAAGGCAAGGCTTTTGTATAGAGGTACCTGAATCTGATTGAGAGGGGCTTCCAAGGCAACGTGGCCATGAACTTGAACTTTTATGAGGATTATTTGGCCTCCAGACGGCACGGTGGGAGGGAGCAATTTATGCAACTCTTTGTGCTCGTTGAGATATGTGACACGCTTCTTAAATGTGTTTCTTGAAATTATTCAATAAAGAATTGACAAAATATGTATACATGCTAACCTGTGAATGAGACATTCCTTGATGCCTTCTTCCCTTTGATTGCTGCCTTAGCAGACAGCATTTTTCCAATACATAATACCTCTTCCATGAATGCATTGCTTCATTCTATCACAGCACTTCTATTCCAGCATACAGTATAGCGTACCAAAGTAACTTATTCAAGGTTGCGAAACTGCTTGTATAAGTAATTATATTTGATATTAAAATAAAATAAATAGCAAAAAAGAAATCTGAACAACAACCACCACCCCCCCCCCCCCCCCCCCCACACACACACACACACACACACACACACACACACACACAGATGTGCCGTTTCAACTCTTCCGTTCTTACAGATTTTTTCCTGAAAATGTCCTGCAATGAACAGAGCTCATTTATGCAGAAACTAGCAAAAATAGCTGATGATCTATAATCTAAATTTTCTGCAAATCGCCTGAAAGTCTACTGTCTTGCCAATGGCAGGGCGTGTGAAGTTTTGAAATGGCACATCTGTATATACACTGCATACGTACAGTATATGCAAAACTGTAATAATAACATTCTAATACATCATGACAACCTAATCCTAATTACTAAATTAATGGTTAGTAAGAAGGCATTGATTGGATGAAGAAAGGAAGGATGAAAAGGAAGCAGCAAAGGTACTGCAGAGCGCTGGAGAGCCAGTCTCAGAAAATAAGCAGCAAATGGTGCAGTCAGTGATACTGAGAGCGTGCAACCGAGACATGTTGTGATTCAGCTCCGTGGACAGACTCTGCCTAAAGACATAGCAACAGGTGACACAGACACCGACAGTCAGCAAGGTGTGCAATTCCCATTGGTCAGTGGTGTTTCTCTAGTGGAGCGGGCAGAAGGTATTATTCTCAAGACATCTCCAACAACAGCCCATTCATCACTCATCTGTGTGGCATGTCTCTGAATAATTAGCTCACTGTTATAATGAACCTTTATTGTCTGTCCACTGTACGGCCTACACAATGCATACATAAAGCTCTACAAGATCAGTACAATCCTCAGTGTTCATTTAACTCAGAGAGTATAACAATTCATTCCATTCTCAAACGAGTACAGACATTTACTGAGTGCTTTTCAACGAATACATGAAAGGTCGACCTAAAACAAAGTCGACCCAAACTTGTTTCCCAACGGGTCTGTGGCCTTAAGCTAGATGCCGAATAGACTGAAATCTGATCTTTGCTTCTGGGGGTCCCTGGAATAAAATATTTTTCGATAGGGGTCCATCCGTGGAACAAAATATTTTGAGATGGGGTTCCACGGCCAAAAACACATTTTGGGGGTCCTTAACCATTGATAAGCGCATTCTACAAATGTCTTCTAAATCCTAACAGTTTTCTGAAAATAAACTTATGTTAATATCATTTTCTTTCAAACTTTGTCATGTCAAGGACCCCCAGCATGATATGTATTTGGCCACGGACCCCCATCGCAAAATATTTTGTTCCAGGGACCCCCAGAAGCAAAGATTTGATTTTAGTCTATTCTGAATCTAGCTTAAGGCCACAGACCCGTTGGGAAACGAGTTTGGGTCGACTTTGTTTTAGGTCGGCTTTTCCTGTTACCCTTTTCAACGATGATACACAAAAGAAGAAGTAGATGAAAAGTCTTTGCTGCCTATTTTATACACATTACTCACACATTCAAAAACGTATCTTCCAGCTTGTATGATAATCCTTTATAGTCATTATTTTGCACTTCAGAAAACATACACTGTACATCATTTGTGAGCAACTACATGATCCAATGGCATACTGTATGATTCATCATTAAACAATGCAGCCAAAAATATAGATATATAAATATAGATGAATAAATTAAGAGTGTAATCCTCCGATCTGGAATGAGACAGGATAGAGATACAAAGCAAGAGCGTGAGGCCTGTTGCCAGATTCTGGGGCTGCCAGTGTGTACTGTACCTGAGCGCGCAGATCCTGGGCCTGCTGGGACTGACTCTGGAGCTGCTTCTGGAGTTGTTGGACACAGCACTCTGTCCTCTGGAGCTCCAGCTGTGTCTCCTGCCGTCCAGTCTGCAGCTGAGCGATCCTCTGTTCCTGGAGGTCCAGCTATTGAACCACAAGAGAAGGCAGGGCAGCAATAGGGGGAGAAAATCAATCAGTACAATCCTATCCGCTTTTTGCTCAGCCAGCCTGCGAGCTGAACTGACTGTAAAGCTAAAGCTAGGAGGCACCTTGGCATCCCCTGCCTCCCTAACAGATACACGCCACCCAGGAGCTTTTCTCCCAGGGCTATACAGACAGTTCGTTATCAAGAATAATGAATGAATGATCAAAATAACCTGTTAAACGTTTTGTTTTAAACAGTTGTTTAAACAGTTTACCATTTGCAATGGCAAAACACATGGCTACAGAGAAGCCATGTTTATTTTAAATGATAGCAACGTGTCAAGAATGTTCAACAAAGTCTAAATCTAACATTTTCATTCTGTGCATTAACACAAATCTGAACTTTTTAAACAATGTGTGTTAAAAAAGTTAACATTAAATGATTAGCTGTAACATCATACAATTATATAATAAATATTTGCCAGTAGATTTTGGGAGCAGTAATCCCATTACAGACTGGGACCAGTGTGCACACACCAACAACAAACTCAGTAATTAACACCATGCCATGCTAAATCATAAGAGGAGGAGTTGGGTGGCAGGATGAGAGAGAAAAGAGAGAGAGAGAGAGAGAGAGAGAGAGAGATGGGGGGGTCGAAAGCGAGAGAACGAGAAGAGGAGGGAGCTCTGGAAGAAGGGAAGGAAGACAGAAAAGGAAGAGGAATGGACCTAGCTACTGGTCCAATTGAACACAGGCAGTAGTCCACAGATGCGGCTGCATTGTCATCGTCATTAGCATCCTATCATTATCATCATAATACTAACCAGTCAACATGGAGACCGTGGCACGTCCCAGGACAGATCTCCAATCAAACATCTGCATAATTATGGGCAAACATTCCGCGCATCCAACAAAGCCAATAACGAAACAAAACCCCAGGTTTACTTCCATCCTTGCACTCGTTATAAAAGCGGCGTCCTCCTCGTCCATTTTTGTTTCTTCTTGGAACGTCACATGAAAATGCCTGACGACTGCCTCATGAATTAAAAATAAAGATTATGCGGGAATCCATTTCACGGGATCCCCTAAAACGTGGCTCATCCTTTAGCACACTCTCTTTTCTGTGCGCGATCCACACCGATAACCCTGGTCTCGCTTTCTTTCCCTCACAATCGCTCCCTCTCTCTCTCTGTTCTCCCCTCCTAAACTGATCAATACTTCATTTAAATCATGACATTAGCACACCACAACTGGAAATAAAATAGAGAGATGGAATACAAAAGAGCTTTGTATGTTAAGCGACGTGATGAGACGTGATGATAGACATTTATATTTCAGAGGACCTAAAGGCATCTTTTAGATTTTTTGTATCAAAATAACATGAAAACAAAGACAGAAGTAAATGCAAGTGTGCAGGGAGGGAGGGGGGGTTGTACTGCTGTTTTGATTTCAGCTCCTGTGCATCACCCTGATCAATAGCACATTTAAATCCTGGCTGGGGAGCGCTGTAGCTATCAGCGATATCTCCCCGTCATCAGACGAAAAGCAAACACGCTATCCCAATTATCATCTCAAATGACCGCCATCGAGGGGGCCACAAGTTGGATGCTGATGGAGGCATATTTCATATTTATTCAGCAGAATTTTCACATTAGCACCTGAGCGCATAATTGCTTAATATATATGCACTCGCACACTTTTTATCTATTCACGTAATTCACAATGAGCACAATCAATACCGCCCTCTCTGCACACTGCCCCGCGCTCGTATATACGTCTGCGTGAGATCATATAATAAGCTGTCCCCCCCACCCCCGCCACCGCCACCACCTTCAAAACGAACCTGGTTAATTCCCTAGCGCTCATTGGAATTGTGAAGCGAAGAGTCACTGGCTAATCTTCCGGTTTGTCATTAATCCTGGATATTTACCTGAGCACTCTGGGAGTCACGGGCCTGATGAGAGAGCAGGACATCTCGCCGCAGCCTCTGGATGGTCTCATCCCGCCGAGATAACTGGGGGGAGGGGGTGCGCGTTGGGGGGTGTTGCGGGGGGGGGGGGGGGGAGCCGATCAGGTCAGGTTTTTCCCGTCCCGAACACAACGGGCGAGCAGAACAGAGGCGAAGATGGGAGAGAGCAGAGAAAAGGAGGGGAAGACAGACCGTAAGACCCAACACTAAGGTGGGATATGGAGGAAACAGAGCCGAAGCCGATCACTCTGGGAACATGCACTTACATATAGCCTGGCGCCAATGTCAACCAATGAGCAATTAGGCAGACAAGACTAAAGTTATTGATTGGGGGGGGGTTCAAGCTCTTTTTCTCAGAGCTAACTAGCCTGCCTGAGGTTGTGTGATGGTTGTGCACATGTGCAGCTGTAGACTGCAAGACAGGGGGAGTCAGTCCAAGAGGCAGGGGGAAGAAGGGCAGGGCAGGTTTTTTCTCTCCACGGGCCTTGAGCTCTGGAGTTGGGCACTGGCCATCATCATTTAGGCTGCTATTGATCGCCGCAGGCTAAATAAGCCTGCATCCTGAGCAGTCACACACAGCAACAAACACAATAACAAAGACACGCGGGTGCATGCAAACGTCCAATCAGAGTGGCAGCATGGCAGGCAAACAGCTAATGTTATTCACTGCCAATACTTGAGCATCTTGTAGCATATTAGGGGTTAATGGGAAGATCATGGGAAGTGCTATCCAGTAGATTTAGCTCCTAAAGTCTTGCAGAATATGCAATGGCATTGCAGTGTAGCCACATCTGGGAGATCTCCTTATTGACGTTAAATATATTGCACTTAGCAGTGCAGCCAAAATAACATTTTGACATTAATAAAGATTTTACAGGCCTCATATTTAAGAAGATATGGTATATGAATACTATAGATCAAGGTTATTATAGTTTTGCATAGTATATATAGTTTTGTGTGAAAAATAGGGAGAATAGTCGATCTACAGGCTATTATTTTAGAGGATATTTGAGCCGATTTCATATCCACTCAAAATATTAGACTTCCGCTGACAAAGGCTAAAACTTTCTCTATGATTTTAGTTCGTTTTTTTTGTAGTTTTGTAAACACACCATGCCTGTTATTTTAACTGTTATTTTAATTTATTTCAATTAACTACATTTTCTTTCTTCTTTTTTCTTTTTATTATCCATGCTGTGGGTGAGTGTCATGTAATTATTACCTCAACCTTAAGCTCATCAATGCCTCTGGTTGCTTCAGGATGTAAAACTGGATGTGACACATTTGGTTCACCACTTCCCTGGACATAAACAAAAAAGCAAAAAGAAATGGTTTGTTAAAAAATGAATGGAAACAATGACTAGTCTTAGACTTTAGCACAATGTTCTTATTGGGACACTGAAGACACTTCACCATGCTTTCTTAGTCCACGTGGAGCTAGACTCACTGTAAGATCACAGTAATTCATTCATGGTCAGGAAAAAAAAAACAAGAAAGGCAGAACATGCATGTGCATTAGTGTCCTTAATGGTGCATTCCCACAAAAGCAACAAAGTGACTAGTTATTCATTTCCAATGGAGACACTGAGCGACTTGGAAGTGTTGTGATGCCTGGTGACAACCTCACCGCTTTTGGCGAGCACGGGCATTTCATGTTTATACAAATGAGCAGCAGCTGGTTTCAAGCGACAATGAGCGACAGCCAATCAGATGACAGATGCGTTTGTAAAGTTTTATTTATTTATTCATACTGTACTTTACTGTAGGGGAACAGCTCCTGAATTTTGTTTACATGATGTTAAACTAGCTGTTGCAAATGTGAAATGAATGAATATTGAGCAAATGCATGGCCTATTCCTCACCTAAAATGTTATGAGAAGCTATTTCTGGTAGTACTCTACTGTGGGTGAAATATAGATTGTTTACAGAGAAACCTACTTCAGAACCACCAGAGACACGTCCGCACCATGGCTGCTGCAAGCAGAGCTCTCCTCCCCAGGGGAGCTCAGTACCACAACTCCACTAGTATCAATTTTGAATTATAAAAAGCTGATAGAAAACACAAACATCACCAGTTGGGGTGCTGGGTTATGATAGGATCATGAAAAAGATAATATAGAGAATAGAATCTGCATGATATAGGTATGAAATGTCTACTGTTTATTCATACAGTAGGCAAATTTGTAACAGAACATACATAGCCTACGTGTATATAATGTATATGTATGTATACAATACATAGGATGCAATGTAGCCTATGCTTTGACCGCAGGGGAATTAGAATAACCCTACACTGCATGCTAGTAATGTGAATGGAATAAATATTGCCCAACAGTGTCTATTTCATGCCCATTAGGAAATATTTGTGGTTGTTGTACTAAATATGTAATTAATAGGCTAACTCGCTTCCACACAAGCTCCTCAGCTCGAGCTGAGGAGGCTTTGGGTGCAACAACTAAGTAATTCACTCCCCTGTCGTCGCTTTTGGTGTATGAGCTTTTTAGGTTTTGATGGCCACGACTTGGCGACACACAGTGACAAAATCACTTGGTGTTAGTGCAGCTTTATGTATCTCACCATGCTTGTACACGCTGTAATGGCAAGCTTGCATTACCAGCGTTGGGCACTTGGCAGCTTTTTCCATGGGAAACAAACCAAGTCTTGGGGCTTTGTGTATTACCCCTCAAACATGGGACTGCCCTCCCTACTGTAAATCCCTTTTCCTGTCAGTCTGTCTGTCATGTCTGTCCAAGGCTAATGTCGCAAACCACTGGACCAAACAGCGCCAAATGTATTGTGGGTAGTAGGCCAAGGAAGTAAATGCAATTTCCCACATGAATACTTTTTGTACTTTTTGCCTCTGCCAGGAGAGTATGTTTTCGCCCCTGTCCATCCGTGTGTCAGTCTGTCCGTCCGTGTGTCTGATTAGTTAGTTACTAGCTAATCTCCGGCGCCGTTGGCCCAGGCGCAGCCAAACTGTGAACACACACTCCCTGGATGCCACTTCAGAACCTCTGCCATTTCACACATGGCCCTGTTCTAGCGCCAATCCTACAGATTTTGTCCACAAATCATGCAAATCGGTAGACAGTAACTCTACAGGCATGTGATCAACATGGATCTGTCCGATCCACATATTCCATCCTGAAGTTTGCAGGATTGCTCCGTTTTGAACAAAATGCCTCAAATCATGAACACAGCATGCAATCTTGGTGAAATTGGGAAATAGGTGGGCTATATATTTTTATTTTCCTTTTTTTTGGGGGGGGGGGGGGGGGGCAGTGGAACAGTGACAGGAAACGGAGTGACACACAGCAAAGATAGTCAGGCCCAGGAGTCGAACCCTCGACTCATTGTCAGTCTGCATTAGAGTTTATATGTGGCATGTGCCTTAGGCCATCGGCAGCCAGGATCATGTTGCTGTGTGTGACATGCTTATGAAGTGTTATTTATTTATGTTGAATTTTCTTGCTTGTTTAGTGATGCATTATGCAGCGATTAACATATCAGTACGAATTGCTAAACTGGCTGTCACTTGTATACTAGGCTACATACAGTAGGATAGTGTTTTATGGTGCTTTACAATTGCTGTGAGCTGGTCGAGACTGCCTTGTATTGTGATTGACAGAACGCCAAGGTAAATAAACAGCTGCTGCCAACAGCATTGAAGATTTGGGCAAATTAAAAAAATAAATAAAAAATCACACCCCTATAACTGGCACTGTGATCCATCATTCACTCATCACTGGATGGACTGCAGTTGTGAGTGGAGGTAAACTGGGTTGCTCTCTCATGCACTGCTATGACGTCATATCTACCACAGTCATAGACCGACAGAATACAGCAACATTTGGTTATACAGTATATATTTTTGAGCTAAGCTCCAACATCTGGCTTTGCCCGCCCAGGGCCACATTGGCCATGCTTCCTTCCTAGGACGCTTTATGAAACTACAACTATTTGACGCCGAGACCCAACATGGGGTCCCGAATCAGCATGTGGAGGCTCTCACAGCACACGGCTGGTTATACAGACTCCAACTTTTGCACATGGATGGCTCATATTTTTTCCTACGTTCTTAGCTGCTTCCCCTGCCGTTACTGTACTTGCAAAATGTACAGTTTTTTTTGTAGAACCACCGGACTGACAGATACAGAGATCTCCATACAGTATATGGGCACATATTATGTGATTTACGCTACACTGACACTCACAGACTTAGCCTTGACTTGGCCCTCTTCTAGCTTCTTGCAAAACACATTTTTGGACACGGCTCCTACATATTTTGCCCTAAAATCACGCAAAGCGGTACACAGTATGTCTACAGTCATGTCATCAAAATGGATCTGTCCCATTTAGCGCCACCATCAGGCCGATTCTTGCAAAACACATTTTTGGACAATGCTCCTACAGATCTTGGCCTAAAATCACGCAAAGCGGTATAAATGTACAGCTACGACTGCCTTCTAAAGTTTACATAATTTGTATAACTATAATGTATAAGGCCATGTGGTCAAGGTCAAGGTCATTGTTACGTTGCACAGTAATAAGGCACCACCATCACTGATTCAGTTCAATGGCAGCCACATTAGCAGATGTACCATTTGAAACACAGTCCCTGGCCAGACATACTGTATACTGTATACAAATACAATGTATTTATATATAAATTGTATAAATATATTCTCTATGATGCTCTTTATTTTGAGAGAATCGACCGGATTATGTTTATTATCACTGTCTGAACAGAATGTTCTGTGCAGAAATGTGAGCGAATCAACTAGCAATCATATAGAAGAGCAATGTTTTTTCCCTTTTCTGTGGTTTATATGCATTTTATACTATACAGTCCCTTTTCTTTGGCATGTTGTTATCAATTCTGATATTTCCAAAGAGAGAGAGACATGATAATGAAAGGACGGATAAAAAAAAACCTCTCCAAGGTGATTGCTCATTCCTTGCAGCTTCAAATGGCTCGGCAGCAGGACACCTTTAATATTCGGACTTTTCACGTCACTCTAGGCTAAATCCCTAGCAACCACCATAGCAACACACTCTGACTTCAACGTGAAATGCATGGCAAATTCCCTTCTGCCAGAGGGAGGGAGGGATGGGGAAGGAAGAAAAAAAGAAAGGAAACAAAGAATAAAAAAAGGAAATAGCAAAAAGAAATAGATGAATATGCCTGAACGAGCAGAATTAAAGTGGATACAAGAAGCAGACACACCACACAATGCTCTATTCTATAATCACACACTTGAACATCTTTGTGCCAGCCCAAGAAGATGCACTTACAGAACGAAAAACATGCATCTGAGATAACAGCAGAATGATAAATGCAAAATGCTGAAAAAGGGGCAATAGTGATACACAAAGATACATTTTTAAGGTTGTCCGTATTCTCATGGAATCCAAAGAGACAATAGCCAATCTAGATTTCATTTGGGAAGATATAGGGAAAATATGTTTGCCTAAACCAGGGGTCTGGGACCCCTAGGGGGTCCTCAGAGTTACTACAGGGGGTCCTCCAAATCTTCCAATGCTTTTTATATTAACAACTTGAACCCTAGTGTCCATATTCTGAGCACTGTAGCCAAAAATAGCAGATCTACAAGCTCACAACGCCTCGCGCTGTGAGGGGTTGTGAGCTTGTAGATTGGCTATTTCCGGCAAATGGGTTTGGTGTTGTGGGGAAAAGAGCAGATTAAGTTCAGAGTAGCCTAAAAGGTCAAGTTTATTAGGTATCTGAAATAAATATCTGAAATATAAATATCTGAAAACACAAATTGACATGAATCATGAATACACTGATGATGTCACACGATGAAACTATATGGAATCTATGAAAAGGTTGTGGGGGTCCCTGCTTCATCTCTCTCTCAACTAAGGGGTCCTTGGCCTGAAAACGTTGAAGAGCCCTGATATAGGGAAAATATGTTTGCCTAAGCAATTGTGGGTGCGTATGTAAGTTTGCGTGACAGCAGGCATGTCTGCAAGTATCATCAGGGCCGTGCTTGTGAATGGAGCCTGGGTGGCGTGGACAAGAGCAGGTGGGTGCACATCTGTGCCTCTAACCTCCTCAGAACCTCCATAGTGATTTCCTGTACCACAGTAATGACCCTTTAAGTACGCTTCTTCCGTCTGAAGCTCGGGGTACCCTCACATCTGGTTTACTCTTCAGGAAGATTTTTGCTCGCAGAAGCTGATGAGTCCGGTCAAACTTCGTTAAGTTTAAGGCTGCAGTCCAGTGGTCCCTGGTGACACACTACATGGAACAAAGCTCTCGCCTGGCAGAGACTGGTGGGGTCACAAATTCACAATGGTCTTTTACTGCCTCATTTGATGTCTCCTTATCCCCCCCATTCCTATACTTCCCAATCTCAGCTTAACTGCGAGGGTCCAAAATATGGAATTCTCTAATATATGTCTAACCAAACAATATTTTCCATATGGGCTCATTGGGCTGCCTATATAAGCTGGGTCCAAACCAATATTGTCTAATACATCCAAAGGCCTATAATATTTTCATCATTTGTGTGTATATTCTTTACTTTTCTTTAAAAACTCCTGAAAACTCATAAGTGTATCATCTAAATCTGTTAGGTAATAGTGTTGTGTATACTTGCATGTATTGTGAATTAATATTCTTGGTGCGGGTGCACGCGTGGGTGCGCATGTGTGTTATGATTGATTATTAGACTTGTAGACGTGTATAAATACAGTAGATGGTGATTTACAGGGTTAATTGTTGTAAAGCACTATGCTAAACTATATCTCTGTTGGAATATGTCTCATACATATTTAAATTGTGTAGACATGGCTGTAATTATTTACTATATTAAGCTGCCTAAAGAATGCCCTTTTAAATCCCCCAGGAGGATTTATTTTTAGTCAATTCTCCTTCACATGCACTTGCTAATTATATACTGTGACCTTTTTTTATGATTTAAATGTGAAAGGAAAGAAATGGTTTGAATTGCTGGAAGCATCCGTTTTGAGCAAAACACCAAACTTAATTTATATTCTATCAAAAATACATTCTCAACAACTTTAACTTGTTCCTGGCTGGTAGGAAGGGTAAGTAGCACTAGAAGCAGTGTTGCAATGTTAGTTTGGAACGTGATCAACCCAGCTGCGCAACAAGACACAAAATGATAACCGCAGCAGCTGGGGAGCATGGATGGACAGAAGCTAACATTAGATCACTTCAAGAAGCGATCCTCCATGAGATAAGCAAATTGAAAGCAAAGCTAGTCTGGAAAATGTATGAAAAGGCAGAAACAAAAGCCAACTGAGAAATCTGTGTTTTATTTCTTTGGTTTCTCTCTTTAGGCTCTCTCTCTTTCTTTCTCCAGACAACCCCGCAATTTATTTTCTATTAGTTCTTCCTGAACTCCCACTTTGTTCAAGTGTAGTCTATAGCCTAGTCTAGTCCACTGCCTGTTATTTGATTAACTGCCTGTTATCTTCCTACTAATAAACGACAAATGTCTGTCTGTCTGATGTCTGTCTGATATACCTGACATTACTGATACTAAACAGTGCCCAAATTTGGAGATGACTGACATCACTGATACATCTAGCTTCTCCAACATTACTCCTGAGTCTGCTACATCAATCCCTCATAGGCCTACTGCGCACACCACATATCCCAAACTCACATCATTCGGAGCACATATTATGTTCAAACGGGCAAGGACTAGTTGTAATGTATTGTTAGCTTTTTGTCCGCCCCGAATCGAAGTCCGACAATTAATCATTAAAATGCGTCCAACCCGAGCCTTATTTTTCCCACGGCTTTTTCCCCTCATTTCTTTTTCTTTAAGGAAACCACTGATTTACACTGACTAGTAAACTTGTACTAATGTGCAATGCATGCAGTTTGCCTGCTTGTTACCCTTAATATGAATATTAAGCCACACCGTGGCTTGTGAAAGTGTTTTAAAGTAAATAGTATTTCGATTATTAAATAATATAAATAATATAAATAATAACGTGCACTGCACGATCTGCAAGCTCACAATGCGTGGCGGATGCGAGGCGTTGTGAGCTTGTAGATCAGCCACTTTTGGCACGCAACACACCGTGACGACGAAGTATAAGCCTGGATTACTTGGGTGATGTGATCTGTGTGTGTGTTGGACAGACGAGGCTTGCACAGTGCACTGCACACAACAGCGCCAAAAATAAACATCCAATGCAAGGGACATTAGTGGGGAACACAGTGCCAACAAGCTACCAGCTCCCTTCAGCGGAACGCCACGTCCAATCAAACCACAACAACACGTTTACCTCAGCGTTTGGGACATGCTCCGTGCTTAGAGTTATTTCTCCATGCCTGCAGCATTAGTGCGAGCAGACACACAGTGCCACACACCAGGAGTTGTGCGCTGCACGCATCATCAGAGAGAATGCATGATGCATGTCATAGATAGGCTATACTGTATCAACAATAGGTCCGACCCGAATCGACGTCCGACCATTAATTTTTTAAATGCGTCCGCTCCGAGCCCGAACCCGCGGGGCCCATCTTTCGGTCGGGTACCCCAGCTCTATCTCAGACCAAGGACCACAATGGAAATAAGTCTCCACGACTTTGTTGTGTTTATCCTTGACGTTTCTCTGATAAACATGTATGTGTTTATCTTTTATGACGTCGTCTAATAAATCAAATCAAATCATCTGTTGTATTACTTACAAAATGCATCAAGTACAAAATGAATACGTATAATGCATATAATGCATATTTGATTACTAATTCCTTAAACTAGAGGTTCCGCCCGGCCACTATACACAGCCCTCACATCTAGAGCCCTCACACCTACAGAATTCAGATCTTTCTTTGACAACAAGCTACTGTACTGTATGTCCCAAAGATGTAAAAATATGACGTGTGAATATGCTTTTTATTCCAATAACTTCGCAGAACCTACAAATTCCCGTAAAAGATTATAAACTCAGTCAGTATCGGTTTGTTCTCAGGCAGTCAAAAAGAGAGAGGATATCTCTTTAAAACGCAGAGAAAAGGTAAACCCAGGCCCATCCACGAGTATTTATTGCCAGTCAGGGCAGAGATACACTCACTTAGGTGCTCTGAGTAGCTATTAAACAAGTGTGGAGGTGACCTCTGGTTTTAAGCATCCGTGTCTCTGACAGGCAAAGCTGCAGAGGCCACCATAAATGGATTTCCGAAAGTTTCATTCAGGAAAATAAAAATGGAGGGTAAAAGAGGCAGGGCATGCACGAGAGCGAGCACTGCTTGTATCACATGATGGACTGGATGAGTGGTTCCAACTTCCTGCTCTTTTATCCAGGGAGGAATGACCATGGATTCAAGCATAAACTTTACTAGCAAAATATATATGTATATATATATATATATATATATATATATATATATATTCAGAATCAGAAGCACATTTGCTTGGTCAGTTGCTTACAGTAGTTCTTTTTCACAGTGAGCTGGATTGAGCCGATCTCTGAAATCAACTGTTAAATTATAACTGACAATGGTATGACGATAACTTATTTTAATCTATCTATAAATGCGAGAAGTCTCTGCGTGTCTGTCTGTCTGTGTGTCTGTAATCCGCGTATCTCGAGAACCGTTCGTCCCACCGGCTTCAGATTCGGCACGCGCGTTCCCCGCCGCGGCACGGAGTGCAGTGCCGGGTCTCGACCCGACCCGACGTGCGGTTTTCCCGAACCGGCGCGAAACGTTCGGAATCTCCTTATGCGGGGTTGATTGTTGACATCAGGCTGTTCCGGAGGAAATCGGCGAAAGCTCTGACTCATTGTGACATCACTTCATAAAAGGCTCTGACATCACGTACGCCACATGAGTCAACAAAAAATCTCTGTGAGTGTGTATGTATGTATGTAATCCGCGTATCTCGAGAACCGTTCGTCCCACGGGCACGCGCGTTCTCCATATATGGGCATAAAATGAATGCCCCCATATATGGGCATAAAATGGATTGCAGACAGACAGATACAGATATCTCCATATATGGACATAAATGGACAGAGGCAAACAGATGGTCAAAGATCTCCATATATGGGCATAAAATGGACGCAGACAGACAGATACAGATATCTCCATATATGGGCATAAATGGACACAGGCAAACAGATGTTCAAAACGGGTCCTATGACAACAGGTATAATGAGGTTTGCATTAAAGGGGGAACCGGCACTGTGTCTGCAACACAGTTGGAGGCACAGACAGATACTCCATATATGGGCATAAAATGGACGCAGATAGACAGATATCTCCATATATGGGCATAAAATGGACCCAGAACTATAACTGCAGTGATCTCCATATATGGACATAAAATGGCCCGAAGGGCGGCCCAGCTTCTAGTTGCATTAAACACTCTCGTGGTGAGAATGTGTATTTTCTTTGATCATATATTATGTGACGGTTCAATACATTATTCAAAAAATGACAATGACTGACAGTTGCAACCGTAAGCTCAACCATGCAAATGTTTGTAGCAGCTGCTCTCTGAAAATGGCTGCCTGTTCAATTCATTTGGCCACAGCAGACACAATGTGGCCACACTGCTGTACGTTTAACATGAAAAGAAAGAAGAAAAAGAAAACACTGTAAATTTGAATAGAAAAAAGAAAGCACGCTTAGCTAGACCCTTTAACCTTTGAAGCGACAGTGGCTTTGTGTGGGGGAGGCTGAGGAGGCTCAAAAGCAGGTCCTGAATCAGCTAGATTGCATGCAATCTTAAATGCAATTAATGAACCCCACAAAAGCGGATTATGCTGACAGGATTATTTTCAACAACAATGCAACACCCGCTGCCAATTACGCACCAGCAGGACCTCAGCTCTGCTCTTCTGCCGGACCACAAGGTGTCATTATGCCAACACACACACACACACACATACACACACACACACACACACACACACACACACACATACACACAGTAAAATCTTGAGTGTTAATTTAAGTGTACAAAAGGTTCCACACTGATTTCATTGTGCATCTCTCTCTCTCTCTCTCTTTCGCGCACTTTCTAATTGTTGGCACTAACAAATCACTAGCAAATTATATTCTTCTCAACTACTTAACTAACACTTTTAACTGACCTCTAAGCTCCAGTGTCATCCAACAGGTTTTTACTGTGGAAAATACATAATTTTTGTTGAGCAACTTTTGGCAAAAGGGCCATGCCGGTGGTGGCCGCGGTGCCATTAAAGCAAATTTATTGTCTGTCCCTCATCTCAACCTATCTGTTGTTCCATACAGATTACTGGTGTTTGTGATTCCCATCCAGCCCTGTCCTCTCTGTCTGATCTTTACTGAATAGTGTGGTGCCAGTAACTTAATCAGCCCCCTGAACTTTGCAGAGGACCGGAAATGTTTGTCTTACTTCACCGTTTGCTCTTACGCCACTGACAAGGATCTCAAACCGTCTGCAGTCAAATGAGAGCTGTCTGGCATTTCTCGGGGCAATGTTAAATCAAGTTAGTCAAAGCAATGTTAATTTCAAGCAGCATTTCATTAAAAAGGAAAAGATAATCAGCACCAAAGACTCCATGTCCTTCTGACTAATCTAATAATGCTCCGTTTGTTTGCTTTAATCACATTTAACGATTAAGACGCAGAGACATGGCTAAGTCATGTAGACAGAAGGATCTCATAATCTGCCTGTCATGGCCGCCTCCTGATTTCCTGCCATTCGTCACAGTGTAAATGGTGGAATGGGCGAGTGCTGTTTGAACTGCTGGCAGAGGGGTTTGTGAGGTGCACTTGCCCCAGGATAGTTTTTTGCTCATCTTCAATGAGGGAACAGGAGAGGTTTAGATATCACTTTCCCTCAGAGGCTATGTTCAGACTGGCAGTCCAAATCCAATTTTTGGCCTATACAGATTGGAATCATAGTGGCTTTTATTAAAGCTATACTATGTAACTTTTTAAATAAAACAAATCTTAAAATTGTCCTAATTATTAAATCGCTAAAGTTTTAGAACACCCACTCTGTTAATTTCAGCCCCAAAAGCCTTTTCTTTACATGTTTTCTACTGAGCCCGTGTGGCCGTGACCGGGACTGTTTTTCCCGGCAAAATTATGTCATCTGCATCATTCTGTATACGTGTCTCCCAGATCATACACTACCGGCCAATCACAGCTTTAAGTCTGAACAAACAAAAAACAGATGGAAACCTTTTGTTATGTGATTCAATATTCTAAATGTCTGGACACTCCTGCCTGATTAACACATTTCGTGCCATAGACGGAGATCACAGTTTTTTCAAAAGTAGGCACTTTTGTGCCACAGACGGAGATTTCTTTAAAAGACCGAGATCTTAATCTGATTAATATCGCCGTTATCTACAGTCCGATCGATTCTCGGTTGCTATTGACCTTATTCACACCGCGGCCATCTTGGATCACATGACCACATGGGGTGGCAATGCAGCCAATCAGACGCTGTTGGGTAAGGCAAGACCCGCCCGCAGAAGCTTCTGATTGGCTGTGTTGCCAGCCACCCCATGTGGTCATGCATGGCCGCGGTGTGAATATGGTCAATGAGATGAGTGCATACAGAAATAAATAACCTGGAAACAAAACAGACTCCTCCATCCAGGTTCAATTCTTCTTCTGCAGAAAAAACGAGCTTCCCTCTGGTTCTAGCTCTCCACAGCGCCACGTGCTCCCTTCCACACACTGTGTAGTGGTGCCTGGGCGGTGCTACAACAACAGGGTGAAAAATGTTTCGACTCGCTTAGACAGAGGACAGCCTCAGTCTGCTCCACAGAGAAGCAGTGAGCACACGCACGCTTGTGATCGCCGTTGGAAAACACTGTAAAAACTATGAAAGTAGATAATGCTGGCAGTAATTATAGGATTAATTCATAGCTGGCACAAAATGTGTATGTTACCTTAGGATGTATCGCTCACTTAAAATACCTGATCTACGAACCCACAAAGTGTTGCATCGCAATGTGTAGTGAGCTATTTTCTGCAGATTGACAAAGTCATAGGAAAGTGCAAGTTTAAGCCTTAATCACACCTTTACCACAGCAATTGATGCAGATAGGTTGACAATGTCTGAATAGAAAACTCTGATCAGATCATTTGCAAAAAAAAGTAGCATAAGCTCTCTGTCTACCGAGCAATCTTCGTTCCTACTCTCACCTATGGTCATGAAGTGTGGGTCATGACCGAAAGTATAAGGTCGCGGGTGCAAGAGCCGAAATGGGTTTCCTCAGACAGGTGGCTGGTATCTCCCTTAGAGATAGGGTGAGAAGTTCAGTCACCCGAGAGAGACTTGGAGTAGAACCGCTGCTCCTACACTTGGAAAGGAGTCAGCTTAGGTGGTTCGGGTCTAGTACGGATGCCCCCCGAGCGCCTTCCTAGGAATAGTCAGGTTCGCTGTGTTAATAAAGGTTTATTCGTTGGATTTCTTTGGAGATTTGTAAAACTATACATTTTTGGAATCTTCAGAGCATGGGGAATCCAAAATCTTTGTTTGCATTTGCACAGACACCTGCAAAGCCTCCATTTTGGACGTTCAAAATGGCCGACATAAAATACACAATTTGTGCTATCTTGGCTTCTAGACAACCTAGAAACGTAATTAAACATGCTAATCCTATGTTTTCTGGGTCAAGGAATCGAATGAATGAATTATGGATGTAAAATGTTCTGGACCCCCACCCCCTTTCTGGGGGTTATCTATTTTGGGACCTCCCAGAACAGTACGCTAGCCAGTTAATGTCCGATTTTCATAATATTAGAGTTGTTTTGTAGGTTTTAAAACATCCCGAGTTCATTTATTAGACTTTTAAAGCAGCCAGAATAACCTTTCTGACTTTTGGTTGGGGTCTTTCCTCACCTGGGACCCCCTAGACAGACTGTCTGTCTCAGTAATCGCTCTGCTACTGCTCCAGAACAATGTTAAATTAGATCATAATTGAAGCATAAAAGTTGTTTTAGCTGGGCTCTGAAAACAAAAATGAGTAGTAGCAAATACCAGGGGTCTTCCTCAGGGGGTCCGGGACCCCTGCTGGGTCCTCAGAGTTACTACAGGGGGCCCGCCAATCTTGATGGGATCTTTTTTTCACATTTGAAACTGAAACTTTTAATGTTTTTATGTATCCTGGGTTTATTGCGGTCATAGGTCGCAGTTTGCGACCATAGGTCACAGTTTACTATCAGAACCGTCACATCTTGACCCTATCTATCCGTCTGTCTGGACGGGTAACGCTTTTTTGTTGATTGACTCTCACACTCTGGCATCCCGCTCTGACATCACTGTGATGTCAGGGGAACCAAATCCCCTTTATGCCCATATATGGAGATCCCTGTGATGCCAGGGGAACCAAATCCCTTTTATGGATAACTAGGTAGTCATCCGGCAACAGCTCACAGCTGTGAAGCTGGGAGGAGTTCAGATTGACAATCAGGTTCACAGGAGGGGAGGGTGCAAGCAAAGTGTGGTAGAACAGGGGAAGGGCAAGGGCCAGACCCAGAATTTGACATAATGAAAGTATTGCAACTTCTCACTTGTGCAGACTAACGTGTCCATTTATTGCACTGCACTCACACTGACAACACAACACACACACACATACACACCTCTTTGTTATTGTCACCCCAAAACCCTCACCCTATCCTCTTAAAGAGCCCATGTATGGTCAATTATGCCCAAAAAGATTCACTACAATGCAGTCATTTCAGACATGCAGGATCTATTGTCTTCATCATTGTCATCTGTAATGTCCAACCTAATAGTGTTGACACAGTCTCCACCATGGAGTGAAAGGCAGGTTACTTGAGCAGCTGCACCGTCCCTTGCAGCCATATTTGATGAGCCTTTGGAGCAGGGAGGGCAAGACACCTGACTGGAAAATACCCTCCACTCTCTGAATTCCAGCTATTTTCTTCGATTGATGGAAGCTCAGGGCAATTTGTCAGGTATGATTTATCCTGCATTGTGACTTAGTTGGCACGGATGTGGTAGCAGTGCAGCACGAGTTGGAGGTAGCATCTCACCCTCAGTTCTTTGACAGAAATAGTTCCCATCTGAGTAATCGCAGGGTTGTTGGACCTTTTGAACTGTAAACATGGCATGCAAAATGCTCTAATGACTGCAATGTTGATGGAAGCTCACCAATAATAAGCTCAGGAGGAATGGAACCCTTTAAGGTCCTTGAAGTGGTTAATGACTTGGTCATCATCACCAGGCTTCAAGTAGGCATTGACCCATGTCTTTTTGGAGATTCCAACAAAATTCTCTTCCCCAGCCAGCACCAGAAAAATCATGTAGGCCAAGGAACCCTTGACATTTGTGACATCCAATAACTTGAACTTGCTTGAATATGTGTGTGTGCACTTCCACAAAACCATGTCCCTTGATGAAGGTATCGTATTATGATGCCTACTTTGTCATACCTGACAAATTGCCCCAAGCTTCGATCAATCGAAGAAAATAGATGGCATTTAGAGAGTGGAGGGAATGTTCCAGTCAGGTGTCTTGCCCTCCCTGCTCCAAAGGCAGTACTTGAGCCCATCACATTTGGCTGCAAAGCAGGTTCCACTCCTCCCTGCAAATGCTATGGTGGAGACTGTCAACACATATGTCTTGCAAATTAGGGAGGACATGTACAGTATTTTAGTGAATCTCTTTGGGCATAATTGACCATGAGCTCTTTAAGAGGATAGGGTGAGGGTTTTGGGGTGACGATTAACAAAGAGGTGTGTGTGTGTGTGTGTGTGTGTGTGTGTGTGTGTGTGTGTGTGTGTGTGTGTGTGTGTGTGTGTGTGTGTGTGTGTGTGTGTGTGTGTGTGTGTGTGTGTGTGTTTTGTCAGTGTGAGTGCAGTGCAATAAATGGACACGTTAGTCTGTACACCCAAAGTGAGAAGTTGCAATACCTTAATCCCTGCAGTAACACCTGTCAACCATAACTGTCTAACACAAAAATTGTATAATACTGAGAATACTAATAAATCATCGAAGTACAATACATACAACCCAGGATACATAAAGACATACATAAAAAAGAAAATCCATTCCCATTAAGATTTGGTGGGCCCCCTGTAGTAACTATGAGGACCCCCCAAGGGTCCCGGACCCCCTGAGGAAGACCTCTGGTATTTTGCTTTCTCATTTTTGTTATCAGAGCCCAGCTACAACAACATTTATGCTTCAATTATGATCTAATTTAACACTGTTCTGGAGCAGGAGCAGAGTGATTACTCTGATAGGCTCATGGGTCTGTCTAGGGGGTCCCAGGTGAGGAAGGACCCCAACCAAAAGTCAGAACGGTTATTCTGGCTGCTTTAAAAGTCTAATGAATCAACTCAGGATGTTTTAAAACCTACAAAACTCTAATATTATGAAAAATACATTAACTGGCTAGCGTACTGTTCTGGGAGGTCCCAAAATAGATAACCCCAAGAAAGGGGGTGGGGGTCCGGAACATTTTACACCCATCATTTACTCAGTCGATTCCTTGACCCAGAAAACATAGGATTGGCATGTTTAATTAAGTTTCTAGGTTGTCTAGAAGCCAAGAAAGCACACATTATGTATTTTATGTCGGCCATTTTGAACGTTCAAAAAGGCGGCTTTGCAGGTGTCTGTGCAAATGCAAACAAAGATTTTTGGATTCCCCATGGTCTGAAGATTCCAGAAATGTATAGTTTTACTAATCTCCAAAAAAATCCAACAAAAATACATAGTGGACCTGACTAGAAGGTCCTTGATGCATGTCCCACTGGGAGGAGACCCTGTGGCAGACCAAAGACCAGGTGGAAGGACTATATCTCCAAACTGGCTTGGGAACGCATCGGTATACTCCCTGAGGGAGTGGAGGAAGTTGCTCAGGATAAGGAAATCTGGAAGTCTCAGTTGGAACTGTGAACCGATTCCGGATAAGCGGTTGAAGATGGATGGAATCAGTCCATTAAAAACGAATTGGATAGCCAAACATAGCCAAAGTTCTGCCATATGGAACTGGGGCCACTGAATTCTGTATGATGAATGGGTTAGGGTTAGGGTTCTCTTTGTACAGCCAAGTAGTCATTCATATGTCATGGTAGTACTCACGATATAGTTGTCTGACAATTTGATATGATAAAAACCTGATATATTAGTTTAGTAACTGCACATAATTGTTGCTTTGTTTCTTTTGAGAACGTACTCCAGCTGAAATTTGTATTCTATAGTGTATAAACTTCTTGCATTTTGAATAAGCTTTGCTTGCAAATTTCATTACATTTCATTATTCCAGATATGCTTCATTCTTTAGGATAACCTCCACCACTGAGGGGTTTGAAGGTCTTTGGTCCAGTGCTGTGCACAGGTCTGATTACTGAATTCCATGATGCAACCATTTTGTTCACCATGTTGAGTCTGCTGTTTGTACATTTATTTATTTATTTTTGTACTTTCTGCAGCATAAAACAGGAATTCATGCTGCATATTTATCTCTGTGACTGTATGGGGGAGACTTTGCTGAATAAGGCATGGGGGAGCAATGAAAACAGTTGTTATATTAAATTTGAAGAAACTCGTCAGATCTTTTTTTTCCTCACTCGGAGAAAAAAATAAAATAATAAAAAATAAAATAATTCATTCCTTATCAGATGTTGCGATCACTTGAATGGAATCAATCAATCGCGTTCCGCTCGGCTTTCCTCTTCTTTGCTCCTCGTTTCCAAATCCAATCTCTTCCGTGTCATCTCGCCGCACATTTATAAGAGCCCGGCTCTTGATTATCTCCCTCCCTCGCCGGCGCTCCCCGCTGCAGCGTGCTCCAATGTATTAAATTAAATGAGGTGTCTGTCCAGGTCACCCCCCCACCCCCAGCCCCCCCTCACTCTCACTGCTGGTAATCAAGGGAGGGGACCCCTCCCTGGTGGGTTTGTGGCGGCCCCAGCTGCATAAATTAGCATTAATCAGGCCCTGGAAGGAACTGCAGGAGGGAGGGAGGGAAGGACCGAGCATAGAGACCGCAGCACAACGTCACACACACACACACACACACACACACACACACACACACACACACACACACACACACACACACACACACACACACACACACACACACACACACACACACACACACACACACACACACACACCTAACCTGAGTCTGACGCACAAACAAAAGGCTACACCTCCTCCTGGTCGCGGTGTCTTCTTTCTGTACCCGTCTCTCTCTCTCTCTCTCTCCTTCCATACTTGTATGCCTGCCCAGTATTTCCACTGGCTTATCTCCCACAGACAGGCCTAACAAATGCTGTGAAGAGTAAAAAAAAAACAGTGGCAGCTTGGGCTCTGGCAATTAATGAATCATAGATGAGCTTTGCGTGAACACGGTTAAAATAATCCCACTGCTCGTGTTCAAAAATACTGCAGGGTGCTAACTTCTTTGTTCCTCATCAAATATTGACTTGCGATTTGCACATTTGTGCCAATAGTGAATATATTTTGGTGGTGACATGTTTAGTACTGCCTTCGTGAGAGATTTCAATCTAGGAGATCTAATTAGGCCTACATAATTACCCATGGTACACACACGATTATCTTGTCATAATACAGCATTGCACATATAATGCTCTGTTGTTTGTGTGTGTGTATTGGGTTGATTGTGATTGTGTATGACAAACTGTCAGAGTAACATGCTGATGTACAGCATATTGTTGCTCTTCTCTGCTCCCCTGTGATCATCAGTGATAGCTAAGGCAATTACAGGAAAAATCATCGCATCACTTCATTCTGCAGCACCCTAACTTTAATTGCTTAATGCATCCTTTACTGCCGCACAGCTCCATTCCTCTCGCCTCCTGCTCAAGCCCCCCTTTCTCATCTCTTCCACCAGCACCTCATTTACCACTGACTTCTTCTTGGTAATTAAAGCTGAACTTATATATATAAACCTACACATCAGATCCACTTCACTATGCTCTACATTACGATATAGGCTAACCGCTATAGCTGACAATCAATATCACCTACAAAGCTGTACGAAAAAGGAAATTCTCCATTCCATGGTGCCTGGTAGTGTACTGGATGCTGTTTTCTATATGTGAGTGCAGTTACATGCAGGCTTGTGCTGTGTGTTGGGAGTTTTTGATGTGCCCATATTTTTCTTTCAAATGTGCCAAAAAAGAGGGCATTGCTGTTTGTGGAGGAAAAATGAGACCGACTGATCCAAATCAGCAACCCCACCCACCCCCCTCGCCAAAACCCAAAGTCCCCCGGGAGAGTCCCAAGAATACACCCCGAGCACAGCAAAACAAATATCATTAAAGTCCTGGCAGGGCTGGAATAGAAATAGTGCTTCTGCATAAAACCTGATCCCATCTGTCATAGACTGACAAAGAACCAAAAAACACCCCATTTTATTTGCATGGCTTTCTGGACAGGTCCTCACAAGCGCACCATTCTGTCAATAATGTTAAAAACACTTCCCACATCACTAATGCATTTATGAGAAGGTGGACTGGGTTATAGTTCAAGCACTTTCACAAGAAGGAGGAACTATTGAAGGAGCTGTATGTACGACCAAAAAATATATCAGTCATTATTACCTATGAAATATGTGGACTGGAATTGAACAAATACATTTCCACTATCCAACTAAAGCACAGGCGTATATGCACCCCTACACACATGTATGTATGCATGCTCAAACACCAACAGGCACACACACGGGCAGGGGCGTCACAAGGGGGGGGGGGGGGGGGGAGTGGGAATGAGTTACTAGGGCCCAAGGTGGAAGGGCCTTAATTATTTTATACTTTAGCTGTTGAAAAATAGCAAATATACAAGCTCACAGTGCGGCACCAAGTGCCACTCTGCAATCTTATATATAAAGCTATATATAAAGCTTATATAAAGCTTACAGTATATATATGTTTTTATAAGCAAACATTTGTAACTCAAATTTTGCCTCTGGGGGGGTCCCTGGAACTAAATATTTTGAGATGGGGGTCCGTGGCCAAATACATATCATCTTGGGTGTCCTTCACATGAAACACTTTGAGCACCACTGACATAGAAACATAGGGTTTTCAAAAAACCTTAGAAGGTTTTGAATTATTCAAATAGTCAAAGACAAAGAATATTCCAAAAATAGCAGATCTACAATTATTTTATACTTTAGCTATTGAAAAATAGCAGATATACAAGCTCACAGTGCGGCACAGAGCAGCACTCGGTGCTGCGCTGTGAGCTTGTATATCTGCTATTTTTCAATAGTTAAAGTACCCAGGGCCCAGAATTTGGTGCGACACCCCTGCACACTGTAGGCACAAATCTTGCACTCAGCCATTATTCAGCTGTACTCCTCCCTTGACAGCAGCTCTGGGAGAGGTTATTATTAAGCAGCAGTCCAGAGCCTGTGCTTGAGCAGCAGAGCACAATAAAAAATCCTTTTCTTTAATTAACTTTTATGGCCGGCAAAGAAGAGGACACACTGACACCTGTCTCATGCAGTACTGAAGATTATTTCTTTTACCCCCTCATCTGTGCATGTAGGTATAAAAAAGGTGTGTGTGTGTGTGTGTGTGTGTGTGTGTGTGTGTGTGTGTGTGTGTGTGTGTGTGTGCGCGCGCACACACACGTGTGTGTGCATGCATGTGTTTGTGTGTGCACAGTGCCACACAAGCATGTACAACGCTGATGGGAAAAAGCTGAACGTGAAGAAGAAGCTGAAGAAGAAGAAAGTAACAACGTAACAATGTGACTTTCACATTCAGAAATATCAAAACAATGATTCATCTATAGGCTATATAAGTGATCTACATGTCAATTTGGGCGATGCAGGGCCCAGTGATTGCCAGTTGCCACGCAGGTCAACACCCACGTGCATAACACACTGAAGTGAACAGTCACTCAATGTGTTTTCAGAGAATCTAATCATGCTGTTTGTTCCCTGAGTGGTCCACATGGCAAATGGCTATATCATCTACCTCCTACTCAGACACATGCACATACTGTATGTGTGTGCACGTGAACACACATATACACACATATACACGCATATACTGTACATGGCCTCTCGGACAAGGTGTGAATTGGATAATCTAAAAATAACCCAGGGCAGCAAATTTCTAACAATATTCCAGGTGGAAATTTTCAGACCACCTTCTATTAAAGAGAAAAGACAAAGAAAATAAACTACAAAAGTGTGCTCCTCTGAGAACAGGTCTCCACAGGCTGGTCATAGCCTATTGGAATCGTATCTGAAAAATCTAACTATACATCTTGATTCCAAAGATAATAACAATTTGTGTGAGTTTGCTACTCAAAGCAGTAGTAGCAAATGTAGCTGGTACAAACCAGGCTCATAAATTGTGTCATGATCCAAGTAATACAGGGGAACAATATGTTATAGGCCAAAACATGAAGTGGGCTGTTGTAGCGCCACCATGAGAAGATTTGACAAATTTGGGATGGAGGTTGTTCCTTGGCTTAGATGGAATGTACGGGAAAGGTTTGTGGCCCAACTGTGCCAGAGATTAGCTGCTCACAGACATAATGACACAGACGAACAGGGGCGAAAACTGTCTCGGCCATGCATTCAGCCTAGTGACAAAAAGACAACAGTTTAGTTAAGTTGAACAGAGGAAAGTGCCTCGGATCTGAAAGTCCCTTCCACCCGGTGGTTGATCACTGCCATATTCCATCTCCTTCCTAAAACTTCAGACTGCTATAGATATAGAAATATATTCACTCCAGTAATATTATCAAAGATTATCTGAAAGAATGTAGTACTTTGGCTCGCACAGCACAATATTTCTATTTAATTGGATTGTCATATCTCAACCAAAAGACATGCCATAAGACCTAGTAATGTACTTTATGTGTACCACCCTCCCCCAAATAAGTTTACTTTTAAAGGTATGATCTCCCTTGGACACCATTTTCTGCAACCATACAATAATAACAATATATTTAAACTAGACCAGGTCAACCTGGTTGTGCCAGACCCCCTGTCTGTCATCATCATTTATGACATCATGCCTTTTGTAGGCATGTCATCATCATGTCATCATCATATATACCCTTTATATAGAAAACCCGGACAGACCGACATTTGCTTACGTAGGCCTACCCATTTCATGGGTCTGGCAAAAATCAAACCAAGTTTGAACTGACCGGTGGTGCGTGCGTGCGTGCATGTGTGAGATGCACACACCCATGCTCATACACGCATTCATGCATACTCACATACCCACATGGACATGGTAACCTACACGCACGCTCACGCAAAGGAGACGGTGTACCACCGCTCAAAAACACAGCAGAGCTTTACTGTGCTGATAGAAGCAGCTACTCATCTCGGCTTTGCTCCATCTTCGTCTTGTCTATGATAAAATAACAGTTGTTGATAGAGCAACAGAAATTAAATCAGATTTCAAGACAGGGAAGTTAAATAATTCACATTTCTGTCTTTGAGGAGGACAGAGTTTGTAGTTTGTCTTCCTTTAGTCACTGAATTCAAATGGCTGGTCAGAGATTACCTCACCATGAGGTTTCAAAAGCATCCTCAGAGTGTACTGACAGCCATACATACTGCACACCAGGAATTACAGCCTTCCGGTTGTTAACAAAAAATAACAATAATCTGTACAAAGCTATGTTGATAATATATGACATGCTAACAGAACATACCAGCGCAAGGGGAAGTATAACTACTAACATCATTCAGATGCTGTGAAGAGAAAAGAAGGAAAAGAAAAATAAATATTTATTTTACACTGCTGGCTCCATTTGGTCTATGTTTGGTGAGTTTTTGTTGTCATGAGCTGGCAAGTGAATTAAAGATACAAGTTCAAGTCAGTGCAGCAGCACAGCCCAGGAGGCAACAGAGGGCATGCAATCTGTGGTTACGGCTCTTAACCAACTTCATCGATTTGGGCAAAGCGTTGTGAAGCAAAAATCACACCAACTTTTAATCCAGCATGATGATTGTGCATGACGGTTATCCCCAGCAAAATGCAACTCAAATCAGGGCCCACCAGCTGAAATAGCTTAGGATAATAATGTGGCATAGAGTGGCATCCAGGCAAGTGGACGGTCGCCAAGCCTTAAGAAAGGTAAGACACGGAGCAAGAAGGAAAGAATTACTCCACTCCAGGAGTTCATCTGAAAAAGTTACTGGGCAGACTGTGCCAAAACTTTATGAACTCCGTCATTGTTGAGGAAATTCAGTACATTTACAGTACTTAGAGTGCCTAACTGTTAAACGTCAAAACATCACAAACATCTTATACTCCTTGCTTCCTTAATAGCTCCATCATCTTTATTACAGCAATGTGCACACACTTTCTTCCCCTTCACTCCAAGCACTTCAATGCTCAAGAGTCCTCTACCACTTGAACCCTAGCATCCCTGGCTTAGAGTGTGAAACTGGACACATGGGTTAACTCTTAACCACATGAACCCTAGAATCCATATTCTGGGCATGTCATAAGATTAATAAGGTTGTAGATAGGCTACTTTTGGCAAAGACATTTGGTGTAGGAGGAAAAAAGGAGTTGACCCAGTATAAACCCCTGGGAAACTCTGGTGAATAAAGTATAGCAGGTTTAAGTGGTTAAGCTTTTCACATTACTCACCCTGCAGTGACCCTAAGTTTGTATGACCAGAAATCATCATCTTTATAGATCTCAACCTGCCACACAACTGAATAAAAAAAGAAGATATAAGTGGCATTTTTTCCCTCAGCCTAGCGGGAATGTGTGTGCAAAATTTCACGGAAATCGCACTCTGTGTTCATAACATTTTGTTCAAAACAGAGCACTCCTGAGAATTTTGGAAACCAATCTTAGCCTATCAGGATGGAATATGACTAGAGATACTGTGTACCGATTGGCGTGATTTTTGGACAAAGATTTTGGCAAAAATGTGTTTTTCACAAAGCCGCCTCCTGGTGTCGCTATAACAGGCCCATGTGAAGAAAATGGGGTGGAGGTTCTGTTCTGGCACCCAGGAAGTGCACAATTTCGCTGCCATCATGCCAACTGTGCCAGAGATTAGCTGTCCACAGACGGAAGGATGGACAGGGTGCAAAACACAGTCTTGGCCATGCCTTTCGGCCAGGCAGAGACAAAAAGGGACAACTATTTAAGTGGGTTTGATCATTATAAACATTGTGGGAAGGCATTAAATGTGTCCTTGTAATGAGGATTTCAGGAGCACTGCGGAGGCGGGAGGGAGAGAGGGAGGGGGCGGGACTCTGATTGATGGGCAGGGATGAGTGATTAGGGCTGTGAGCTGCAGTAATATCGTCCATGGTCAGGCATGCTGCAGGAGCCAACCACAGCGCTGTAAACATTTCACTGCCTCCCAACATGCTTTACTACCTTTAAAGGAAGGGAGATGTGCATTTAATACTAAAGAAGGCTGCTGCCGAGAGGCTCATTACCACAGTCCTGTCACAGTGCACAAAACACACACACCCCTTATGCACATTCTCACGTCGTATGGTTATACCTCTCACACAAACTTTACAAGCATTCTTACGTCATATGAATATTCCACACACGCATGCATGCACATACTGTATGCATGCACCTACTGTCAGTGGTGTAAAGTAACTATACATTTACTTAAGTCCTGTACTTAAGTAAAAATTTGACGTATTTGTACTTTACTTGGGTGTTTCCAATTTCTACTCCACTACATCAAGGATCCACATATTTCACCTTTACTCCACTATATTTATTTGAAACCTTTAGTTACTAGTTAGTAGATATAAATTATAATATTATAGCCTAAAACATACACAAACCACTTTAGCCTTATTTTATACTGTGGCTATCTGCTATTTTCAAACATGTTGTACTTTTTTTTTTACTTAAGTAAAACATTTGAGTACTTTTTCCACCACTGCATACTAGTGTATGCGCGTACGCACAGGCACGTGTTTGCCGCCCAGAAATGAATTCCCTGTCATCTAGCAGAGTCCATTTGAGGAGCAGTCCTGTGCACTGGAGCACCCATTCTCTTTTAGCTGTAGGAGAGAATTTGGTTCATGAAATAAATAATATGTTTTCTCAGGAAAGAGCTCTTTATGCAAACACACACACACACACACACACACACACACACACACACACACACACACACACACACACACACACACACACACACACACACACACACACACACACACACACACACACACACACACACACAATAAATAAGAAAATATGTTGGAAGGAATGTGTGGGTGTATGGTTCAGGGCACAATACAAAGAATCTGCAGCCATATACAATACAAACAGAACCACTGTTGAATGTCAATGTAAAGGAAAACAGAAGCTCAATGTGTTGTGTGGTCAAAGTGATGCCAGTCGTCAATTCATGTGCACTGGTCAGCCAACACTGGCACCTGTTCTGTCTGGTTGGCATTTACATTGTTGATTCTTCCATCTCTTAATGTCAACACCAGTAACCAAATGTGTATGTGTGTATGTATGTTTACCCTTGACGTATGCTTTAAGACAGTGGTTCTAAACCTGTGGGTCGGGACCCCCAGGGTCGTCCCCAAATTTTTTGGGGGGGTCCCCAGATGATTAACTTAATGTGCAACATTGTTTTCTCACTCAACAATAAACAAACCAACATAAAGTTTAAGTGTATAGAAGGTATCTGCAAATTTTTTAAATACCGGTAATGACAATTTAAGGACTTTTAATACCTCTAAAATGACAATAAACATTGGCCAAATTGTCAAATATTAGAGGCAGAAATTGAGAAAATAGCCAATCTACATGCTCATAACGCCTCGCAAAGCGGTCGCGCCATGAAAAGGTTGAGAACCACTCCTTTAAGAAAACAATTGGTCTTGATTTGACTAAGCATTAACCACTTTCATCCTGGCATACCAAAAACTTTCAAAAATGCAGATCTACAAGCTCAAAACACATTGTGGTACAATACGTTGTGAGCTTGTAGATTGGCTATTTATGAAAGATTTTAAATAGCACTTACAGTAAGTGGTTAAAGTATTTACTTGTAATACTGTCCTCTGACTCATTTTGTGACCAAAAGATACGGACAGTGACATCACTGCACACTACATTTATTGTAGCTAACTATAGTACAACACCATTACACGTTAGCGTTTCTCACAGTGGCGGGTGTTTCCCAAAATGTACCATGGGGAGTCATAAGTTCTTATTGCACACAGCTACTTCAGTAGTCAGCACAACAGCAGCAGGTATTCAATGGGCTAAAACACACAGTAAATAAATGGGATGAAACTAAAAAAAGAAAAGCTTGTGTTGTCCTTGGTTGTCATGTTATGACAGACAGAAAAGTTTGGGAAGAGATTGGCACAGATTTGCTGCATAATGTAAAAAAAAATAGATGTACTGTATAAGACAGTTTCAAGCTAGTGGGCTGTTGATAAGAATGAGAAATACCCCTCACAGAGCAGCTAGTCACTGCTTCGGCAACTTTTGTATTTCGATACATAAGAAATATTGGGCGGAATCCTTGTATGAATAAAACTGTTACTTCTCAGGAAATGTAAAAAATAACCCTAACCCTAACCCTAAAATCCAATGAAGTTAATTAGTAACAGCCCTCAATATATTTAAATGGTAAAATATCTGTAAAAAACACAAACAGACTTAAAGCGATAGTTCACCTCCAGAATGACTTTTTTTTCCTATAGATTACTCACACCATGGAGACTTGAATTCATGGATATTGTTTTGTTTTTGTCACATTCCTACGGCAATAATTTGAGGAGGCTCTTTGTGTCTCCATAGGGAACAATGGTCTTTATGTCTCCATTATAGCGAACCAATGTGGGTCATCAAATTATTGGCTTAGGAATGTGACAAAAACTAAATAAATATCCATGGGGTGAGTAATCAAAACAAAACATATTTTTTTATTAACTAACCACTTTCACTTAACACATACAGTGCCTATCCCGAACATGTTCGGCTTTATTTCAATCCAATACAATTTTTTTATTTTTATTTTACTTACCCTGAGCTGCTTGTAGAGCCGTGGGTGGTCCTGGCTCGTCCTACGCTAGCCAGCGAGCCATTTTACATGGTCCGACGATATATTCCATTAAAAATGGTTTAAAATACATTTTTGAGACCCCCAATGTTCACCGAATGTTCAGCGCCGCTTCCGGAACGTAGTCCAGTGTGCCTATCCCGAACAAGTTCGGCTTTTTTAATGAAATGAATAAAATGATCCGAGGCCTTCTGAAGCCTGGGCCTAAATTTTCAATCCAGTGGCCGAGGGCCGGCCGCCCCCCATGGAGGCGGCCGTCGCGAATCGCCACCGAATCCAATGAAAAACCACATCTTTGAAGGGCCATATATCTGGATAGTGTTTTTAGGGAGGCGGCGCGAGGTTTATTTACGGCGAAATCGCCGAAAAATGATCTTTAAAATGAGAAAATGCTAAGAGCTATTGTGTAGCCATTTTCATCCGGGACCTTTCCATGACGTGCACGAACGTGAGCACGCGCGTCACTGCAACGTGAGTCCCCGGATGCTAATACGCTCGCCTATGGGACAAACCCTGGCATTCTTTGGTGCCCTCTAGGGGCTGGCACTGGAAGCGTTAAAAATAAATACATTTAAGCTCACTGCATTACCTCTTCTAGCGCCACCATGAGGCCTATTATTGCAAAACACATTTTGGAATTTCCCATATTCCCTCCTGATTGGCTACGATTGCTTTCTAAAGTTTGTGTATGTGACCTAATCTCCCGATTAGGGAGTCTTACTGGTGGATAATTGCGACCGTTGCCCCTATCCATGCCAAACTTTGCACACACACTCCTTGGCTGGCAAACCACAACCTCCGGCCCTGATTTCTCACATGGCCCTCTTCTAGCGCTACCAAGAAGCTGACATTTGTAAAACACATTTTTGGACACTGCTCCTACATATTTTGTCCTAAAATCACGCAAAGCGGTACACAGTATCTCTAAAGTCATGTCATCAACATGGATCTGTCCCATTCCCATATTCCCTCCTGATTGGCTACGATTGCCTTCTAAAGTTTGTGTAAGCGAACTGACGGTCGCTTTTCTCCCGATTAGGGAGTCTTACTGGTAGGGACATACAAGGTTTCTGCCCAACAGAAACAATTTTAAATATTGTATTTCCTTTTCTTTATTTTTCTTTAGAAATGCAATGAGTTGTTGCAAATAGGCTTAAGTCAGGAAATTAAAACACCCAACCCGACCTTGCGAGAATGTGCACTTACAAAGGTGCTTATACTGCGCTGTCCTTTGGCGCCACGGAGCCATTTCTGATTGAATAACTTCTCAATCTGACCTTGTTCCCCTGCTCCTTCTCTGTGAGGCAGGCAGCAGAAAATAGGAGGATTAGCAGTGTGTATTGGTGCTTAGCACTGGACACACTCTCCATTTTACAGCAATGATGAGCTGTGTTGCAAGAGTTCTTACTGGCACCACTCGTTGGTTAACTCACAATACCCATACTCAGAGTCTGTGGAGCATTGAGGGGACCTGGGTCCCACAAATAGCAGGGGGTGAAAAAACATGGACTGGTATTGGCACTGTTTCTGAACCCTCCGCAAGGTTTAAAACATGTCCCGTTGTGTGTGGATAGATGGAGAGAGAGAGAGAGAGAGAGAGAGAGAGAGAGAGCGAGAGAGAGAGAGAGAGAGGAGTAAGGGTGGAAATGGTGAGGAGGTGGAAGGGAGGAATGGATATAGGCAGGAGGGAGGCGCTGGTGAGGAGTGGGACGGGGAAGAGAAATGAGGCTGTTATGTATATTGCCGGCAATTCACACTCGCACATTCCATCTGAGATCCCATCAGCTGTCAAATTGGGAAAGCAATGGGGATGCGAGGTGGCGAGAATCTCAACAAGGCCAGAGCGCGGTGCACCACTGAGACCTCATCAAAACACAATCACGTCCACAGCCAGACCAGATGCACACAAATACACACCCAGGCACACTCTCCCAGCACTCAGGCAAACTGAACAACATTCACACCCACCCAAGCAACTGAAGCAGTCACTCTGACCCAATCTGCACATAATCACACAGAGACAGACAGACACACACACAAACTAAAACATTAACTTGCAGTCACACATGGACAACCACATTTTGTCCCAAGCAATAATACTTAGGCCTATTTCAAACTACTCACTGCCCCACAGCAGAGAGACGATGTACGTATAAAACCACCCAGTTAAATACAGTCTCTTATCTCTTGCTAAGAAGACCAGTGACCTACGTTTATCTCCATTATGCAGAAGGTTCATTTCTGGAGCTTCACCACTCTTAGAGGTCATTGGTATGGAATACACACTGTAGCACAGTATGAGGCTCAGTCCAAATATTTTCTCCATCCAGGTTTAGCATCCCCCGCCCCCCCAGGGCAGTCTATCTGTTCCCCAGGTCCTGCCCAGGGTCCACTCATTCAGGTGTGACCGCATCATGGCCAGCCAGCCTCCCAGGTCAGCATTCCCACAGCTAATCCCTGCAGATAGGCCAAATGCTGACCGCCAGCAAATAATTGCCTGCAGTTGGCTCTGCCAAAGCTACTCCAAGGCAGGGACAGGTGTTCCCATGTAGCAAAAGGGATTTTTTTCACCCCCCGGGACTTATCATGATCTGTTCAGTTCTGCTAAACTAAGAGATTCTACCTGATAGGTGTTGGTGTCACTGATAAGATTAGGCCTGGCATAGCGCCGCATTCCAGATACTGTTCTTTCTACTTTAACGCTAATATAGCATGTTTATTTATTTGTTTACTACCCTGTCCAAGAGCCAAGGACGCGCGCTGCATGCTAACTGCACAGATATGTCTGCTGCTTCATTTGCTGACAAACACTCAGTTTGAAGCTTTTTCCTATTTACTGTTTTCCATTGCAGTTGGCACCCTTTGCCGGGAGAACAAAGGGTGTGAGGTGCTGACTCTTGGCTGCATCAAGTCAAAAAACTCTGACAGCAGAGGGAGAGCAAGCAACACAAAAGATACACTGATGACATGATACAGATACCGATATAACAAACTCAACTCTTAATAACACAGCAACACTGTATATAAAACAGAATACAGTATGCCCTTTAAAAAGGAAAGCAAACAAAAATGTGCCCCCAGCAGTCTCCTGACGTGATTTGCATTGCACACTGTAGTTATACTGGTAAGTGGATCTGTCAGATGGTGAAGACAAGTCAGCCCAGATACACAAACAATCATATTGTCGGAGGTTGTGGATGGTGTCTAGACTACAGGGCAACAGCCTGCAGATGGATTATTTTCATAATATCTTCAAGGCATAACACAGTTCTAAAATGGGCAAAAAACAAATTGCAAAAAGCCCAGATTGTAGCCAAAGAGTACTACTGTCCCATTAATTTGACAGAATACTATCTCCTGTCGGGTGCAAGACAAGAAGGTCAACTAAAAAGTATAGGTCTCTCTCCAGTCAATGCTGCTAAAAAGTCGACTTCAATATGACATAAGACCTCAGCGGCAGTGAGTCTGCACAGCCCAGAGAAATGGCTATTTGTGCTCCCTTCCAAGTTAAGAATCACTTTAAAGGGGGGGTGGGGATTAGTACTGGAATCACCTGCAGCCTTCTGGGGCGCTGGAAGGACCACAAAGCAGACAGGCGACACAAGGGAACAAAACAGGAGAGGAAAGAGACAAGAGAAAGGAGCAGTGAATCTTCCGCATATACACAGAGAGCTGGACCTCGCTCCCTATTGAGCAGGATTATGGGGTTTAGGTGCTACAGAGGCCTGATGCTTGGTATCAACTTAACACGGACACCAGTGCGCCACGGCTTCAGAGATTACCGTGCAGGGAAGGAAGACCAGCTACTTCTGACACAAAGTTTAAGTGCAGCGTTGTGAGCTTTAACGCCCCCCTCTCTCCTTTCTCTTTCCTCTCATCAGCTCCCTTGTCTCCTTCACGGCCCTTCTGTCAAATGGCAGAGTGGAGAAAGAGCGAAGCGTCTGTCTCTGCTTATTGGGGCAAGTGAACATTGGAAATGACAGCGGGTGACATTAGCTTGAGTGCTGGGAAAGATGCCTCAGAGCTAAGTAAAGGACCATTAGGGAGACAGTGATAAGATGCATGCATGTAGACAGTGTTCACCTTGAAGAGTCTTGGTGTCAGCTGAAGAAGAGGGCTTCCGTATGGTCAGAGAACAGCATCAAACTCAAATCAAAGTCCATTTCAGCTGACAGCAAAATCAAAGCGATGTCTACTACAGCCACATTGAAAGGTGTTGTGTAGCCTCTACGCCCCAGTATTATTCATGCACAGTGAACGGCTATTGCTTTTTTAACGCCTTCTCACTTTGGGTGTGTCATTGCCGTTGTTGGTCGACTAAGCACAAAGCTCTCCCCGAGCCGCAGTGGCACTGATTAACTGAGGCTTTCTGGTCAAATGCTTTGATAAAAAACCAAGTGGAAAGGAAAGAAACACCACAGAGTTTAGATAAATGTAAGACACCATGTCAAAGCCTATTAACGTATACCCTCTGGTCAGAAGGTACGGCGACGGCAACATCACACATTTAGAAATGTTTCACTATCAGGGTGTCACTTTCCTCATGGTATACATAAATGAAGAAGGACATTTGGAGCAGTAGATTTTTATTCTGATAAGCAGACTGAAAAATAATGCAGTAGGATTTCATAGTGCTGTAGAATTGCATTGTACTGCACCAAATGCGAGATTTACTGATTGAAATAAAGGAGTAATTTTCTTGCCAGGTGTGTAACTTCTGGAACCAAGGAGAATGAGGTGAAATATTGCCCAAGCATGTTCCCCTCCCAGAGAGCTAACCTTGGGCATGTGTGACCTTGTTAGCTGGGCCACTGCAGGGATAAAGAATCAGCTAGCAAATGGCCTTAGTCTGTCCATCCCTCCCCATGGATCAAATAGACACACATACACACTCATGCACACATACGTATACACATGCGCAAGCACACACACACACACACACACACACACACACACACACACACACACACACACACACACACACACACACACACACACACACACACACACACACACACACACACACACACACACACACACACACACACACACACACACACACTCTTCATCTGCTTGCTGCTCTCCCACCACTGTTTGTTGAGTTGAAATTGCTTTAATAATTTACACTGTTAATAACCAGCTTGGTCTCTGCGGTACAGAAGAGTCCTGTTCAAACACAGTGTGTGTGTGTGTGTGTGTGTGTGTGTGTGTGTGTGTGTGTGTGTGTGTGTGTGTGTGTGTGTTAGCCAGAGGGCCTGGCACACTGCAGATGGGTAAGTGTTTGAATAGTGAGGTGAATGTGTATGTGATTTTAGTATGAGCCATCACAGACTCAACAGAATGGACTGATGTGCTAGTTTAAAGTGGCTATAGGATGGGCTACTGTGTCAACACTGCAAACACCAAGGTCATACTTATAAGCAGTCATACTTCTCTATGTGGAACTTCCTTAACCACAGCTACGCCTTCTCAATCAACCTATACTGTACATAACTCGACCGATCTACCTGTCTATCTGTATCTACAGTATTTATCTATCTATCTTTTTGTGCAATACCAACAACTACGATCTATAAAGATGCGTTCAAACCTGGATGGTTGGAGCGGCGCGATTACATACAAAGTGTATGCAAAGATGAGGCGACGAGACGGCGCGGCGCGAACAACCCGAAGGGGGCGAACGGTGGCTTCGGTATCTTCGCCCCACTTCGAAAAATCCAACTGAAGCGACCTTCGCTTCACCCCCACTCTACCCATCGCGTCCTGACAGCCAATCAGCGTTGATGTGGTCCGGAGACACAGAAATGTTTTGGGTGTTTGGTGTTGGGACCTTTTTTCCGGGTGTTTCGACTTGATTCCAAGATTTTTTACCAACGCGGACCTGCACGACCAAAGTGAAGCGATAAAGGCGACTAGAATAGAAGAAATAGTTTCACGTTTGGACGCTGCTTAACACCACTCATGGTAGTTGACCAAGCTAACAGATTCAAGATCATCATCCTCATCATCATCCTGCAAAATGTCTGCTTTGGTTTCCGTTGTTCTGACCCTCTCTTTGTTACTGTATCTGTACGCTCATTACATTGCTTCACAGTCAGTCGCTCAGTGCTTTATGTCTGCTTCTCAAGAAGGAAACCAGAGGAGGAGGGGTGGGCTTTGGCGGGGGAACGGTAGAATGACCTTGGCAAAAGTCTGACCAATTTGAGAAGCACGGCAATATCAATAATAATGGAGAAATTAATAAGCCAGCGCCTTGGCCTGCCTGAGGGTCGGACCCCGCAGGGGTGGAGGGTGTCACAAGAGGGGAGTGGAGGGCTGTAATAGTGGCTACTGGGGAGGGAGGGGGGCTACGGGACGAGAGCAGAGGGAGTGTGGAGGGGAGAAAACAGGGAGAAAGAGGGCTTGGTAAAGTGCACGATTTCCTTGGGCGGACTGCAGCAGCACGGCGCTGTCACATGTCAAAGGGAGGGAGCAAATCAAAGGCAGCTCTCTTTTGATGAATATAAAACAGAGAGTCCTGCTGAGCAGCACTCTGCCTCTCTCTCGACTCGACCCCCCCCCTCCTTCCCCCTCTAATCATAGAGCAACCCACCCCCAACACACACACAGCCCTGTGCAAAATGAAAGGAGAATGGGAAACATGGAGAAGGGACAGCAAGCATGCACAATCACAACAAAGGTGCCTTTACAATGGCAATAAACATTGGTCCTCTCAAGAGGTCTGGATGGCGAGAGGGGGAGGGAGTGTGGGGACTGGGGTCCTCAACTCCCATTTTGAGAGCGCTATACCCAAATTACTTATTAGCCCAAATTTTCATGATCTCATTCCATTTCAGAGGCACACTCGCACTTAACAGGTGTAGGTGTGTGTGTGTGTGTGTGTGTGTGTGTGTGTGTGTGTGTGTGTGTGTGTGTGTGTGTGTGTGAGCATCTATTTACACACTGACTTTATATACAGTACAGTGTACTGAGAGTGGAGTCCCATAGTATCCTGACAACATGCAATTTGTTGTTGAGCTAGACGACTGTTTCCCAAACACTGGGTCGGGACCCATGTGTGGGTCGCGGACACATTTTTATTGGTCCCTTATTTTATTTTTGGTCCTACATTTTGTTTTTAATTATTCTTATTCCAAAACATTAAAAAAAACATTACCAAAAAGATAAAAATGTCATGAAGAAAAAATAATGAATGACTTTTCTCTTTTTTTTCTCTGTATTTTACAGTGTAGTTTAAGTTTTACTTTATTGATCTCTGTGGGGAAATTTGTCCTCTGTATTTGACCCATCCTATAACTATTAGAGTGGTGGACAGCAAGTGAGCAGCGCCAGGGGACCAGCTCCAGGTCTACAGGGCACAAGGGCACTACTGTACATAATGTGATGTATGTAGTACAGTATGTACACAACACCTCACGGCACAATGTGCTTGTAGATCGGCTATTTTCACAAGTTTAAACTAAATTTAGTTAGACGCCTCAGGACGACAAGTGACCTAGGTCGCGCCATGTCTTGGCCATTTGGCCAGCGATGTATATCGGACCAGTTCTCCATATATGGATATGAAGTCCTGTTAGATTATGGGCTTAATATTGATGACATCATTGATCTCCATATATGGGCATAACCCTTTTATGCCCATACATGGAGATCCCTGTCTGAACCAGCCACACCACTGTGATGTCACCTGTTTATGCCCATATATGGAGATCCCTGCCCTGATTATCTGACATCACTGTGATGTCACCTGTGATGTCACAGTGATGTGTCAGAGGAAACACAGTGTCAGGCGTTATCCCTGCTCTGAGTATCTGACATCACTGTGATGTCACCTGTGATGTCACATGTGATGTCACAGTGATGTGTCAGGGGAACCAAAGTGTCAGGCGTTACACATATACATACGGACAAGCTGTGCCGGTTCTGACAGTAAACTGCGACCTATGATCGCAAACATTTTCAAAATGATAAATACAAACAAACGGTTTTGGACATACAAGGTTTCCAGACGTCAACAACGATATATGCGCACGCGCACACACCTGGAAGGAACCTTTCAGTGTCACCACAACCCCTGTGTTAATGGGTGGGTCTCTGTAGGAGTGTTAACCTCAGCCCTGCCTAGTCAGCCTAGAAAGCCCAGGAATGTTCATGATGTGGGACCAGAGCTCCGGGCCTGGCCTCTCCTCCTCCCCTGAGCGCTCCTCCTCTACTGCTCCCCAGGCAGCGTTTGTGTCTGACACCAAATGGCCACTCCCACCCAGGCCCCGGGCCCTGAAAGTGACACATGCGTGGGTGTCGCTGCCGTGTCACCTCCTGCCCGCTGAAGTATGAGGCAATTTCCTGCGAGTGGCGCATGGCGAGGGAGAGCAGGGAGGGGGTGGGGGGCTCGGCGCACCCCGGCTACGCTGCTCTCTTTGATACTGTCAGGGAAGAGTAATGGCTCTCCGCAGCGGCAGCCACCACCAAACTAATGTTGTGTGACTTTGGTTCTCCTTTCCAATGCATTTCCTCCACAGTGAGGAAGAGGGAGATGGGGGAAGAGACAGCTGAGGGGTGAAGAATATGGGAGGAAAGATAAGTCTGTATGGATGGAAGACATAGGCTAGGATCTTTCTGACTTAACATTCACTACCTCTAAATCCTTCAAAGAACTTTTGTTTTTCCAACTCCCAAAGACGTAGCACTGGGTTTTTCTCTGTATTTTTCTCACCCAGTACGCAATACGACTCTTTCACTGTGGGGACAGCATTTCTTCTTGATTAGCTACCAGTCTAGACAGGATGCTAGGCAGCGTCATGAGCCAATCAGAAAACTCTGAATCATCAACAACCAGCCCTGCTCATCAGGAAAGCTCTAACTAATCTTTACCATGATTTGAAGGTCACAGTGCTTTGGGAGACAGAGAAAGCAGCTTGTCATTGACGAGGCATCAGCTAATTGGGCAATCTACTATCTCAGCAGCTATGCCCACAATTATGGCCTTATTCATTGTGCCTGACCTCCCAAATTCAATAAGAAGCAAAGAAAAAACTTTGTCTCGTAGGGTTTTTTTCTGCACCATACCTCTAAGCTTGAACTCTTGGCCTTCATTCAGCTACACATAGTCTAACTGCAATCAAACCCATCCAGAAATTATAAGGTAATTATGCAGAATTACAGCCTGATTAAAATTGCACAATATTACAATTCATTGGGGCTAATTGACTTCCATGGTCTCTGGGCTTAGAGCCAGATGTGTGTAGATGTCAAGAGATAGTGGCTCTTCTTTGCAGAACAAGGCCTGGGGGTGGTGTCAGGCGGACAGCACGCTATTCAGCTTGGGCTCGGCTGCCATGTTGGATCTATTAACATGTGCCGTCATTCAGGGGTGTCACACCAAATTCTGGGCCCTGGGTACAAGGATTCACTGCGGGCCCCCCATGAATGTTCTTCATTTGAAATATTGTGAAAACGTGTGCAAGTCTTCGAATATTTCAAATCCTTCTAAGGTTTTTTGAAAAACCTATGTTTCTATGTCAGTGGTGCTCAAACCTTTTCATGATGGAACCCCAAAATTATATGTATTTGGACCCCCATCTCAAAATATTTAGTTCCAGGGACCCCCCCAGAAGCAAAATTTGAGTTATAAAATTATGTTTGCTTAAAAAAAGATTTGCACACATTTTCACAACTTTTCAAAAATAGCAGATCTACAAGCTTGCAGCGCGGCACTCGGTGCCACGCTGTGAGCTTGTATATCTGCTATTTTTCAATGGCTAAAGTATAAAATAATTAAGGCCCCTCCACCTTGGGCCCTGGTAACTCAGTCCCACTTTTTCCCCCCTTGTGACGCCCCTGCTGTCATTACAACCCGCTTTAATAAGAAGCCTCTCAAAAAGCTCCAGTTCTGCGTCAGAGCAATTACAACTGTGACCCATGATAATGTATCAGATTTCATAAAGCTGTGTGACTTGTGTGTGAAGTGTGCATTTATAGAATAGTATAGAATGTTCCCTTAATCCAATTAATGTGTAGGCTTTGGGTACACGTGACATATACTGTGCCAGTAGACGTATTGCATGCATGCAAAACAGAATTTCAACCAGCAATTTTCCCATTTAAAATATATACTGTATGAAAAGATCTCAAATTAGATTTAGAAATAGAAATGGTTCCCTATATTATGTCAATTGTGATTACACTGAAGAGCAAAGAGATACTGTACATGATTGATGAGTTTTATCCAGGCACGTTACTGGTGGCCTCTCAAAACCCAAACCCAAGTCCAAGTAGTGAGAGGCGGTAACGGCTATAGAGTAGGGCAGGGGTCTTCAAGCCAAGAGAGATGAAGCAGGGACCCCCACAACCAAAGATTCCATATAGTTTTGACAGCACAGTCATCAGTGTATTTTGGATTCATGTCAATTTGTGTTTTCAGATATTTAAATCACTTGAACTGTCAATACTTAATAAACTTGACCTTTCACCCCAGTACTTTTTTCCCTTCTATTTGTGGCTAAAGTTCTCAGAATATGGACACTGACTAGGGTTCAAGTGGTTAATATGAAAAAGGAGAAAATAAGTTTCAAGTTTCATAAAGATTTGGAGGACCCCCTGTAGTAACTCTGAGGACCCCCTAGGGGTCCCAGACCCCCTGTTGAAGACCCCTGGAGTAGGGGATTGCCAGGCAGTGTGAAGTATGGCTGGTGGATTGCCACCTGGGCCGTTACGGTAGCCATGAAGGCCTGCCTGGATCCACCTGGAAACATGGTGGCCAACAGGGCCCTGGTAAAGCTAGGTGGACCAATCATTCACTTATAAGATCATCATGATTACAGAAAAAAATCCTGAAAAACATTCAGCAAGTGGAAGGTGTCACTCCCCAGACAAGAGTGATGCTAGATAACAAAAGCCAAAGGAGGTTGTTCAGCTGACCCCCCTTCTTTAAATGGGGCTGGATTGGGCACACCTTGAGGAAACAACCTCCAACACAACCAGGTAGGCCTAAACCTGGAGCCAAAAAAAAGGAAATATAAAAAAAAGGAAAATCCAGAAACAGATGGAAAAGGTCTGTCGAGGCAGAACTCAGGGAAAAAAGAACATCTTGGAAGGAAGCAAAGAAGATCGCCCAACACCGAACGAGCTGGAAGAAGGTCATGAATGACCTATGTTCCCCAAATAGCAAAAGGGTTAAGTAAGTAAGTCAAGTAAGTCAGGTTACTGATGGTAACACCCTCTCTGATAGAGGGTAAAGGAACTGTGGAATAACGTGTTCCTTCCTGCAAATTTTTTAAGCCAATTTTAGCCAATCAGTATAGAATATGGAAAATCGGACAGGGGCGAAAACATACTCTCCTGGCGGAGACAAAAAGATCATTTCTACACTTGGTGGAGGAAGACAAGTAGTTCTAGTCTGCCTGGATGCATGCAGGCAGTGATCAGCTGACCTTGTCGTCAGAGAGGTCCTTCACCCGGTTCTCCAGCTGTTGAAGTTGGTGGAGCTGTCGGAGGTTCTCCTGGTCCTTCCTGCTCATCTCTTGGTGCAGCTCGGTGATAGCATCCTGCAGCTTCTGGGCCTGGTCCTCACGCTCAGCGACCTAACCATGAATGACACGACAAAACACCAGTCACACAACACAGACACACACCTCAGTACTCTACACTCAACGAGTATCGACAGGCAAAGTGCACAATTAAAGTACAATTAGAGTATGTCTTCTACCCTGAGCCATCTTAGGCTAGCAAAATAGAGAGGGAGACAATGTACATATTACAGATTTAAGCTGTCAGGTCATTAAGAAAAACACATAAAACATGTGTCTAAATTCTGAAGAAGGGGGATTAAAAAATCCAGTTCCAGACAATGCTCAGCTCCACTGGTACTTGCGTGCAAAGTGTGATGTTTCACTGAATTAATTCGGAATGGGGCTTCGGAAGGGGGGTGTTAGAAGTGGGGGTGACTGTGTGTCTGTGTTTTGGATTACTACTGTGTATTTCTGTGCATCTGTGCTTCCGGGTGAAAATGACCCGAACACCACTTAAGGTTCAAAAAATATGAGGGGGGTGTAGCATGGGTGTAGTGCAAAAATATTTTTTTACATGTTCATCTCAGAAGAATCTTTGAGGCCAGTGAGTTTCAGGTGGAAAAAATTGAACTTCTACCTTTTTTTTTCAAATGAAAATGTAAACCGGGTCAAAATGACCCGAACAGAACTTAGGGTTACAGAACTTAGGGTTAAATTGAGCAAGACAATCATCAAAATCTATTCGTATCTACTGTAATGAGTGTGAATATTACCTACAGTAAAATGAGTTTTCGTTAAAAACGCAAAATTGCTTTGTATTATAAGAATTTGCGCATAGTGTCCTTCATTCTGCTGACTCATATAATATGAGTCATATTATCCTCCTAATATGTGAGGGGGACATGTTTTTTTTTTTTCATGTTTTTTTTTTTTTTCAATGACCGTACTTTTTTCATTTATTTTCTCCACCAGGCCAAAGGCATGGGGAGACTATTTTTTGCACCCTGTCTGTCCGTGTGTGTCTGTGTGTCCGTCCGTCCGTCTGTTAAGCTAATCTCCGGCACCGTTGGCCCGGTCGCTGCCAAACTGTGCTCACCCACTCCCTGGATGCCAATTCAGAACCTCTACCCCACATTTTTCACATGGGCCTGTTCTGGTGCCACCATGAGGCCAATTTTAGCAAAACACATTTTTGGACAAATCGGTAGACAGTATGTCTACAGTCATGTGATCAACATGAATCTGTCCGATTTACCATATTCCATCCTGATTGGCTAAGATTGGCTTCCAAAGTTTGCAGGATTGGTCAGTTTTTAGCAAAATGCCTCAAATCATGAACACACATTTTGATGACATTTTGCATGCACATTCCCACTAGGCCGAGGATGAAATGTCACTTAAAAAAATGTCAGCCTCATGGTGACGCTATAACAGGCCAATTCGCGTTTTTACCTATAACTCCACCGATCAGTGTAGGTTACAATGGTTGTATAGGTAAAATTAATTACATTATTTATTAATGATAACATTTATATCAAATATCTAAATACTGAATCGAGCAACTTCAAAACTGTCTGCGGTGTTCACAAAACCCTGAGTAGTGAGTAGACAATAAAATGACCCAAAACATTTTTGAAATATGAAATATCCCAGTAAAAAATCACACTCGTGTGAACTGAGCGGTGGTGTGTGTGTGTGTGTGTGTGTGTGTGTGTGTGTGTGTGTGTGTGTGTGTGTGTGTGCAACAGCGCCCCTCCCTTAACATGTGTGGTCAGAAAAGGTTACTGCAGGCTACAGACAGACAGACAGACACGGAGACAGACAGACAGACAGACCCACACACACAGCTACGTATAGGAGCGTTGTGACCACCGCTCAAAAAGACATGGTTAGAGAGAGAGAGAGAGAGAGAGAGAGAGAGAGAGAGAGAGAGAGAGAGAGAGAGAGAGAGAGAGAGAAAGAGACACACAGACAGACAGACAGACAGACAGACAGACAGACAGACAGACAGACAGACAGACAGACAAAGACAGTGTGTAAGATGGCAAGGTGGATGAGAAGAGTGCAGCAACACATGGGTTGTCTGTTCTCCGTGGCCTGGGGCAGTGCATAGAGGAGAACTGGGCTGGTGAATGCGTTGCAGGAAACTGTCTCAGACAGGCTGGACTCCTCCACCGACAGCCGAGACTACTGTTTGAAGCACAGCGGGTCACAGCTGAGTGTGACGTGCTGAGCTACGAGTGAGCGTGTTGGTGAATTTACAAAAGTAATGTGTACCCCCTGACAAAACCTACCCTACCTGCCACACTTATTTGTTAACCACTTAAGCCTTATATGTCCACATACGACTAATAGTGAAAATGTCTGGATTCTTTATATTTGTTTAGATTTTACCTTATGACATTCCTTAAATTAACTTTTGACCAGGTTGAAAGTGGTTAAATGTCCATAATACAGTTACTGTATATGCGCTTGCTGCATGTAAACCTCTATGCCTTCTTACCATCAGCATCCCTGCAGTCCTGAGGGATGAGAGAGTAAAGCCCTTCCCTACTTCATGATGTCCGAATGTGAGGTGCTGTGTGCTTCTAAAGGGGGCTATTATGCAGTGCTCATTATGTCTGACCTGATGTTAGCCACAGTGGGCCCAGGCACACTGTTTGAGCCGGGCGTACCCGCTCCTCCTGAACCTCGGCATTAAGCAGCCCTTTGATCTCTCTCTGCTGTGACAAAGCAGCACCACCAGGCCTCCTAAATGAACCACTCAGAACTCAAGCAGCATGCAACAACATCAAGTAGCGCTGGGGAGGGAAATATGTAGATCAGCCAGGAATACATTTTAAAAAAAGCAAGGTGAGCATAAAGGTGTCCTCAATGGAATTAACCACAATGAGCTGCAGGCCCAATGCAAGGCTCAAAAGCATAAAAGAAGAGATTAATGGCCACATTTTCACTGATTGCTCTGAAAATTTGGATTTTACACGATAAAAGCGGAACATTTGATCTGTTAAAAGGTTATTTGTTATCTCAAGGCGCCCAGAAAGGACTACTCTTGTCTTGATCCTTACAGGTTTCAGAGACAGTTATTAGCATGCTAATTGCAAGTGGGTCTCCAGGAACGTATCAAACAAAGAGCACCATGCTGCCTCGTGGTTCTCTCGGGGCCCATGCAGGGAGATCTCAGCTGCTTGCTAAAGAAACAGCTTTTCTGTACAGAATGATATTACATCCTCAGAACATGATGGAACAATCCACAATGAATTGGGTCAAATTAGAGAAGCCATGTGACCGAAATTGCAGATGCTACCTGCCTCTCACACAGGCCAGCACAATGACCTGGCAAGAACTTGCTGCATTTTATTGATCTCTCTCTCTCTCTCTCCCCCTCTCTCTCCCCCTCTCTTTCTCTCTCTCTCTCTCTCTCTCTCTCTCTCTCTCTCTCTCTCTCTCTCTCTCTCTCTCTCTACCTTTGCCATTTAGTCTCTACCTTGTACAATACAATAAGGAAGAAAGTGCAGCAATATATGTGTGTGTGTGTGTGTGTGTGTGTGTGTGTGTGTGTGTGTGTGTGTGTGTGTGTGTGTGTGTGTGTGTGTGTGTGTGTGTGTGTGTGTGTGTGTGTAGGCTTTTTTTTTTGCCAAACATCAACACACAGATATTTTGCCCTACCCAATACTATCCTACCCAAAACCACAAAGCAAGCATTTTATGCTTCATTACAATAAGCCTAAAATCTGCCTGCTTGCAAGCTTCCACCAAGCATCATCATCGCCACCTCAATTACCCCTTATTCCAGCCACATACTCTACGGAATATGTCAGAGGTCACTGTCCTCATTCAGCAAGAAATCAAAATGATAATGACCCCTTATTAGAAATTCTATTTGGAAGTGCACATATGAAACATCAAGAGGTGCTGACACCTTGGTGCGTGACAAGGGGGAGGGCGGGCAGTGGGATGAAGCCCAGTGACAATTCCCATCAAAGCAGACAGGGGTGCAGCACCAAATTCTGGGCCCTGGGTACAAGGATTCACTTTGTGCTTTAACTATTGAAAAATAGCAGATATACAAGCTCACAGTGCGGCACAGAGTGCCACGCTGCGAGCTTGAAGATCTGCTATTTTTGAAAAATCATGACCCTAACTCTAAGTCTCTGAAGGTTTTTTGAAAAACCTATCTTTCTATGTTAGTGGTGCTCAAACCTTTTCATGTGAAGGACCCCCAAAATGATATGTATTTGGCCACGGATCCCCATCTCAAAATATTTAGTTCCAGGGACCCGCCAGAAGCAAAATTTTGTGACAAATGTTTGCTTAAAAACACATATATTCAAAGATTTGCACACATTTTTACGACTTTTCAAAAAAGTGCCGCGCTGTGAGCTTGTATATCTGCTATTTTTCAATAGCTAACGTACAGAATAATTAAGGCCCCCCGCCCCCCACCTTGGGCCCTAGTAACTCAGTCCCACATTTCCCCCCCTTGTGACGCCCCTGAAAGCAGTGTCCGACAGTAAGGGGGTCGTCATCCACCAGAAGGATAGGGGACTGTTACCACAGAGTCAAGATAAACAGTAAACTCACATTTGGAATTTGTACAATTAGCATGCTCTCAGTTTGAAATGCACTATCTGTAATAATCTGCCACCACTCTTTTTAGACATTGAGGCGCAACCACATCAAGCCAGCAGAGACGAGGTTTGGTAAATTATGAATGATAGCCCTGCGGTAAAAAGCCATAAAGGAAATAATAAAATAAAACATCTAGTGGAGCCATGATGAACATACACTGAAAATGTGCACTTCAGCAAACAATCAGGTGATGTCAATTATATGAAATTGGGCTGACTATGGAGCGTTTCTATTCTGGCACTGGCACAGTCAACCTTTTAATGACAGGCTGTTATGTGATAGCTATCTGTCTGTCTATTACTGCGTCTGGCCGTCCTGACAGAACCCTATTTTAAGGAGAGGTAGACAGAGCCACCGCTGCTGCATGTCCACACACTGATCGTAGGTTCTGTCCCGTTGGGGTAAAGGTCAGTGGCCAAGACATGACCTCTTCTATCTCCCAAGGGCCTCCTTCTCTGTCCTGACCACCTTAGTAACAGGAGATTGCATGGCCCAATCTACCACTCACACAGCTACTGAGTCAGAAAATAGCCATGACTGCCCTCATCGACCACCTCACCTGGTCAACACGATTGATTGTCAACATGCTGACAGTGTGGCTTAGTGAGTTTGTACTTTGGACATGCATCACAACAAATGGTTGGAGGCTGTATTTACACTATTCATTTAGTTAATCAGTCGGTCAGTCAGTCAGTCAGTCAGTCAGTCAATGAATCACTGAATCAGAATGTGATATAGATAGCAAGGACAGCGATAGGCAGATATTCCCAGCAACCAACCAAGTGAACCAAACAACCAACCACATACTCATACCCTACCCATATAAATGTTCTGAACATATTCATGAAGTGTTTATCATCTAGATCTTGAAATTATTGTTTTTGTGTTCAGTGATTAGTAAAGGAACAATTGAAGTTATTGATAGATAATACAATCGGTAGAATTACATTTAAGATAATGAAAGATGAGCTACTGCCACAAATGAAACATTATTATTCTAGATGATACCAAGGCCAGTACATTATTTCCCATGAGTCATTATTAGCCAAATCTTCACTATGGACTCACAGGTCTTGACTATACAATACAGTACACGGAGAAATCAGGCAATAGGACTGCTGACGTTAAATTTTCATGCATCCACAGGGGCCGAAAATATGCTTGAGACTGCACTTGACCACCACAAAACACCAGCCCTTTCCTTTCATTATACAACACCACATATTTACCATTTATACAGCATTATATTACAATTTAATAACCGAGATTTCATCAGCGTTCAACAGCATTATAAACTCGGCACAACACAAAAACTGCCCTGATGAAGAGTAATATAAAACAATGCACACTTCGTTCACCTTTCATTTCATTATTCTATGAATTTCCAATTAGGCTGGAAGAGGATGAAAAAATGCAAAACATTAAAGTGTTTCATCCTTCTCAGAGATAGGCCGTGACTGTTGAAATATTTCACAGCCTCTATTGTTCCTGAGAGTTAGAGAGTCAGAGCAGCCGCTTTGTTAAAGAAAGGGCATCGTCAGGCTGGGAGGTGCAAGGGAGACGTCAAGCCAGATTTGCACTTAGTTGCATGCTTGTGTCACGCACTGAAAATAGATGATCTACAAGCACGCAGTGTGTCACAGCATGACATTTTGTGAGCTGGTAGATCTGCTATTTTGAAAGTATATCAAGCCCTTCAGGGTTCAAACACTGCAACACCATCCATAGCGTAGTGTCGAGAGAAAGAAAACCGAAGCGGGGAAATAATGAGAGCCTCTCGCTCCATCTTCTGCCCTGTGCACCTGGACAGAGAAGCAGAAGAGATCCCCCCCCCCCCCCACACACACACATACACATTTTTCATTAGACATTCTCACCTCTCACCCTTTTCAACCTGAAAAGGGACCACCACTCCCAACCCTTCAACTCTGACTTGGGAATTTCAATCCTATTTCACATCCTAGAACAAAACAGCCTGCTCCTGATTACTGATGCATTTCAAAGCAGGCATCATTATATTTTCACACTGCTTTCCTCTTAAAAAATGTACTGAAAAACCTTTCTGCCAGTTCCCAGGAGCCCGGCTTCTCTACTTCTGCTATGGTCTTATTAGTCTCCTATCTCGCACTGCCTGCTGGGGGGGAACATATTGCTATGCATTTTCTGTCTCTCTGACCTCTCAGTGGATGGAATTCATTGGCCTAGACCTCTTTTTTTACCTTGCTTTGGAGAAAAGCAGACGCTGTCTGATACAGCTATTAAAACATAACACCATTAAATAAGAATGTGCAGCCAAAAGGGATACTGAAAGAGCCAGAGAAGCCTTTTACAGACTCTCAGGCTTTTTCATTATGCTCATAATTCTATGTATCTAAATTTGGTCCAACTGGAACTGTATATTGTTTAACTAAATAATAAAATAATGTCAAATCACTGGATATTTGCAAGCAATAATGTAACTATTTCTTCCCTGACACTGAATTCAGATGTAAAGGTCGTTGCACACTGCTGTGTTTTTCGGGCCGAATATCGGAGTGAATTTCAGAGCGCGTAAATAAAAAAATCTACCTCACGTTATGTCAATAACGTTTGCCCACTGCCGCCCGTTTCGTATTTATTTTCGGACCAGGGTTGATTTTATCTGATTTTCGCAACTGTCACCACTTGCTCTTCCTCTCTTCTCTCTCTCTCTCCTTGGCCTGAAAAATGCTTTCGAGGATTTCGGATTTCCAAACCGCAACGAAAACACGCAGTGCAGTGTGAAACCAGCTTCAGAGTAGGAATATGGCCATACATTTAATCTGGCGTATTCAAAACTTCAACAGTTCACAAACATATAACTATAATGAGGCAGTAATTATGGAAGATTATGCTTATGCTTTTGTTGATATTTCAAATATTGCATTAAGGGTCCAGGGTGCAAAGCTGCTTAAAATATTCTATGTATTAAGGATTGATTCCCTTCCTTCCTTCCGCCAGCCTAAAACAATGCTTCTCAGAAACCATAACTGCTACAGTTAGCTTGGAAATCTCACATACTACAATATAATAAGTATAATCACTAATTATACTAATTGGCCAGATGGTGTGTCTCAAAAACAGAATTTATATTTTTTCCTGGATCCTGTTGGTCTAGAAGAATCTATCCACCCACTCCCATTTGTGCCTAGATACTGTTAAGGAATGTTCACCCAGGAGAAGATATTCATTTGTGCTGCTTGATTAAGACGCAAACTGAAGCAACACTGTATCAGGCGGTGCGAATGAGGGGTACTGCCTGGCCAACGCAAATTTGTGAGTATAAGTCAGCGCTTGCCAGTCCACATCAATACAAGCAGTCTGTTACTTTTATCCACATAAAAATATAAATATAATACTTTTCTCCCTACTCAAGCACCTGTTGTCATATGCCCCCTGCAGGGAGCTCCCTGTGCAACATCTTCTGAAAGTCATAATCTTTATCTTCATCATCTTCCTCTTCATCATTTCATCAGCATGTTCTGTTCTAGAGCCCTGTTAATTGCCACTGCAGCTATATTTACTATTGTTTTTGTACTTGAAGTCAAAATGACAAAATCTAGTTCCTAGGTTAGGAAGGATAAGGGACTGAGTGACTTAATAAAATGTGTGTGTGTGAGAGAGAGAGAGAGAGAGAGAGAGAGAGAGAGAGAGAGAGAGAGAGAGAGAGAGAGAGAGAGAGAAAGAAGAGAGAGAAGAGAGAGAGAGAGAGAGAGAGAGAGAGAGAGAGAGAGAGAGAGAGATGATTAGAGTGGAAAGGGAGGGGCTTTTATTGCAGGCTTCTTTACTGCAGTCACTGAGTGGCTCGACTGACCGGAGAGCCCGGCAAAGAACTGTGGGAGTTGATGAGGTAGTCCAGCTGAATGATATACATCGGCAGCCACGGGCGAGAGCTGTCCATTAGTTACGGGGTCCCTGTAATGCTCAGCTCCAGTACATTATTTTCAAATGCATCAGTCAGCGTCGTGCAGCACAGATAAATTCTAATGCCTCAGATCTGTAATGCATACTCTCACCGCTGCTATATTACGCTGCAGGTTAGGAGGGCAGGGAGAGAGAGGGGGGAAAAATGTAATTTATTTTTCACTGCGGCCAGTATTCCTCCCATTAGCTTCAAACGTGATATAAGTTATGGCCTTTAACGAGTGCCTTTAGCCACCAGAGCACGCAGCACACAAGACTGCAGGCAAAGGGGTGGGCTAAGGGCCGAGGGACTGGCAGCCTATGGCATGGATACGCCATCGGAGAGCCCTAGTGGGAATAGAACACAACTTTCTGTCACAGCTTTTCTGTCACAACTCCAACCAGCACTTATTATCATAAACACACCACACCAGTTCCGACTACCCACATCTACAGGCAGTTCGGACAAGCAGCGGTCCAAGACAATCAATGTAAAACTACAGGATATGCCTTGTGTATACCGTATGTATATGCTATGCAGGGATAATCCAGCACAACAATACAAGGATGATGAGTAAGTGAATATGTGAATGCCAGGGTACCCTTTGCCTCCCGCATTCAGAATGCTCTTTGAAGCATGTGAAGGGAGCTTAGCCCATCTCTACCACTCAAAGATTCTTACCTTTACCAATCAAATGTCACTTCTGGTAAAAAGGGAGCCATGCTGACATTTTAAACAGCTCTGGGATCACTTACTGTCTATTAGAGAGCAGATGTTTGTGCAGGAGCTGAAAATGCATTAAACTAGAGTCGTACACATGCATAACTTTAGTTCTGTTCTGTTCTATAGTCAGTTGTGCACAATATGGGGGTTAATACTTCACACTTCAACCTTAACTTTACATTCATTCCAGACTCACTTGATACAGAATACTAAATCAACTATATCTAAATAAAGAGCCCCCACTGATCTGTCTCCATTAATGTTCACTATCTCTTCTCTTTCCTCAAGCTTTTTAACAGAGCAGGCCTATCACTGAGTTAGAGCCTATCTATCCTGCTGGCATAGCTCTAATTTTAAATTATTGACAAGTGCCTAATTAGCTGTGCACTTTTAAGACATTCCTTTAGTTGCAGAGGGGGAGGCATTGTGTATGCATAATCAATACCCCCTGTAGTGCTCAGCTATCATCTGTTGCTGTCTGTCAGAGCTCTGAGATCAGCCAATATATCACACACTGATTAAGACTTTTTTCCACTCCCAATTATGATTAGCCCTTTAACATTTAATGAATTAGACATAAATTACACATAAACCACAACAAAGTAATCACGGGAATGGAAATAAAGAAATAAAGCTATAAAAGTATGTACTAAGTGTGTATTTGCGTCATGCATTCAAAGGGGCATTAAAATATAGCAATACAATGCTTTTCAAACTTCATGATTATCTGACCACATGCAATGACTACCATAGTAAATTGCCAAACTGATGGCTAACAGCAATTAGACCACAGCCAGATATAAACTAGACACATTGCATCACTATCTCTGCCAAGCCACAGGCTAAGAGTAGAGATTATTGTGTGTGTGTGTGTGTGTGTGTGTGTGTGTGTGTGTGTGTGTGTGCGTGCGTGCGTGCGTGCGTGCGTGCGTGCGTGCGTGCGTGCGTGTGTATGAGTGTACTTTGTCCACAGTTAATCTTCCAAACTACTAAACTGATCAGTGCCGTATTTGGCTTGCACGCTGCCAGATCATAACCTCAGATCCACCGTCTCTCCAGGCTATGGCAGAGCCTTCTACCTACGGAGAGTCGCGTCACTCCCATTCACTTCACAGGGCCAGATCTTCTACGCACACATCTATTGGCGTATAGTGGCAAACCGCGAACCGGAAGTCTACAGAATGCATTGAAGTCTATGAGGGGTAAAGTGACAATGAACCACGTGACCAGCACTGTTTCTGACCCTGGCAAAAAGGTCCAAAGATCACATGTAACAAATGCTGAAATTAAAATATTTAAACTATTTCTTTGGCATTTAGCGATCTGCTTTTGTAGTGTCACGTGTGAAATGAAAATATTTAAACTATTTATTTGGCATTTAGTGCTGTGCTTTTGCACTTATTTTAGCCTACATGAGCATCATGAAACCTTTTTTTTTTTTTTTTACTATTGTGAAGCAGCATGCACAAACAGGTTAATGCACCTGTAGTCAAATGATTATCAAATCAGCCTCCTCTTTGTCATGCTTGACAATACCCCCTCTGTCTGCCTGCTTTGCCTTCCTTTGTGTGTGTTTTTCCTTATTCTGTGGCAACGTCATACTAGATCTTAATGGCTTGTCCGTAGTTAAATCCAGTTTGAGCGCTAACTTGTTTATTGTAAGCCACTTAAGCCCTTTATACTTCACCCTAAAATGAATCATAACAATAGCTGATCTACAAGCTCTCAATGCTTTGTAATTAGACATGTTGTGAGTTGATAATCAGCCAATTTTTCTATTTTTGCCTATAACTAAAAAGGGTCAGTCACAAGGTTGAAAGTGGTTAAAAAAGTGACCATACAAAGTCACAAAAACTATATTTTCCTACATACTGTACAGTTGTCATATTTTTTGCAGATAAAAACACCTTCCATTCTCAAAGTGATGCTTAGCTGGATTCAGCTAGGGAGACTACTGTTGATGTAAAATCAAATCACCAAATACAGGAAGGAGATTGGACAGAGACATACTGTAATATACGCAGATGCTGCATTGGACTGGATCGTATGTCAATGTTGCCATCATATTTGTAGGGGTATATTATATATGAGTTTTAACGATTTTGATTTCAGTGGTTGGGGGCATGTTTACAAGAGGCTAAATATCTATTTTTAGACATATTTAGCCACTTGTACGAATGCCCCCACCCACTGAAATCTAAATCGCTAAAAATGGCAAAAACGATAGAAGGCAGTAAATTATCTTTTTTAACACTCAACTTTTCTTTTCTCCAATTACAATCTAAAATATGAACCCTTGTTGGAAAAAAAAACAAAGTTGTCCTTTAATTTAAGTCGATTGTACCATAACATAACTACATGTCTAGCTTTTGTAAAAGATGATTTGTATTGTGGCTCGGTCTATATTTCCGGCTAGATAACGCTGTTAGCTAAGTTACAGTATAGCTACTGTAAGTTACCAGAGAAACTGAAGCCTTATCGCTCTGATCAACCACTCATCCTGACACTCTACCTCACCCTACTTGAGAGAATGCAGCAAGGCCTAAGTGTCATGTTGTCTCATCTAGTGCCTTATCATGTGCCAGCTCTGTTTACCCCAGCAAAACAGCCAGGCCTTTAATGCAGATGAATTATGAAGAGGCTACAAGACTCTCTTAATTACTCTACTCGCCCAGTCTGAATAATGCAGGAGTCAGCTTACAACCATGTTAGTGGGGATTGCATACAATAGTTAACATTACTGCTTAACACAAAGCCGGGCTCCCTCGGGCTGGTGTGTCTTTGGGACCAACTCATTAAAGTTGTGTGTGTGTATGTGTGTGTAAATGTGTGATTCCACCCACTTTGGCAGGTGGTGCATGCTAAATGCAGCCAGTCAGGGACAGAGACGAGTAACCGTGGACGTGTCAGCCTCTGGCACTTGTCTGGGGTTCATCAGGCGTTAAGCGCGGGGTGTCTGATATGCATATGATATTGAGACTGAAGCCCAGTGCAGTGAAGCAGAAGACACACAAACACGTACACACGGCAGATCCAGACAGACGTGCACATACACAGTAAAATCTGCTATGTTAATTTAACTCTGAGAGTACACACATGTAAGCAAATAGGACTGTAAAGCCCCTTTTCGACTGCAGCTTTAGCACCACACAACACAACACAACACTACACCGCAACACATAATAATATCTACATTTTCCATTACACAATAGTACCCCTATCGGTAAGAAACAAATTGACCATTTTAACTGTGATTATAATACAATATAAATTTGTATTACAAATATCCTAATTATAATACACTATAATGGATTATAACTGATTGTAATACACTATAAAGTATTAATGTATTACTATGATAACTATAATACACTATAATACATTATAATAGTGATTATAACACAATAAAATCTATTATCATGTATCACAACTATATCCTGGTGGTCTAAATGAAAAGTCAGTGAGTGATCAGTCATTATGAAGTGTTTGGCCCTGTTTGGCCTAGCTCAGACCTACTCTGGAGTGGATACTTTTAGTACCACGTTTAGTACCACTTTCACACCACTCTCCCCAGGTCCTTGTAGTGGAAAATCTGGCACAAGTGGGCGGTGTGGAGTGGTGTGGTGTTGGGCGATGTCAGTGGAAAAGGGGCTTAAGGGACCGTTCTGTTACATATGTTAAATGGATGATCTAAAAAGTAGTGTATTTTACCATGTGCAGTGCAGTTCAAAGATTACTATTATGATTAAAAAAAGAAAACTTATGACATTAGAGGAATACAAAATGATGCCCTGAGAATGATGGATACTTACTTTAGCTTGAGCTTCTTGTTCAGAAAGCAATGCCCTTTTGAGTTGTTGGAGACAGGTTTCGTGCGTAGGTAGGTGAATCTTAAGGTCCCCTTGCATAGCTTGCTCATCACTAAACAAAAACAGAAATAAAACAATACAATTAGGTACTTTTTTAACCACTTTAACCTCAGAGTAATAATTTTGGGCATTTTATTTTCGCGACTTTTTAAATAGGGCTTACTGTAAGAATTTAAAGCTGAATTTAGAATATACTAGAGGTTTGGTCCGCTATGTGGCTTTGTCAGAATACTGTACTTACTCGTTGGACCCGTCTGTCCCTTTTGTGCCCATATATGGAGATGCTCGTTTCTGTCGGTCCTTGTCCCTTTTATGTCCATATATGGAGATGTCTGATGTCATCAGTATTTTGGAATAACCATACAGTATGGGCATATTAGTTGGATCAGCGTTTTTCTGGATAACAACTGGATATCCAAACTACTCGACGGCGGGCACGAGTCAAGTTTGAGGTTGGTCGGTCCCATATATGCACATGACCATATATGGGCATATAGCGGCTGGATCTGTGGCTCTGGACAACCAAATCTCTGTATCTGTCTGTGCCTGTGGATTTCATGCCCAATGCCCATATAAGGGGATCGCTGAAGTAATCAGTACAGATGTGCCATTTCAAAACTTCACACGTCCTGCCATTGGCAAGACAGTAGATTTTCAGGGAATTTGTAGAAATTCTAGATTGTAGACCAGTTATTTTTGTTAGTTTCTGCAAAAAAAAGGCTGTGAAATGAGAAAAGCAAAACAAGGAAATAAACCAGTGGAAAAAAATTATTTGCAAGACATTTCAGGAAAAGAGCAGTAAACACTGAAGAGTTGAAACGGCATATCAGTATATGGGCATGCCCCTTTTTGTACCATATATGGAGCTGATGGTGATGCCATGAAGACACATTGAGGTTCGACAATCGTCTTTTCTTTCACCCGGAAAAGAAAAATGTTATCCGCGATCATCCGTTCTTTAGTTATGGTCTGTAGAAAAACGTAATCTGGGAAAAGAATCCGAGATAAATGGATATATTTCTGAATCTCCTAGCATGGATCTAGGCGGAGCAGAGAATTTGGGGATGACTTAATTTCCGGTTGTATTCTGGGATTTGTAGTCCTGGGATCAATCCCGGGTGCAGGAGAGCGCAGTCAAGCGTAAACCACTGAAAACACCAATTGATGCATATATGGTGAAGCGTTGAATTGACTTATAAATACAGTCCGTCAAAGGCAGTAAATGTGTTAAACGACAAGACAGTGTCCTGTATTTTCAGCATTAGCCATGAGTCTGCGTTGTAAAATATTGAGGGTATAAGCAGAGCTGTGATAGCTCAGTGGTTCTCAACCTTTTCATATAAATATAATCATATTTTAACTAGTCTGGGATCACTTCACTGTATCCGGTCGGGAGCGGAAACCACAACACGTCATGTTGTAGTACTCAAAGACTACAATTTGCCCGGAACTATCCAACCGGCAGTGGCGGCTCCAGGGGGGGGCTAGAGGGGGCTTTAGCCCCCCCTGATGAAGGCTTAGAACCCCCTAAGCCCCCCCACCCCACAAACCCAATACTGATGAAAAATATTGAAGGAATAAATAAATAAAATGTATATGAATATGCAAAAGACAATTGACTGACTTCTATGTAAACCATACAATAAAATCATACTTTTTATGCTGGAAAGCATCTTGAGCCTCACAAAAACCCTATTCGATCACCTACAGGTCTCAGATTTGGAGCTGGAAACTGCCAATGATCTGGTCTGTTCAGTTATCCATAACTTAGGTGCAAGTGAATCACGTTTGTTATATTAGTACTATTCATTATTGTTAATTAGCCCCCGCTTCAAAAAAGCCAGTTCCCCCATAGCCCCCCCAGTCACAATTCGCTGGAGCCGCCGCTGCCAACCGGAAACAATTTTAACCCAAAATAATTCCCCTGCGCTCAAGGACATACTTTTAGGGCCTACCTAATAAACTCCTTGATGCTGTGTAGTTTTGCTTTTGGAACATTTGTTTGGTATATGCATCTTTTAGTCCAACTCATAGCGAATGGCAAGACTACACTAGGCTACTCGAGCATTTTAATAGGGATTGGGGAAACAAACGGGGGAACCAAATCAAAGCGACGCCGCTTCTTCTAGTGGTTTCCGCTTCTTCTAGTGGTTTCCGCGTTAGGCGGAAACCAAACGGCCTGTTGTGAACAAACACCAGAAAGCCTGGTGAGGCGAGGTTATATTTTAACTGGGGACTCCCCTACCCTGACGAGCACAAAGAGTTGAGGCATTACATTTTGTATAACACGGTTCTATTGTGAAAATAGCAGATCTACTGTACATGCTCACAACGCCTCGCAACACAATTTCTGCCTCTAATATTTGTCAATTTGGCCAATGTTTAATGTCATTTTAGAGGTATTAAAAGTTCCTTAAATTGACACTTTGGAAATGTGCATAATACCCTCTATAAATTCAAACTTTATGTTGGTTTGTTTACTGTTGAGTGAAAAAACAACGTTTCACATTAAGCCAATCATCTGGGGACCCCCCAAAATAATTTCGGGACCCCCATGGGGGTCCCGACCCACAGGTTGAGAACCACTGTGCTAGATGACCATGGCAGCATTTAGAGAAAGTGAACAGTATTCCTCTCTCACCAATTTCCTACACTTTCTCAAGCACCATCGATAGCAAGCTGATGTGGCAGATGCAGTCAGCGCTTTTATTTTTCATCTCAAGTGAAGGCTTGCATGTGCCCTTATCAACTACAATGACTGAGAATGAACTGCAGCTTCAAATGAGAAATGGGAGTTCCCCAAGGACTGGAATCTTATCAGCATATCAATCCCAGCATCAGCCATCCAGGTGGCAGGGAGAGTGATAGCCCTCTATTGTGATTTTACACCATGAGCATAATCCAAAATAGTGAAAGTTTGGGAGCTAATATAATGTAGATGAGTAAGACAGAAATGGGGAGAGAGCGTATGAGAACACTAAGTCAAGGATAAAACGCATGATGAGTGGGCCATCCTCAAAGAGGTAAACAAATCAATCATGTGTGATAAGTGCAGACTTTATCAGAGATGGCCAAGGCCAGAGTCAAACAACCCACGGCATAAGACAAACACATGGCTACACTACATTATAACTAACAGCAAGCTGTAGCCTGGTGTTAAGGCCAGTCCATGGTAATGCACACACAGAACTACCTTTTAATGTCCCATCAGAGAATTGTTAGCACCACTCTTAACTACAGTAGGAATGGAATAAATGCAATTATATCATTAGAGAGAGCGGGGTGACTGTGCTTTTACATGGAACGGCTCTATTATTCATGGACATATTTAAGGATGAGCCTATTTGTGTCTGTGTGATTTCAGGTGCTGTTACTCAGCAGCACTCTAAAACCTTCATGTTGCTGGAACAAGATTGCCACTTTTATGGGACCATCGTGTTGAAATAGATGCTCTACAGCTGATATGTGCAGAAGGGGTCAAAGGGTGCAATGAACATGAAGGGAGCTTTCATGGGGCACCAATCTTGTCTCATTTCCAATTCATACCACACCATTAACATACATTCACTGTGGACCACACTGTAGCCTAATACCCCTATTGTCCTACAACCACAAATTGATTCTAGTCAGGTTTATTCTAGCTGCAATAAAAGACATACACTTGTTTGTACATAGAAATTATCCATTGTGACAGTGGTGTTTGTTGACATTAGTGGATATGTACGATTGGTTGTTTATTCCTTTTTACATGGGTAAAAGAAATAGCTATGAAAAACAATGTTTTTTGGGATAGTAGCCTTTTAAAAGAACAATAATTTGAATCCTCTTAACCCTGATGAAGGCAGCGTGGACTGCTGAAATGTTGGATCTGAATAATGTGTAGTGCATGTCTGTGCAAGGTTTCCCCATTATTATCTTCGTCAGACCTCCTACAGATACTTTCACTTGAGTACAAAATGTGAGTACTTTTTCCACCACTGCTCGTGTCTACTCTACAATGATGTGCGCATTGTGCGGCCGTGATGATCAGGAAATGGGCGTGTCAGCTAGCATTTCACAGAGACAAGAGAGATTATCTGTCTCTCGTCATTCACACGCGACAACTTTAATTGAATTAACTGTAATACTTTAAATAATACGTTATTTCTCAAAATGGCTGCAGTTGATCTTATTAGTTTATAAACCTCAAATGTAACTATGTATTTTCAAAGTAATATGACTCAATATATGTTAAAATACTTAGGGGGACTTTTAGAGATGTGTCAACAGTTTTACAAGGTAAATTGCATGGTGCCTGCACTTTGAGAGTCCTATAATAAAAGAGAATCAGAAGCATACTTGCTTCCACCTATGGGGGCGCCACAAAAGTTACAAATGCACAAAATGGCAACAAAAGTTGATCCATTCTGTCGTATAACTGACAAACATTTCCCCAGCCTGGCATTGATGGGCACTCCAAAGACTTGCAACGTCTTAGGAAAAGAATCATATATTGTTTGTAAGATTATAAAACTGGACAGTCCAATGTCCACACCCATGCGCCACGTCAAGCCGTGACCGATAACCGTTTTCACAGCAAGGGTATTGTCACAGTCCCTCCGGGATATGGGATATAAACACCAGACTGCAGCGTGGAAGGAACTGAACTGGAAGGTGATAGATGGAGACAGAAACATCAAGGCAAGGGGCAGAGATAGTTTACTGTTTCCATAGCACGGCAGCCTATTATATTGTATTGTATTGTATTGTATTGTACTACTTTTGTATAAAAGTATGAAATAACTATATGCTCTCCTTTCCTTTCTCTCATGCACTTGCTCAATTTTCTCTCTTCCTCTTGTCAGGTGCATGTAGTAAAACAAAAGACGTGTGTGTGCGTGCGTGCGTGGGTGTACTGTATGTGTTTGTGTGTTTGAGACAGAGAGAGAGAGATTATGGCAGATTAGTGTGAGCAACATGGCAACGTGTTTGTGATAAGAAATGTGTTGCAACTTGTGACTTACGACTGGACTTGATCCAAATCACTTGCAACTCAATGAGGTGGCATGAACCGACCTGCAACTGGGTAATTCAGACTGCTGCAACTTTTCTCAAACATCGCTAAATCATTAGTGTGGACTGGCCTTTAGTCTTCAAAGAACGGATAAGACTTATTGGACATTCATAACAGTCTCTTTTGTTTCTCAACAGCAAATATCCCCAACAAGGTGTTTTGGGGAATATTTGCCTATTTCTATTTTATGCCTGTTATGCACCACATGTTATATAATCATAGCTTGTGATGCACATTGCACAACACATGTAATTCAATCATACCACATGCTTTCTGATATAACACAAAAGGACAGAGAAGTACTTATAGATGGCAACACAGTATACATATCAGCCTCACATCGTTATTTAAAATGATGGTCTATATCTAGTACAAACGTGTACAGTATACTGTAGATGTGCAGGTTCAAAATAATGGTGTCTCTGGGGCCATAATGTAGAGATGTCCAGAACAAAATAAATGAGATATGTGCTACTTCAGCCCACTTATTGTCATGTATGACTTGAAAGGCCTTTACATTGAAAGACCATTTCAACAAATGCTACAATACAGACCTCAAAACCCGCCTCAAGCAACTTACTGCACAGGGAAATAAACTTAGAAAACGGACAATCGCCTTAGTCAGATCCGTCCAAAAAACCTACATCAATGACAAAATTTACGAAAACTAAAACAAACCATGTGAGCTGTGAAAGTTACTTAACAATCAACTAGGCTGCAGTTCTAAACTGAAAACCATAATAATTATGTGTCAATAAATACAACAGAAATATAGGGATAAGCAAAGTTGATTTTAAACTCTCCACGGTGACAACTGACAAGGTGTTTAACAATTGAGTGCCCTACATCAACACAAGGCCACTGGCCAATGATACAATTCACCCCAAATTTCTCACATAATAAACCTATCTATCAAACAGGGTCATGTCCAGTGGTGAAAGTGAGCCGGAACGGCCGGGACCCCCGTTCCGGTAAAACATTTGGGGACGGAACTGCGTTCCGTTAAGAAAAGGAGAAGCCAGCTGTCAAAATCCCATGTTAAATAACCTGCCACAAACGCACGTCCAGGAAGAAAACAATAGCCTATACTAAAGTCAGATTAACATACAGTACACAAGTGTTACTAGTTATATTTTCTGATAAAGTGCTTCTAAATTATTCCCGTGGGTTTGTGTAGGTCAGTGTGATCCAGTCTGTTTGCGTTTCAGTGTTTGTTTGACACGGAGCGAGTGGGTGGGACATTCGCGAACGAATCGAGTCTTTTGAACGGCTCTTTGAAATGAACGATAGGATTCGGTTCACAGTAGGGAGCCGTTCCTTTCTAATGAACAGTGGTGGGAAAATTACTCAATTTCTTTAGAAATATCAATACTGCAATCAAGTAGAAGTTTGGAATGTTAATGTACTTGAGTAGTAGAAGTATCAAAATGTAGGCCTACGTCTTTTGAACGGCTCTTTGAAAGGAACGGATCCCAGAGATCCGGCTCACTTCAAAGAGCCATAAATCCCATCTCTAGGAGGACTCGTGTGTCGTGTCTGTGCCTGCATGCGGCAATAAATGCAGAATAGACCAAAATGATTCAATTCTGCATCTGGAAATGGGAGATGTAGTAGTGGAGTAGAATTAAAAGTATTGGAAATACTCCAGTAAAGTAGGCTAGGCTATACTTAAAACCTGTACTTAAATACAGTACTTTAGTAAATGTAGGTCTACTTAGTTACTTTAGATAACTGGTTATAATAATATTAATAATAATATATAGACCTATAATAATATAATAAGGGTAATAATAATATATATATATATATATATGCTTACCCTTCTGTATGGAACAATGACAATATGAAGAGGCTTATTATAGAAGCGCAGCAGGTGGGCCTCCCAAAATGCAGTTTTCTATGCATTTCAGGGGTTTTGGGGGATTAGAGCCTCCCAAATTTTTTCCGGCCGCGCGGCGAGGTTCCGGCAAGAATTTCAAACCACTTTCACCACTGGTCATGTCCCTCAGGACGTTAAACCAGCTAAATTAAAGCCTCTGCACAAAAAAGGTAGCAAACTAGACCCTAGCAACTACCACCCCATTTAAAAAAAATTCCATCTCTAAAGTCATGGAAACAATAGTTTACGAACTAAACAGGTTGCAAGATATCTTGAAGAGAAAAAAAAAATATTTATGAGTTTCAATCTGGCCTCAGAGAATCCCATTCCACTGACACATGCCTTCTCTATTTGAATGACCAAATCAAACGCGAGGTGGAATTGGGCAAATATTGCGGCATGGTCATGCTGGACCTCCAGAAGGCATTTGACACTGTAAATCACTCTATTCTGAATTTAAAAAGAATTTAAAAGCTATCGGTCTTGACAGTGCAGCAGTGAGCTGGATGCATTCTTACCTGGTGGGGAGAGAACAGGTGATGGAGGTGAACGGTACCCTGTCCCCTCCCCCCCTCCCCCCCAGTAAGATGTGGTGTTCCTCAAGGAAGCCTCTATTGTTCCTAATATATGTAAACAACATGGCATCTGCTTGCGACTGCTACATGTTCCTGTTCGCGGATGACTCGGCTATCCTTGTCTCGGACAGGGATAGCTTACAGATTGAAAAGACACTTAGCTCTGAACTAAATAAGATCTGCACCTGGCTCAATGATAACAAATTATCAATACACTTGGGCAAAACCGAATCCATCCACTTTGAATCAAATCATAACCTCAGCAAGGTCGATAACTTCACAGTCAAAGTGGGTGACAATGTAATAACACGTCACGAAAAATAGAAATTACCTAATTGGGTTGCACCCTTGAGGCTAATCTATCCAGCGAAAAGATGACTACAAAGGTAATCAAAAAAATAAACCAACAAACTTGTTTCTTACAGAGGATCGCCCCGATGGTCAATAACAACACACAGAAGTGTGTGAAGTCTAGTCTAGCAGGTGCAATCATTCAGACCCTCTATGACTATGGAGTCCACGTATGGCCTCAAAGGCCCTGAAAACAAGGCTCCAAATGGCCTAAAACAAACGAATTAGGGTCCTGCTTAACTGCTTAACTTTCCTCCTCGGACTCACCTCACCGCGATTCATCAGTCAAGCGTGGGGTGGCTCAAAGTAGATTTTGCAATGGGCCTGGAGTACAAGACACACTACACCACCAAGATACCCATGTACCTGACTAAATACTTCCAAAACAAGTCAAGGATGTCCACAATTACAACACCAGTGGCTGCGCCACAGACCATTTTCAATCCAGATTCGGCTCAAACAAAGGGTCAAATTAGTTCTCCTGCTATACAACTAAAATGTGGCCTTAAAGGAGTGTAAATCCCTAACTTCCTTTAAAACCGCTCTGAAAAACCACTTACAGGCGGCTGCTACTCGAAACTGGTAACAAAAAACCTAACCTAACCTTACCCTCCCCCTGACCCTTCTACGGTATTGTAAATTGAAAATTGTAAAAAACAACTGTTTTTTTCTGATGATATCTACTGCATAGTACTGTGTTCTATCTGTCTGACATTCAATGTTATGAGTTTAAAAAAATATCTCGATGATATCAGGGATCTCCATATATGGGCATCAAAGGGATTCTGGGGAATACCCATATGTGATGTCACATGTGATGTCACAGTGATGTGTCAGGGGAACCACAGTGTCAGGCGTGACCTACAGACTGACAGACATACAGACAGACAGACAGACAGACAGACAGACAGACAGACAGACAGACAGACAGACAGACAGACAGAGATACACGGACAAGTTGTGCCGATGTGTACGGTCGAATTGACCTCTACCATACTGTAACTGTATCTTTGACTTATGTCATGTCAGTACCAGAGATTCCGTTAGCCGGTATCTACCGGCCATTGGCCGGTTAAATGTTTCATTGGCCGGTAATTATAAAGTCCACCGGCCACCGTGGCCGGCTGGGAAAATGCCTCTTAGGCTATTTTATAATTTAATCTTATTATTCACATAATTATTTGTCTAAAGTAGTAAAGCTACAACCATTAAAACCTATCATAATTTTAAATTTGTATCATGTTCTGTCTTCTGTGAGTCTGACGACAGCGGAGCTGCTTCATGCTGCGCTGTTAGAGGTGGGACTTTCGCGAACGAATCAAGTCTTTTGAACGGCTCTTTGAAATGAACGGTTCACAGTAGGGAGCCGTTCCTGAACAGTGGTGGGAAAAGCACGCTAGTCTTTTGAACGGCTCTTTGAAAGGAACGGATCCCAGAGATCCGGCTCACTTCAAATAGCCATAAATCCCATATCTATGTTACGTGCATTGGAAATATAGGAGCTTCAAGCTCACAACAAGTCGAAACGCGCATCGCTGTGAGCTTGTATGTCTGCTATTTTAGACACGCACACGGCCTTACGGAGAAGCACACATCACGTTTCACAGCTCCGTCAAGTTGATAGCCTTACATTAATGCGCTAGTGTTATAATCAGAACAGAACTGGGGTTCTAGACCAAGCTGGACCCAGAGTAGACGATAATGAAAAAGGGACCCGAACTCTGTGGAATCGTGGATATTATAATGACTTTCTGATCGCATGGATGTGAACCCATCGTGGTCAAAGCAACAGAGGCAAGTTAGTAACCTTCCTTGCACCAACATAACATTAACAAAACAAAACAAAACAAAATAAATGTTGTGTGTTTGCATATAAAGGTTTCATGAGACGGTGAAGCCAAAATCATATAGAATACAATTAACTTATTAATTTGTAGGCCACGTAGTCTACTGTGTGGCAGGGCGCGCAAACGGTTCGCTTGTGTTGCGCGCCCACTTTAACCTATTCACTTCTTTATACTACTACATAACATAAGTAGTAAGGATATTATTTTGTTAACTCAGGAACAGATTGCAATTGCATCTGTGATAAAGAGCAATTAAGGAAGCCCAGCGCTAACATAAAATGGGGTAATTATTATGTGCACCATGCACATACAGTATCTCATCTGCAAACACGTGTGACGTTCAATATAATATGGCCGATAAATTAATTGATTGGCCGGTAAACTATAATCCTGCCGGCCACGGTGGCCGGCCCCAAAAATGCCTAGCGGAAACCCTGGTCAGTACATGTCATATCTACTTTATATCCTTAACACATTGGGTGCCCCAAGATTGAGCCCCATTTATCCCCTCTCGATGCCCAGGCCCACCACCATTCTATTGAATACGGCCCTGCTGCGTCAATGCATGCGTCATGACATCACTTGGTCACATGACCGCAGACAGGATGTTGTTGTGTAACATACTGTATGGGCCAGTGTTGATCATAGCTGTTCATTGCCGATCAAAAGTTGGTCATTTTGCCGCAGCCGGCCACAGTTTTAGCCATAAAACAAACATCAGAGATAAAGGGTGTTAAAGATGGGGAAATGCATTGGATTATATGGAGAAAAACGGCCGCGCGATGCTCTCAGCATCGATTCGAAGCAACCCGCGGTGAATGGGCTGCATCCAGGCGTAGCCCCGACCTTGCGGTGAGATTTAAAGTTAATACTGTAAATACAGTAAACGCGGCAAACACGTCGTGGGCCTCCAGCGACATCAAAGAGTTTGACGCGCGGGCACCCGCTGAGTTAAAGTCATCATGTAAAATTAAATGTCTATCACGTCATTACATACCTCAACCACTCTTTCACATTGACACATACAGTAAAAGTTAATTGTTAATTGAACTCTGATAGTATAACTCTCAGACTTAAATTAAGACTTCATCATTTCACTGTGTAACAACAAAAACAGTCATACTGAATATAACAAAGTATGCTGAATGGTAAGTTTGAAATGTTCCTTTTCATTTTATTCTACAGTACCAAGTGCTTTCACATACGAGCATCAATGCATCATCAAAGGCAGGTGAAATGAAGGCTTTAATTATTGTTCCAACCACATAAGACTAATGAAGGCTCTGATTGTTTTTCCACCAACATAGCCTAAGGTGTTTGTGTAAAAGGGGGGGGGGGGGGGCTTTTAGATAATAATATTATTGAGTCTGACAACAGAGTGGCGTACAATCTCTGTTAAATATAAATATAATTAAGAGAACAAATGAAGTGTTGTAATACTATGCACTACAAGACGATATCAATGGTTCCACTCATCTTCAGAGGAGCTGTGTACAGCACTATCATTAGGCATCTCATGGGCTCAACCCAACACATAGATGAGGTTTTTATTTTGGTGTTGTGTGTTTATGTTTCAACCTAGACAAATACTCTCCTTAATTATTTATCATTGATTTCTCAAGGAAAGTGTAATAGTAATGTAAACCCCAAATGCCCATTATAATCCATATGATCCTTTGGCTTTGCAATAGTGCCAATACCTGTACAAGCCTGAGATATACTTACAGTAGTTGTCCACAGATGTCACACAACTAATGATAAATCAGGCTTATCTATAGCATCATGACTACCACAATTGTTTTGGCACAGAGCATAGTTTATTGTATTTAGATTGCAATAAAGTAAATGTCATAACAGCATAATAGCATTAGAGGCGGTTTCTTTGGTTAAGTTGACTTGTATTTTCAGATTAAAGCAAAAACAAGTATGGTATTATACATGAAAAGTGCAAGTCCTAACATCAAAAGTATACATTACCACAAAGTTTCCCATCAATGAAAATCAGTCAAATTCCTTACAAAGCAGGCCTAATTGTTCTTTGAAGAGATTTTCAACAGAGAACATCTTATAAAACTGACTATATACCGACCAAACTTTTCTTTGGAAAGTTGCTGTAGGAGGCAACATGTGTTACCATATCTTGCTCAGTGCTATCCTGTCCTGTGGCCTCATTTATATGTTTCAAATTCCATTTTAGGTAACTGCTTATCACTCAAACCCACAATCAAGTATTGATTCATAAAACCTTACTTTTTTATCATTATCTCCAAGTCTATGTAAGACTAGATGAAAGTTAATTTCCTGCTGGTTATGCGTTGGGTACTATATGCATAGCATCGCACATCCTCTGAACCACAGAGAGCTGTGTGCTCCCTTTATGTGCACACTGACTGGCATTTCATCCCTTACATGTGTGAGGAATTAAGCCAAAATCCAAACTCAATGCGCTTTCAGTTAAAGACATGATGAGAGAGGCCATAAACTGAGTGGCAAATATGCAAACATTAACTCAGCCATGTATTTTTTTTTTATTTTTTTTTTGTGGTTTATAAGTTGCTTTTGTTTTTCAAGCATTTTTGTTGGATTTGTGTGCTGGTGTGCAGAAGAGGAGACGCTGCATCCATGCCATACCTGTACCTGTCCAAGTATGGACATTTTCCATTTACAGCACATGAAAAATGAAAACTTTGCCTACACATTTAATTTCTCTAGGGCTGTAGCTGCATTTAACTTTCTTTAGTTTTTCATGGTTCAATCAAAAATAAACACTGGACCTTTTCCAGGTGCATTCAAATTCACAAATTTAAGATCATTCACACGCACGCACGCACGCACGCACGCACGCGCACGCACGCACGCACACACACACATACACACACACACACACACACACACACACACACACACACACACACACACACACACACACACACACACACACACACACACCTTTTTCTGTTGACTGAGGTTTAAGTTTCAGTCCGGACACAGTGGAGTCAATAGGAAGCTACCCAACAGTTCCCATGGTTTTTAGTTAAGACAGGACTTAACTTCTGTTGCTTTTCTGAGAATCTACAGTAGTTTTCAGTAGTAGTTCTCTATTATTTAGTCAGTTAATTCTAATTGAACTGTTAAAATAATTTTCCCTTCTACCATTCCAATACGATGTGTAAAAAAGAAATCTAACTCTTAAAACAATGACCAAGTTCATTGACAACACTAGGAGTAAAGTACTAACAGGATAATCGTCATTCTAAGCAACAGAATATACTGCGGCATACTCTAATGCCAAAAAGGAGATAAAGGCTGATTAAGCAAGGACTGAATTGACCATACTATGTTCATGTCATCAGAAGGAATTCAACATTGTATTTTGTGATTAATTTATTAAATGGCTTTAGGTCTCTCTCTCTCTGTCCCTCTCTCCCTCTCTCTCTCACACACACACACACGCACACGCACACGCACACGCACACGCACACACACACACACACACACACACACACACACACACACACTTTTACCATTCATAACAATCTGCAGGTACATTTTCAAACATGTTGGTCCAGAAATGTCACGATTCACAGAGCAGCTCATTAGAATGCATGTGGAAAATAAATGGTCTGTGCGGCATAATTGCATCAATAGTTAAATGCTAATTCCTGAAAATAATTGCGGCACAGAAGAGGAAAACATGAAGACAATTCATCTACGCAATAACGTTGTGTTGATATATACGCGGCAAACAAATGCAAATCAGAGTAGCGGCGGTTTAAATAGCAGCGGATAATCACAGAGCTCTAATTAAGAATGGCTTGATTAAGATGCACCAGCACAATGTACTAGCGCATGAGAGAGAAAGAAAAATAAAGCAAGTCCACAACCAAAACATCAGAATACAGACATGTCCCATAGTCTTCTTTCCTTGTGAGTCCTATTCATGGTAACAGAGAAGGTGGCACACTCCATTGTTTTTGCATGAGTATGCAGGATCCGAGTCTGTGTGCTTGAGGCAGCGAGTCTGTCTCTCTCTCTCTCTCTCTCTCTCTCTCTCTCTCTCTCTCTCGCACATGCCCAAGCGCAAGCTCACACACACACACACACACACACACACACACACACACACACACACACACACACACACACACACACACACACACACACACACACACACACACACACACACACACACACACACACACACACACACACACTGGAGTCACGGTGCAAGTATGCTCCCTCAAGCTCAGCAAGAGGCAATCGTGCTAGCTAGGAGTCTGTGTCTGGGCAGTCCAGCCTGGTAAACACCTTCTGTCTAAAAGTCCCACCATGGCACTGTTCAACAGTACAGGAACACACAAGAACATTCCAATTCACAGCTCAGGAGTAGCTGCTGAAACATCTGAGGAGATGAAGTCCCTTTTTCTTTTTCTGTGTATGGAACAGGCCCTGAGGAAGAATTCAGGTACAACCAACTCCTCTTCATGGTGAACTGTAGTACAGTAGCGGACACCTCTTCCTCAACAACATCCTCTGTGGACTTTGCAGAAATGCCTCCTTAGCCATTAGCAGCCGATCAAGTATGCAAAGCGCACCAATCGTTAAAATGAAACGAGGCAGGGGTGGGGGTGAGGAGAGCGGCAACATAATCCCGTTGGGGGCGAATAGGACGCAATTCCCATCGCAAGTCAGTCAAGATACACCTCGTCCTGGCATTCTGGATGCTACGGGCTAGGCCAGGCTGAGCAGTGGCATCCAAGGGTACTCGTGAGACTGCACGTCCTGAGATACCGCCTCTCTCCCTCAGTGTTTTTCTCTCCTCTCCAGTCCATCCCACCCAGTGCTCAGCTGCCTCAGATGCAACTGACTCCTGAGGAAATCCTCCACGGCAGGAAACGCTGCCCGCTCTGGTGGTGACGGGCAGAAAGATCTCACAAAGCGGGCATCAAAGAAAAGAGACGGAACCCAGAAAATCACCATCGCTCCACCCACACGCCGTTCGTTCGCCTTTGTTTTTAGATTTCTTTTTTGTCTTAACTTATGTAGTTTCGCAGTTGTTTTACAGAATTAGCATCTGCTACTGATCCTTTGTAGAGGGATTTATATATGCCCCCCTAAACATTTCTCCCATACATGCCTGTCTCCTCCCTTTAGCTGTCTCCTTATCCCCCCATCAGTCTGCCAGACAAGTTTTTCCCACCCAGTTATAGTACCCAGCCAGCAACCCCCTTTTGTGAGTGTGCGTGTTTAGAATGGGTCTGGTGTGAGAGTGTGGCGCATGTCATGCCAGCTTGGAGAGGAGGAGAGAAGAGAAGGAGGGGGGGAAAAAAAATCTCCTCTTTGTAAGTTATGGGAACACTATGAGACAGATGCGGGCGCTCATAAATTATACGCTTCATTTGCATATTCCTGGCATAAGACATTATGCAAATATCAGCCAATTTGCATAATGGATTCCTCTTGTTGCCTCCATTGCCCAGTTTCTCCTTTTTATTTAATAATGAAACAAAAAACAAAAGGGTTTCAACAAGGGGACAGAAGGGCACGTTCAAGCCCTGTGGACCACCATGTGATTGCTTCCCCCACAACACTATAGCCTCAAAGACTGTGAGGGAACTCAGTCACCATGAAACATAACAGAGTGAACAAAAAGAAAGAGAGATTAAACATTCAAATCATTACCAATTAAATCCCTGAATACATGGTGAACATAGTGAGTGGAGATATGGACATTCATGGGATGCGATATACGACTGCAATAGGGTGAGCAGTGTGTACAATATGTTGAGTGCGAGTATGTTTCTCTGTGAGAGTCTATTCTACCTTGACTATCGGAGTAAGCAGCAGCATTGCTAATTAACGGCAGTGAGTGTACCCTCGTCAGTGGGTGGATAGGGTGGGGGGGTTATTAAATAATTAAAAGCACTTCTGTCTCTTGCATTTAACCTCATCAGACCCATTGCGAGCGACCTGAAAAAAGCTCGGGATGGGAAAAGGCGCTGTGGCCAGGATAATTACTTAATCAAATATGACAGACATAGCTAATTCAACGTTGCACTCGGCAAGATGTCCAGAAAACACTAACGACGAAAGAGAAAAGATAATTACCATGAGTGCAAACGATGCGCTAACAAAACAGAGCATAAACGGAGCTATATTTACCACTGCATTTTTTACATCGCTAATGCACATCCCACAAACAAGAAACACTAAACAGATGAACATCACTGCTGCTAAAAAATAATTGTGTACATGATAGTTTCATGCGATGATGTGTTTAGTTTAGAGGCACAGTGAGAGAGAGAGAAGGAATGTGAGGTTGTAGAGGAGTGACGTAGATAGAAATAAGGACAATAGGTGGTTTGCAGGAGGATTTTGATTTTCATAACAAAATGTCATTGCAACTGCAAGTGGGATCAGCCAACAAAACGTCAATTGCGATCAGCCAACAGTCCAATAAGCAGCCTAAGATCTTTCCCAGTGTACAGTGGGGTAGGGGCACCGCTCACTCAGCAGCACTACACCACTGCTACTGGCTGCAGGGCTAGGCTCTCTCCTCCCTCAACCAGCGCCAATGTGGGAGCTAGGGCAAAGCAGAGGCACATCCAGTGCCAGGCAGAGAGTGTGTGTGGCGGGGCGCAACACAGCTAGCAAGGCTATGGGAAACGTTAAGCGCAATTCATCAGCTTTATAGAATCAATTAACCTATGTGTTAATTAATGTCAAGTCTATAGAACAAAAGGGGGTGTTAAAGGGAGTGCGGGGGGGGGGGGGGGGGGGGCGTTGTGGGTGTGGAAGCAAAGCCAGGCAAGGAGGAGGTTGGGTACGAGAGGAGACAGAGAGGGGATGGGCAAACAAGCAGCAAATGCGGTTGATGGCAGAGAGTTGGCACAGTGCCCATCCATTCAGAGGTAGCACCACGACGGACTTGTGTTCGCTCTCGGGGGCAGGTGGTTAGATTTACCCGGGGAGGCAACGGATCCCGCCGTAATTTGGTTCGCGCCGCGCCAGGGTGGCGCAGATTTCTTTTTTGTTTTTAAGGAGGGGGTGGCAAATTTCGAACCAAAACGTCCAATTGATAATTGACGGCAATTGAAGCCCAAAATCTTCGTGGAGGACACTGGAACATCTGCTGACCAAAAGTGTAAGAGAGATTTGAAAATCTCTTGAAAAAAACTCTTGGCGGAATTTTGGAAGAACTGATGACCAGTTGGACAGATGGGTTGGTTGGTCAGCCATGTTGGGAAGGGCAAGATATGGATATCCGCCAGGAAACGAGTAACATTTTTTACCAAAGAAGATGGACGAAAGCGGGTGATCGCATAGTGATGGATGCCAAGCAAAGGAGGAGGAAAGTGGGGGCTCTGCCACATGGGACTGATGGAGGGAGTGCTAATCATTAAATTAAAACAAGAGAAACTTGCGAGCTGTTGTGTTTTTTTTGGAGATAACGGGGGTGTGGCGGTGGCACAATTGGAAGCCCCTCCCTCTCTCTCTCTCTCTCTCTCTCTCTAACCAGTTGAGGCACAACTCCCTGTGCCAGGCAGCCAGCTAGGCAGGAGACGCCATGCCAACTCATTCATGGGCAGTCGAGGGTGTACCCTTGGAGGATACCGGCGATTGATATCACTGCGAGTTCAATGGTGGCACAGAAGGAGTTGGGGCGAAAGTAACCATTTTGGAGGATGCCCAAAGGAGCCACGGTGGTCAAGAGGTGTGCCAACGGGGACACGCTGGCATCTGGCATGGGAAAATGGCGAAGGACGAGGAAGACTGGAGAAAACAACTGATCCAAATCAACGCGATCGGATACCAGTCGCGGGACGCTTGGCATTCATAAAATGCTAAAACAAAAAAAACAAAAACAAAAAACAAGACGATCCAGCGCAATAAATGACAAATTGGAACAATAAAAGTTTGCTCCGTTAATTAGCGCGCGCGACAGGCTCGATAAAGGGAACGAGACAAATTACCCAGAAAAAAAAACTGTGAAGGAAGAAAAAACAACTACAAAAACAACAAGACGAATCAAGACAAAAGCGGCGAGCTGTTCAATTGGAAGGGGAGTGTGTGAAGCGGATGCCTCTTTTTGTGCCAACCCCATCCCCCCCTTTACCATGCCATGTTCCCCCAATGTAAAACGCCATCTCTCACTGTGTTGGCTGGCAGCCACATTGGTGAGCAATGTCTACCATAGGCACTGCTGCGTGAGATGCCACCAATCTGCCAATCGCCTGCCTGCCTGTGACAGGAGGAGGGAAGAATAATGGACCTGAGGGACTGTGCCAAGAACTCAACAGCAGCTGTTTACAATGACCAACACAAAAAGATAGAGACAAAAAACAGCCAACATGAGGATGCATACTAATGAACAAAACTAATTAGAATCAGCAGACAGACGGGAATTAATTAACGCTTTTGCTTCAATTTGAACTTGTTTTGAACATTAATCACATATCTAGGCACTGGATGAAAACTGTCAAATACGTTTAGTTTTTTCTGTGATGGAAGTAACTTCTTGGCGACGAAACAGACACAAACTGTGATTATGAGATTCTACTTCGGTAACAACAACAAGAAAAGCTATGGCAGCCGGGCGAGGCAAACTCTTGAGATTTATCTATTCACAACAATCACCAAGGAGTATCCTGGACTAAGAGAACCAGGCAAGGGGTGAAAGGGGGAGGGGGGCACAGGCACAACAGACTCACTCACTGGATGGGGCACAAGGCAATGGGACAGCAATACAGTCCCAGTACCAAGGATACTGGAAGGAGGTGCCCTCCCTGTTAGTCTGCATCTAAGGCTGGAGTAGGGGGCCGTGGGAACCATTTGAATCCTCCCCTCCCACTCACCCTCTCATCAATCCCCCCGCAATACCTTTTTTGCCACCTTCTTGCCAACCAACCAGCAAAATTAAACAAACCCCACCCTTTCAACTCCCCCAACCTCTCCCCTTCGCACTGTTTAAGGAGTAAACTCTCAGGAACAGATGCAACACTGAATTACCAACTGGTTTGGGTTGCGAGTCGGGTTGCTTTCTGGGTCCGGGGAAACATCGTGGTGACTTCTGCAAGGTCCACTAACATCGGGCACAGAGCCAAGGATGGGCGCCACTGCAAAGACACAGAATGGAGGGTTTTGTTAAGTTCGTTTTCGTTCATTATGCACAGGGAAATTTAAAACAATAATTAACGAGGGAAGGAAATCATCAGCCACTGGCATCCAGCACTTGCTATTCTAATTGCTATTTTTTAATTTCTCTCTCTGGATTTGTGTTGGACAAGGGGGCATGGTTGTGGAATATGAATAATTGAAGAAGTCATCCAAAGGGAGGGATTATAAGATCTTTGTGCTTCCTAGCCTACCTTGGCATGCACTACCAAGATGTCAGAGTGTGCCTCTGCCACCACTGAGGAAGGGCTGTTTGAATGGTGGCATCTTTTTGGGCACCTTCAAGGCGATCGCTAATTACGCGATCGTAGCTATAACAATTAACGATTTAATTCGTAATTCTTGGTCCTTTTTTTTTTTGCCCGCCCGTTACCCTTTTTGGCGAAACGCATGTGGATATTATAATCTTTCGGAGCTAATGAGATTCGGATGATCAACCTTTTTAATTCCACTGGGGATGTTAATTGTGCCACATCTTCATTAAACAAAATGGATTACAAAAAAAAAGAGGGCTTGCCAGAGAGAGCAGAAGGGACTGGGGGTGGAGTGTGTGTGTGTGTGTGTAAGAGAGAGAACGCAAGGGGTACATTTTCTTCCTTCGTTATATGCCAGTATTCAAATAATGCCACAGTACTCACAAACAAGCAGAGAAAAGCTCCTGCATTGCTAGTGTTCAAGTGCTCCCTCCTGGAAAACCTGGTCTCTTTCCTCTCTCTGCCTGCTACAGCATCAACCCTCACATACGAAGACATCTGCCTTCCCTCGTTCTGGATCTTACAAAATTGGAGCAAGGAGCGCCTTGTCTGGAATCTAATTTCTCCCAATTGGATATTATTGGTGATATTCAAATCATTAGCGCTGGCACATTAGTAGCGCTGGGCTTTATTAGCGTGGTCGTGTTGGTGTCTGGCCGAAGCGGAATGGAGAGGAGACAACAGACTACTGTGGCGAGCACTGGCTAATATCCTCTGTGCTTAATCATCCTACAGCAGAATGGTTTTATGCATATTTCATTTGCATATCATTAAATCGCTAAGGCATACTGGCAACTGGCAGCGGAGAGCGAGGGAGTGGAAATGGAGGATCACAAAGTGTACGCAAAAAAAAAAAAGAAAAAGCGCAAGTCATTATGCGATGGCAATCTTCAAAGCCGTGTGCCTTTCTGGCAACTTGCCAATTTGTTTAATTCAACGTTAATTAAAAAGAAAGTGAGCGCGCTCAACCTTTTTAGACATGGATTAATTGAGCACCTTGAACAGCCTGTGCAAGGACTCATTTATGTGTGTCCATGTAGAACCACGGGATGTATACTGAATTCTAAATTATTATGGAATGTATTAAAATCTTTATCATGTATATACTATTCACAGAAATGAAAATGTCTTATTTTTTTTTTACTTTTTATTTCAATTGTGGCTGAAAAACATGTTTACTGTGAACAATTGAGGTAATTGATACAAAACTATGTTTAATTGGACAATTACGCATCATTTTGTGTACTGGCTGGTGTAATGGTTTTAGGTGGCGTCGGGCATGAGCAAGACAGGATACAGGGTTAAGGGACCAGGATAAGATGGCACTGGGACCTGGCATCAATGATGGGGGTGGGTGGGTTGTTCTGTCATAGGGAAAGGATAAGAGCCGATTCCAGCCACAGTTACAGTACTGAGAACATTTATTGGTAGAATCAGAACCAACTTTTTTTTCCTTTTTTTTTCCCGGTAGATGGCCCTTGACAGGGTTAAACGAAAAGTAAAGTCACACACATATATTTAAATAGTACATGTTTAAATGTCTTTCTGTCATTGCCCTTTGCCATGCCCCCCATCACCTCTCCCAGCACAGACAACCACTCCAACTCTATACCCTCAGGGCTAATTTGCTTGTGTTAATTAGTTCGCTTTCCATGACTGTATTAAATCACTGAAGGTAATTAGTGTACTGTCTAATTGACAGTTGATATTACTGAGATTGCCCCCGCCCCTTATCTCCTTGGGCCTGTCTGCTTCTGTTTGAAGGGACACAAGAACAATACATGCACGCAACACACACGCGCATGCGCGCGCACGCGCACGCACACACACACACACACACACACTTCCCCCCCCTTAGTAATAAGCTCAAATAATATACTTTTACAACATCGTATGAATTTATATTGTTGCTTCTAGTTTCACAATAAAGTAATGTATATGGGTATATAGACATATTTAATTGCAAGACACCCTCTGTGCACTGTTGAGCCCAATTAGAGTTCCAATCGATGGCTCTGTCTCGCTTTACCATCCATCTAATTTCAACAGAAAACAATTGCCACAGTATTGCAGGTGACCATTAAAAGGACTATGTCGTTTTATCTAAAGCAAATGCTTCTCATTGATAAAAATACAATATAAAATGTAGCTTTCAACTAAAAAACAAACAACAGTTATTCATAAAACAATTTCTCTTGAGATATATGATTTCAAGAGCATGGAGAAAAATAGAATTTCCAGGTAAAATTATGCGCCACGCCGGCTGCCTCTTCTAATTGTGGCTCCCCGTTCCTCCAGACTTACTAAATCAATTCAGCCCCCACACAAGGCAAATCCCCCCAAGCCATGCACAGAATATTCAAATGAAGTGAGCTTCACGCCCCACACAATTAGGCATGTTTAGTAATTTGAGTAATGAGTGCCGGAGGGGTGGATAGGAGGAGGGGAGGTGCAGTTGGGTGAACAGGCTGGCAGGGGAAGCCCGGTGCTGTGGGTGGGTAACGTCAGCCTGGCGCTTTGTAACCATGGCACATGCAGATGTCGCTGTAGTTCTTCCAAAAGCTTCCACCAACCGAGGGGAGGGAGGTAACGAGGACCTCGTTTGGCATCACGCACCTGCTTTTAAGGAGCTGTGTCAATATGCAAAGGCTGAAGGAGTGTGGGAACACGGCTGGCTGCTGGGGGGCGGAGGAGTTAAAACGGGTGAGGTTGGGGGAGATCCCTCGGCGCGTGGAGGAATGTGGACGTAAATAACAGCGGCGAAACACGGGCGAGGTAAACCGATAGGGTGTCTGTGTGCTGCTACGAAAAGTCACATGATGTGCACATTATGCAGAGTGCTCACATTAATATGCATAAGGGGCCGCTTTATTATGCAGTACGGTGCAAGGTAATATTGCTAGGCTGTTCTGTCCTGCTCTGGTTACTGTCTGGGAATGTTATCTCTCTTTGAACAAACACAGCCCTCATTTCCTCATTCTCCTAACAAAATGTTGAATTATCGATCGCATCCGTGTAGTGCTCCATTTGAAATGGAAACAAAGAAACTGAGGTGATGAGTTTCACCATTGACATGGTCGGAGTGAAATTGACAGCATTAGCCTACATCATGCATTTGCATTTGATATAGCAAATAACTTAATTCAAAACCTTAAGTATACTTGTATGGGTGGATTCCACCCCTGGAGTCACATGCCGTACCCCAGAAATAGTAGTGCCATGCTCTACCACTGGATGACCGTATAAAATAAAATATATAATATAAAAAATATTTTAAACAAGTTGTCCTCCATCAATGATGCAGCATATCCTCAGGGCCAGTAGCCAATGGGCCAGTGACAGCAATTTCTATTTCCATTAAAGGACCATTTCGGGAGTCTTTTGAACATATAAATTAGGGGGAAAGTTGTAGATGGAAAATATTCTATTTGGAACTTTCTTACCTCATCATAATTTCAAAATATAGGATTGATTTATGCTACTGTTTACAAATATCATATCCCCCAATATAAAAAAACTATTACAGCCCATAAATATAAGTCATTTTGGCAGTGAGGCTACCACATTTGTTTACGATTGAATCCAGCATTGGGACTTTAATGTTAATGTTTTCAGTACGTTGTTAGAAAGGCAACACCCTAAACAGTAACATGCTATCACATACGGTTTCAGCGTGCATGGTATCAGATAAAGCGCTATAACTGCTTCAAATAAATCATACATTTACACCAGGGGTCTTCAACAGGGGGTCCGGGACCCCTAGGGGGTCCTCAGAGTTACTACAGGGGGTCCTCCAAATCTTTTTGTGATAGGAACTAGTTTTCCCCCCTTCTTATATTAACCACTTGGGTTAGGGTTAGGGTTAGGGTAGCGTCCAACCCTAGCGCAGGGTTTCCTGCAGCACTTTATTGGCCAGGGGGGCCCCCTGGCCTAAAATCTGTCCCCCCTGGTCAAGAGACAAGAGTCAACCTCTCCTTTTATGTTGAGGGCAAAAATAAGAATTAGTCTAAAATAAGGGAATTAATTTAGTTGTGTGAGCGCCTTCCTAGGAAGGTCCTCGATGCACATCCCACTGGGAGGAGACCCCGTGGCAGACCAAAGACCAGATGGAGGGATTATATCTCCAAACTGGCTTGGGAACGCCTAGGTATACTCCCTGAGGGAGTGGAGGAAGTTGCTCGGGATAAGGAAATTTGGAGGTCTCAGTTGGAACTGTTACCCCCGCGACCCGATTCCGGATAAGCGGTTGAAGATGGATGGATGGATGGATGGAATTTAGTTGTGTTTTCCGTCATCATGGGCACATTTATGTGTTTTTTATAGGGCAAAATTAAGAATTAATGTTACAAATTAAGTGAATTAATTACTTGAATTAATTAATGAATTATCAAAAAATTCCCCCCTGGTCAAGAACTTTTCCTGCAGGAAACCCTGTAGCGTCCATATTCTGAGAACTTTAGCCAAAAATAGCAGATCTACAAGCTCACAACACCTCGCAGCGCGAGCGCGAGGCATTGTGAGCTTGTAGATCGGCTATTGTAGAAGCTCCCCTTCTAAGAGCTTTGGAGGGGGAAAAGAGCAGACTAAGTACAGTGAAAGGTCAAGTTTATTAATATCTGGTTAAATATCTGAAAACACACATTAACATGAATCCAAAATACACTGTTGATCGTGCTGTCAAACAATGAAACTATATCTATGAACAGATTGTGGGGGTCCCGGTCCCTGCTTCATCTCTATCTCAACTAAGGGGTCCTTGGCCTGAAAACGTTGAAGACCCCCGATTTACACGCTCTCCCCAAAAATGCATATCCAAAGAAATTAGGCTGTTGTTTTTCTATTGTAATAGAGTGCGTGCTGCTTTTGGCCTATCTGCAAACTCAGCTGATAACCTTCTTCTGTGCCTCCCACGTCTGTCTAACTAATGAGGCAGCTTTAGACCGAGCTGGGGCACTGTAACCTCACCTATGCATCAGCACAGCTCTGATGCTTCACCTTATGGCCTTTCACACAGACATGGCACTGGCAATACGCAATAGGGAACAAACTCCAACAGTTAAATCCGTCCCAGCTGAAAAGCACTGCTATCTCTTTAATCACTGCCCAGTGCTGCGTCCTTTGATTAATTGGTTCCTGGTAATTCTATCAGATTAGTATTAATATGCAGACACTGAATCGGACAAGGTGACCTGCTCCTAAACCACACCTTTTTAGAAACTGCTGTGAAGGTCAACTGTCAATCAACCTACAAAATATGATAATGTGCCTTTAGAGGGTGTCATTAGCGACAGCAGAAAATAGCTGACGGAACTGTCATAACCACAGCAGTGCAAAGAAGTGGGTTGATGGTGGAGGGCGGGCACTCCTGAAGGTGGACAAGAAAATGAGTAAAAAGAGACATTTGAGAGATAATGTCCAAGAGATTTAATTATGTAGTTAAAGCTACCTGTTTTCAAAGTGAAAAGAAAGGCATCTGGGGGGCGCCTGCTGGCCTACTGGTCCAGGCGCATACCACTTAGGCATTGCCACATAGGAATGGATGCCTGGTGGTGTCGCTGGTTCGATTCCCGATCCGGACGACCGTTGCCGCATGTCACTCCCCATCTCTGCCCCCATTTCTTGTCAGTTTACTGTCCTATCCAATAAAGGCATAAAAGTCCAAAAACAAATCTTTAAAAAAAAGAAAAAAAGAAAGGCATCTGTAGTGGTCAGATCACAATATCACAAGGTACGCAATGTAAAGTAAGCAAGGTACTGTATAACGAATGGTCATTGTTGAGAAATAAACCCCAACAGGGTGTCCTGACGCGAAGCGAAAAGGTCTTCATAACCCAATAAAGCAATTAATAAATGACATAATATGAAATTTAAAAACATTATTGATTTTAAAAGGATCGAATTGCTTATGGTAAAGAAATATATTGTGAATGTGCATCCAGTGCAACAGGTCGGATCACAAAAGTCTGGGTAGGAAGCGTTGAAAAATATTTAATATTCTGGTGCTGCATTGCCTATTTCTCGCCTCAAATGTTTTCAAAAACATGATTGAAACTGTTTAGCTGTAAAATGACATTGTGTGTTTGTGGAATATATTTTTGAGGAATAACAGTCCTCTGAATTTGGTGATTGATCAGAATCTACCATTCAAACAAACGTGTTTTAAAGCAGTGGTTCTCAAAGTGTGGTCCTTGAGGGGATTCCCCAGCAAAATTAGGAACATTTAGCTCATGACACGTAAAGTTACGTGAGAAACCAAATGGGGGTCCGTGGCCTAATTCGTATCAATCTGGGGGTCCATGCGGTGAACATGAGAAACACTGCCTTAAAGAATACTGTAGTTGTCAGAGATATAGAGATATACTGTAGCCCCCCCCTCCCGTGGGTCTGCCAATTCAGTGCTCATAAGAGGATCAACGGAGCAAAAGTTGGCCATCCTGGGGACTTGGGAAGTAAAATGTCCCTCCATTCACGTGTGTGTGTGTGTGTGTGTGTGTGTGTGTGTGTGTGTGTGTGTGTGTGTGTGTGTGTGTGTGTGTGTGTGTGTGTGTGTGTGTGTGTGTGTGTGTGCAATCAGACTGCTTCATTTAAAATGAGGCAGCAGTGGCTCAGTAGGTAGAGCGGACGCCTTGGAGTCATAAGGTTCCCGGTTCATTCACTGGCTGCGTGTCGAAGTGTCCCTTTAGTTTTAACACGTTAAAATGGGAAAGCATCTCTGTCATTTTAGACATCATTGGCTATTCAAAAACAGCAGATCTACAAGCTCACAGCGCGTCACTTTGTGCCACACTGCAAGACTGTTAGTACATCTGCTATTTAAAAAAAAAAAAAATCTTCTCTTCTGGGGTCCTTAGCACGTTTAAGAACTACTGATTTAAAAAGGCATTTGTAGAATCGGCCTCAGGTCTTAAAGGGGAATACCACTCATTCACTCACTTTAACTCATCCGATGCCGACGACGAGGCGCCTTGTCAAACTCTTTGATGTCGCAAAGTGCCGTCGCCGAGATTGACAAGGTTTTATATTAAAGCGTGTGGTCTGCGGCACCTGCGACAGAAAAGAAAACTCAAATTCCCATAATGCATCGGGAGATAACTCAATCAGGAAATCCGGTTTTTCATCCAGGCCAGTGTTAAGAAATTCACAAAAATCTATTCATCTTTATCTCGTTATCTAACTAAAGATCACGTTCTTGATCAAAACAAGCCCTTCTCTACCAACCGTTACAAAAGCACAGATGGCCGCAGTTGTAATTTTTCTGTTATGGGTGAAAGAGAATACGATCGTAACAAGGGACTGGAAGTAATCTGAATACATTTGGACCGGTGGTGTGCTCATGGAGCCTCGGAAATAAGGAAAAAACTATAAAAAACCCTGGCACTGGCAATTAAATAATTGTTTAATTGCTGGCACTGAATGAGTTTTAAAAACCACTCAGATAAATCATGGTAGGTTTTGTTTTTGCAATGACAAATGGGGGGGTTGGTGGTAAAAGGGTCAACCAATGTCTGAAGCCTTTGCCACAAAACCGGAGCTTTCTTAGTTTCATCGTTAAACATAAACTGCTTCACAGAGGTACTGGTTACAACAATGCTAGTCTCTCGTTTACAGACTTCTGCATTGCTGCAAAGTGAAAAGAGCGACTGAACTTTTCTTTAACGATGCCTAGCCAGATAGCAACAATGCTGATGCAAAAATGAAAATGTTATTTAAAAAATATATAATTAATGGCCCAGACATGCTTGCTAACATTTTTAGAAAAACAAAGACCCCAAAACTACTAAAAAGTTACATTTTAAGACCTTTAACCCTTGCTCTTGATGACCAGGTTGGTGCCTTGTGTGGTTTGCTCCACCGTCGATGTGTGAATCCGTTTTGCATTTACCATTTATGCTCGTCTGTATAGTGGTGTCACTTGCTGAGAATATCAGATCTACAAGCTCACAACATTGTAGGTTGGCTAGCGACACCACTGTATGACAAGTATATGAATCAGGCCAGGCAGAAAGCCAGAAAAGAAATATGCAAGGGGCCTGGTGTAGGCAGGTCAGGGAGTGAAAGCTGGGGCGGGCGAGGGAGGTGAAGGAAGGAGGATGAGAGAAACGGCGTGTCTATGCTACGTCCCATAGGACCTGAACTGGGCGGCTGGCAGGGGAGCCATTACATACGTGCCTCTGACAGCTCACTCTCATTACAGCAGCAGGCAGTTACCACCACCAGTCTAACCCAAGCTTTGAAATGCAGACTATACCATCAGCTCCACTTCTTCCAACATGGTCTTTGTGGATGCTGTGTAATAGTAAACATTACAAAATGAGGTTTGCGACCTTTCCTCGGCTGTGCATCATGTCCAATCAAGCTACTTTACATCTAAGTACTGCAATGGCTTGGCATTGCATGCCTGCATTACTGTCTGTCTTTGCCTTTGTAAAATGTAATACACTGCAGCGGTTCAAGCTTGCCTGCTGCCGCTGCCCCACACGCCTTTCACCATCTTTAGTTCCCTGTTCTATATCCTCATTTTTACCAACCCTTTTATCTGGCTCTCTCTTCTGTGATTAGCTGTCTATCACAAAATATGCTGACTGTAGCTCTGTTCCGTTTCTTTAGCCCTGTGGTTTCTCTGGTTCGCTAGCATCCTGCTCATACTCGATGGCTGCCAAACTGGTCCCCCGCAACTCGGCATCTTGCATTCTTGCATAGCAGCACTACAGGCCGCTTCCTTGCCCATCTGTTATACTGATCTAATAATACCGGGGTCCTGTTAAACCCCTGTGCTGATCCAACAATGAAAACCTCACCTAGTTAACGTGTTCCTCACAGGTTATACAGTGCTGTCAGGAGACGCCCGTTTGATTCAAACCAACCCCGCCCCGCCCACACAAAATGAGCTGATGCTATGAACGTGATGAGAAAAAGGCAAGAACCACTCATAAGAATAGAGCTACGCAGGCACACAGGAATATGACCTCTACTGGCTGAGGGGAAAAGAAGAATCTGCTGCCTCCACACTTTACTGCTAAAGGGCAATGACAGACTTAATTGGATTGAAAGAGACATTTCTCCAGGACTTTTTTGGCAAATCCTGCAGCTGAGGTTATGAGAACTACTCAAGAGATGTAGCCAACTAAAACAATGGGAACTCTGAAGCAAATGAACTTGCATCTGTAGCTGTTTAAGTACTATACGCATGAGGCTTGCAGGAGCGCTGTTCAAACCATTGATACATGGCCTCTGTGCAAATAAAACTAACATGTTCTGCTCGGAGCTGTCCACCATCCAATCTAAATCGTTTCAACTCCACCACTGCAAATGAAAAATAAAATAAAATAAAAAGATTCAACGCAAGGCAGCCAAACACCAAAGACAACATTAACTCTCTCTCTCTCTCACACACACACACACACACACACACACACACACACACACACACACACACACACACACACACACACACACACACACACACACACACACACACACACACACACACACACACACACACACACACACACACACACACACACACACACACACACACACACAGCTGTGACCATGATTTGTGCAAGCGAGGAACAAAAAAGCTGTGGAATAACACTTACACACCACAGTGAAGTATACTGCTACCTTTATAAGGGAACAGTGTGTGTTTTTACACTTTATGTCTGGGACTGGGGGCGCAGTGATTATGACAATATTATAGAGGTAATGATTCTTGTTAATAAATTACAGAGGATAGCTAGTTCTCATGTTAGTTTAAAGGACAACTTTGTTTTTTTACAACAAGGGTTCATATTTTAGATAGTCATCAGAGAAAAGAAATGATGCATGTTAAAATGTTTTCATTTACTTCTTTGTATCATTTTAGTGATTTTAACGATTTTGATTTGCATGCATGCCCCCAGGTTGAGGGCATGCATGGGTCAAATATGTCTTTTTAGACACAATAAGCCCATTCCCAAGATGCACCGCAATCTTTCATGGGCAGATCCGACTTATGGGGGCTGGTGTAAGTAGTAAGTTTATTGTGTCTAAAAAGACATATTTAGACACTTGTACGCATGCCCCCACCCACTGAAATCAAACTACTAAAATCACTAAAACAATAGAAAGCAGTAAATGAAAACATTTTAACACTCATCTTTTCTTTTCTCTAATTACAATCTAAAATATGAACACTTGTTGTAAAAAAAACAAAGTTGTCCTTAAGCCTTTTCCAGACTGACAAGCCCACGCCTGGCTAGAAGTACCTGACTTCAGCATCAATAGCTGCTCCTGTCTTATGTTCAGTCTCTTTAAAAAATATTTGTTGGAAAATGATTGACAAAAGGGACAGGTAATGAGGACACTGAGACCCTCATCTTAATTCCTGCAGGCTAAATACATCAGTGTTTTCAAGGCAAATCTGGAGAATTGCCTCAATCACAGGCAGGACAGAAAGAGGAAATTATAGCCTTTTAGAGCTAAAAGTGCTTTTATAATTTCTATTTCTCAAGGTCTGCCTCCTTTTTGTGCAATGGCTCTAAGGAAGTGGTTCATTAAAATGGTATGCCTATTGCCCATTTCTCTTTTTACTTTTCAGTGTGGTGGACAAGGACATTAGCCAATCCCTGTTAAAAAGGAAAGGAAAGTAAAAAGCCAGACTCCCATTAAGACTGAGTTTTTATGGTTCTGTTGGCTTCATTACGACGCCACATCCTTGCCTGCCTGCCGTCACAGAGCCACACTGGTCAGGTTAAGGAGGATGAGCAAAATCAGTCAGAGGAGAGAGAAAATGGTGGAGAAATTGTAGAGAACTAGAAGTTTGCGGCCCTTCGGACCGCAAAAGTCTAAAGTTCAGGCCGCTGCGCGGCCCTCACCGCCATACCTGCTGTGCTGCGAAAAAGGTTTTGAAAAAAGAAAACTTTTTTTTTTTAATAATGTATTGGTGATGCGATGACGTGGTGTATAATGTTTGGTTTGCGTTGTAGATGAGAACTATTTGAGGGGACTATTAACGGGACTGGGCTGCCAATAGTGAAGGACCCCTTAGTTGAGAGAGAGATGAAGCAAGGACCCCCAAACCTTTTCAGAGATTCCATAGTTTCATTGTTTGGCAGCACAATCAGTGTATTTTGGATTCAGGTCAATTTGTGTTTTCAGATATTTAACCACTTGAACCGTCAATACCTAATACACTTGACCTTTCACTCTTAGTCTGCTCTTTTCCCCCTCTACATCAAACCACTTTGCGGAAAATAGCCGATCTACAAGCTCACAACGCCTCGCAGCATGAGATTGAGTGGTGGTGGTGATCTAGGCTGCGATATCACCGTGACTGATGGTATTGAACTTGCAATGAGCAGGGGATGAGAAATTAACGAGACAAACCTACAGGACACAGTTGGACGAGAGATAAAGAATAGTTAATGGGTGCAAGTAAAATGCTTGGTATCATCCTTACACCTAAACTTCCTAAACCTAAACAGTCTTTGCAGTTATATGTTGCTAAACGCAGCAACATTTTGCTACTTGTATCTGTGTGAATGAGTGTCAAATAAACCTTCTTGAAACTAGGGATTGATAACTTTGATCTTGCTAAGCCAAAATGTATCTGTACCTTCAATGGTCAGACAACACACTGTACACTGTGTGTGTGTGTGTGTGTGTGTGTGTGTGTGTGTGTGTGTGTGTGTGTGTGTGTGTGTGTGTGTGTGTGTGTGTGTGTGTGTGTGTGTGTGTGTGCGTGCGTGTGCGCGTGTGTACACCCCCTTTGTCCTTGGGCAGTTCTACTAGGTTGCATTTGCATTTGGTAATGTAAAGCTCAATATAATATCAAGTATATATGCAAACGGACTCCATTACATAAAGGCTACTTATATGTACTGCAAAACTACAGTCAAATCAAACTACTGTAAGCTCAACCACGAGTGAGAGAGTGAATGAGTAACTTTGTTTGGCAACAAACAAGCATAAATAGGCACATATAAGGGTAATTTAATTTCCAAGAGATCCTTAAGATTTTTTTCTCCTATCCACAACTCTCCAACATCCCATCGTGCATTGCGCAGAATGTGCAGGCAGCTTCCGCGACGTGAGCTTGTATGTCTGCTGTTAACCGGAAGTGTCCCACAGATAATGCTACAGTAAATTCTCGCGGAAACAGGTGGATAATGACATGCCCAAAATTAGGGACACCAGGGTGAAAGTGAATAATCTAGTATTAATGCGTACTTTGAGTACTTACATTTTGGTTAAAAACTGCTTGGGCATAAATACTAACCAGCCAGCAGTTGCTCATCACTGTCTTGCATCCATCCCATGATTATAATTTCACGTGAAATATGCCCACAGGGAACAGATTTATGGAGTGGGAAGTGTTTTGAGCCACAAACTACCTTAGACAGCATACATGTATCAACTAGAAGTTTTAGTAGCCTATAGTAAAAAATATATAATTAATCTGCCCTGAGTAGTGCTCTTTACAATGCCCAACTGCGTCCCATCCTTATCCACCTTTGCACATGCATAAACACCCGCACACACAGACACACAAACAACCCAACACACACACACATAATCTTCTACCCCAATGTGATTATGAATAGGGTCTATAAATCAATGCCTGCAGAGGAAAGGCCACCCACAACTCTTTGAGAGGCAGAGATGCATTTTCAGGTGGGGCCTGGTTGATTTGTTAATAGCACGTAATAAGGTCCATTTTCACCGGCCACATTAAATCATACAACACAGGGTCCATTGCAAGCATTAAAGCAAAACATGGGCCTTTAACACAGAACTCATCTTATTTATTTTTATACCCTTGCTGCAAAACGCAAGACTAAATTGGATTTTCTCAGCACTGTTTCCTAATTTGAAACATCCATCATTTATTATTAAAGAAAGGAAATAAAGGAAAGAGGGGAAAGTTGCCTTGGGCTGCCTCAGAAACCCCTCGCCACACCACGCCATCCTATCTTACACTTTTCTACAGCCTAGCCCTCCAGACTGAGTAGTTAGCTTTACATTCTCCCTCCCCACACAGCTGCTCAGTGAAATGGCATATAAAAAAATCTGACTAACACTCGTTGCTGCTATAGCTGCAAAGAACAGTATTGTGTGTGCATGCAAATGTGTGTGTGTGCGTGCGTGCGTGCGCGTGTGTGATGGATGCATCATGCCAGACAGGAGGCAGTGGGGGACATGCTTCTGTGAATGGCCCCTCACAGAAACAGAAGGTGGTGTTGCGTCTCTCAAAACACCCAGGAAATCCTTCCCCTTTTTATAAAAGCTCCCGCACGTCCTTAGTAATCCTGTTCTGTATTATCAGGAAGTTGCAGCTAAGTGCTGCAATTAGGCCACCCTTTTTCATGCAAATCAATTTGCCAGCACAACAATCAGTCGGTTACGCCAGCTCTCACTCTCTCTCATCCTCCCCTCCCTTCTCCTTCCCCTTCTTGCCCTCTGCCTCCATGCTACCTCTCCTTGGCATTTGCAGAGGTTGCCACATTTACATTATTCATCATATCAGGTTAGAATAGGCACCGCTCAAGGCTGAAGCATGTGTTGATTAGTGCAGCATTACATATGTCAAGTACAAAAGGGAGTTAACTGCCACCCTCGTGCTCCTGTGCATTTTCAAGGCCCCCAAAATAAATAGTTGATCCTGCTAATATTCCTAAGCTAGACATATCAAGCAAAAGGACAGAAGAGCCTGTCTATGGCTCATGTGTATCGTGTGTATTTAATGTACTGTATACCTGCTGTGATGCGAAGTAAACAGGACTAACTACCGGCTTTCACCGGGTTAATTTAATGTGCCCCTCTTTTTCTGTGTGGGGCCTTGACTCCAAACTGGTGGTTATGCAGGCCTCTACAGGTTTCTAACAGGAACCGTATGTATACAAAACACCCGCTACCCAAAACTAGTGACAGGTGGCGCTACAAGGTTTTTAGTCTAGGAATGTGTGCACACATGAGTACTCACACAAGCGCACAAGTAGCAGCATTTCTTTTGTATACTTACATTTTAAAGACTACCCATGCACTGTGCCACTTATACATTATGATGCATGTACTTGGAAAGTTGGTCATTGGAATTATAAATAGATACCATTTGTTCAGAGGAGGAGTCCCATCAAAGAGGTGCATGGACTTGTGCTGGTATGATGGATAGATGTGGCTAGATTACCATTAAAAAGTCATTTGCAAGACAAATAGGGACTAGCGTTTCAAATTATGGTTTACTTTATTGCACATTTGGGTTTGGAGACAAAATTCCAAGTAGGCTGGTGGTTTGTGATAGCGATAGTGAATACACCTACAGTAACATGGTGATCGGTCAGCACTTTTGGCTGGAAATGGTAATAAGACAGGAATAAATATAGTAATAGCTCTGGTTCACTGGTACCTGGGGTCCACATAGCCTGACTGCAAGCGTCAGACTCTATCACACACTTCGTTTTGGGAAGAGAGTCTGAGATTTCGGGCAGACATTCCACTTCTGGGGGGGCGGGCTAATGCCTATTGACGTCACACACACACACACACACACACACACACACACGCACACGCACACGCTTAGAGCCCCCGACGGCGACGTGCCGGGACATTGCAAAAATATGTTATTTCTTATAACATATTATATGATTGCATGTTTACGTTAGTGCAAAATGGTATTAAAACGTAATGAAACGGCACTATTGTATAGTTTATTAAAAGAATTCGAGTCGAGTCTGACTCCGCCATGACAGTTTTCACGGACCAATCAGAGTCCACTAGAGACTCACGTGGGCAGAATTGCACCAATCAGAGTCCACTAGGGACTCTCACGTGGGCATAAGAGCTCTGAAGGGAGGGGGCTGGGGGGGGGCTGGGACCGGACCAGCCTACCACGTGCCCCAAGTCTAAAGCCCTGATTGGCCCATTCAATTCGCCCGCTCCTCGGGCGAGCTTGAAATAAAATAAATAATCTCCAGGGTCAGTCCACACTACACACCACCCACCAACAGGGGATGGTAATGTGCGGACTGATTTATCAGGCTAGGGTCCACACCCTTAAACCTGGGCCCTATTTTTAAATCATCTGGACAACAAATGAAAGGTGGGTGTAAAGACTTTTCACTTATGGAGGGGCACGCCGCTAATTCAAATTATGCATAAAAGACATCATTTTAATTACCACACCCCAGGTTATAAAACAGCCTTGCCCCAGGTTTGCCCCTCGTGAAATGTCCAGAGGCGAACAAAGGAACCAGTTCCAATACCTTTTTTGTGGTCCAAATGATTTAAAACAAGGCCCAGGTTTAAAAAACAAAACAAAATTCCCCTTTAAGGGTCACATTCACCTGTTCACACACACTGCAATGGCAGAACGCCCATTATGTGTACACCAATGGCAGAGGCAACCATGCAAGGCTCAGGTACATGAGCCAGGGAACGAACCGCTAACTTTCTGGCTCCCAGACCTCCGCACTACCTCCTGAGGTGCTGCTGCCCCAAAGAAGAACCAATAAGAGAAATAACAGATGCCCAAACTATAGAGCAATACAAGGGCAACTGGCTGCCCCGGGCCCCCCAACTTCACTTAATGTGGCCCGCAGGTTAATATCGGAATACTGATGGATTTCAGCTCTTACAATTCCAAACATGCAAACATGGCCCGCTTTAATTGTCTATACTAGTTGAATGACTAGAATGGTAGTATTAAAATGTTAGTCTTTTATATGTCTAATGTATTTTGTATAACTAAATGCATTTGAAATTAAATCAAAATGTTACATTTCAGGATTCCAATAAAAAAATAACAAAAGATAATTCAGGATTCCAATTCAAAAGTAGCAAAAATAGCAGATCTACAAGCTCAAACGTGTCACAGCGCGATGCGTTTTGAGCTTGTAGACCGGCCATTTTTGCTACTCTTACTGGATATAAGAGGTTTCTGCTCGACAGTAATACTATGTGATGTGGCCCTCTGGAGTGAGTATGGAAATATAGTGGCAAAGCTTCATGGGACACTGGGTGTGATTTTTGTATAACCTCTTGAACCCTAGCATCCCTATTCTGAGGGGAACATTAGCCAAATAGCCGATCTACAAGCTCTAGATCGGTTATTTTCGGCAAATAGGTTTAAATATAAAAAATAGGTAAAAAAGACCATGTACAGACTAGTCAACGGTCAAGTTTATGAAGTATGGAGGGTTTAAGTGGTTAAATGTCAAATATATTAACTGCGACCGTAGAGAGTCAGTCAGTCACGCCTCATGTCACACTCCATATATGGCTGTCCTTGTCCCTTTTATGCCCATATATGGAGATCCCTGATGTCATCAATATTAAGCTCATATCTGGGAATGCCCATAATGGACATATTGTGTCAGTCTCATGTGACCTAGGTCTTACTAGTAGAAAATATATGTAAACAAAACAAAAAAGTTAAAACACAAAGAGGTTGATTGACACAACACTGACGATAGTACTGTCAAACAAGTCTATGAAGCTATCTATGAAATCCATGAAAAGGTTTAATCTGCAACATAATTCAATACAATATGTAGCGGGGGTCCCTGCTTCATCTCTCCTCTCAGCTAAGGGGTCCTTGACCTGAAACATTTAGAAGACCCCTGGTTTAGATACCATATATAACTACCGGTATTTGAGTTGAAGTTGGTGAAGGCTAAGTTGCAACTGGATATGGCTAGGCAATAATGAAAGAGACAGTTAGCAACACAACTTGAGGAAACAAGGTCCACCTGTAGTACCTGTGTCCTCTAGTAGAAATGTGCATTGATACAATGAAAACCACCACGTACAACACGTTTAGGTTTATAAAATGTTTGAAAACGCATGCAAGTTATTTAACAGGTAATAGAGAGTTAAAGGAACTATAGTCAACTTTTTCTTGAAAAACGGATGCTAAAATAAAAATAATGTTTCAAAAATATTTTATAAAAAAATAAGCTTCATATGTGTTTTTATTCAAAAATGACCACAAAAAGCGTAAAATAATGATAAAATAATCATTTTGGCCATTGTCAGACCGACACTTTGTTTACATTCTAGTCTATAGACTAGGATGTAAACAAAGTGTCGGCCCTACAATGAAAAATCACACCCGTGTGAACTGAGCGGTGGTGGGGGGGGGGGGGGGGGGTGCCTGTGTGTGTGTGTGTGTGTGTGTGTGTGTGTGTGTGTGTGTGTGTGTGTGTGTGTGTGTGTGTGTGTGTGTGAATAACAGCGCCCCTCCCTTAACATGTGTGGTCAGAAAAGGTCAGAAAAGGTACTGCAGGCTTGAGGCTACATACACGGCCGGACGGCCGGACGGACGGCCGGACGGCCGGACGCATACACACACGGCCACGTATAGGAGACGGTGTGACCACCGCTCAAAAAGTTGACTATAGCTCCTTTAAAATTAACCTTTAATAGCAGAACAATCAAGAATCATTATGTTTACATTTCTAATTTTAGTAATTCCAGTAATTGTTTCCGTTCTTTGAACAGATTGGGAGCCTCCTACAGACTACTGCCACCTCCTGGTATGGAGAGCTGCATTTACTCTCATGCAGGGGACCATATGAAAAGGAGCTGACCATCAGCTGTAGTCTTTGCGGTGTCCCGGTGCATCTTTTACCTAAGATGTGAGGTACTGTAGCACAAAGGGATCTGATCAGTTACTGCAAGCCGGCTTGATATGTCAGAGCCTTTATAGTACTGTAAGCAGTGGTGGGAAAAGTTACAAAATGTTTTACTTAAGTAAAAGTATCAATACTGCAATGTAGAAATACTCTGTTCCAAGTAAACGTTTGGAATTCAAAATGTACTTGAGTAAAAGTACAAAAGTATTAGTAACAAAATGAACTTGAAGTATCAAAAGTAAAAGTACTCATTACGCAGACTGTCCCTTTTCACAAGTTTTCAAATGTATAAAATTCATAAAAATCCTTTGAAAATAGCAGATCTAGCTCACAATGCATCGCTACGCATTGTGAGCTTGTAGATTTGCTATTTTCAAATGGCCAAAATGTATATAGGGTTGAAGTGGTTAATGTATTTGTAATAATAATCAAAAGGTAACGAGTACTTTTACTCCACTACAATTATTTGAAAACCTTAGTTAGTAGTAGTAACTAGGTTTGTTTCAAGTAATGTAATAATATGACAAAATTGTACTTAAGTACATTACTTGAGTAAATATACTTTATACTTTACACCACTGACTGTATGTAGGTCTGCGGACAGCAGACGCTTGTGATTATATTATTTGGCGTCTGCAAGAGCAAGAGTAACATGGACTGCACTCAATACAAGGCACAATCTAATGACCTTCCAGACAACAGTGGACTAAGACTTGTGCCTTGGCAAGAGGTCAATGTAAGAAGAGGTGTCCTAGTTTTACACTATTTTGTGTCAATTATTTCTGTGCATTTCTGTTGACCTCAGAATAATAAATTCCTTCAGTAAAGCTTCTAGAAGTATTTTTAATTATGTTTTTTCTTTATTCTGTTCTGCTTGTATTCTATTTACCAAAACCTTCCAATTAACATCACTTAAATTTCAAGTCACCTAATGTAATACAGAGGGTAGCAACAGACTCATCTCATTCTCAACCTATCCTCAAACAGAGATGCTATTTTTATTTTCTAGCGTATGTGCAGTCAATTGTACTTGTCCCCAAGGATGTCCCGACAGACATGAGCTGATGACAAAATGTACTTCATATGACATGGCTACACGCACGTGGCAAGTGTAATTTGGACACACCGCACAGACAGTCGGCTGAAGACGCTGTTGTGCGTCTGCATGAGAGGAAAATAACTCCATGCCAGGAGGTGACAGTAATCTGCACAAATCTGCAGTGTAAAGAAAATAAAACTGGGAGGCTTTCAGAAGCATTGCGCAACATAAAGACACAGTCAGAGCATCGGACGAACCAGCACGTTAATGCCATGATTCATGTGTCTGTCTCTCTCTGTCTCTCTCTCTGTTGTCTCTCTCTGTCTCTCTCTCTCTCGCTCAGACACACACTCCTGCTTTCTGCCTGGCTCTTGAGATTAAACCTGCACATTTACAGTACAGTACAGTACAAGGGACGGGTCAGTGACGGCTCACTACTACCACCAATGGCCGTGTACACACCATACATACTAAAAACGATCTTTGTCCATGTCCACAGATGCTTACTGATTGCCCAACGTCAGCTTGGTGTACTGTGTAGCAGCCTTTAGTCTCACATTGGTAGTGCCTAGAAAATGATTTCCTTCATCAAAGCCCAAAGTACCGAGGAGAGATGGGGAGACAGACTGGCAAAGCAGAAGTAAATAACTGTATGCGTTTTTCTTTTTTGGTACAAGAATGGTCAAGTAAATGAAGACTGACAGAAATAATATCAGAGGAGAATTTAAATAATAAAAAAGAACGGTGGGTGAGAGGTAGAGAAAAGTGCTTCAGGATGATCGGTCTGTGTGCCTTTAAGCTGAAGTCTCAATCTCTCGTGGTTTTGTTCCTTAAAAGGAAATCAGAGGGCTTAGCTGAGGCATTGCCTTGCAAGTCATGAATAAACATCAGATTGCCTTTCTGTGCATACATCATACATCACATGAAGACACCACCTAATGGAGGAGGATTCCTCACCCACAGACACATGAAAAGGCAGTGAAATTACCCACCAAACCATGCAGTGTGGTTCTAAAATGGACTGCTGAGGAACAGAGGGAGAGGTTGATGGGTAGGTAGGGGGAAGATGGAGAGTAGGAATCTGTTACTAAAATGGATCCCAGTGATAACCACATTCATTGAGATTCACACAGCCTATATTAACCACAGAAAGAAAGAAACATATATGCTACAATAATCATTTACACCAGGGGTCTTCAACGTTTTCAGGCCAAGGACCCCTTAGTTGAGAGAGAGAGATGAAGCAGGGACCCCCACAACCTTGTCAAAGATTCCCTATCGTTTCATTGTTTGCCAGCACAATCATTAGGGTATTTTGGGTTCATGTCAATTTGTGTTTTCAGATATTTAATCACCGTCAATACTGAACCGAAAATAGCCGCTCTACAAGCTCACAGCGCCTCGTTGTGAGCTTGTAGATCTGCTAATTTTGGCTAAAGTTCTCCGAATCTGGTTAAGAATCTGGCTAAAACGAGATTTTCTTTTTTCTTTCAATCACACAAAGATTTGGAGGACCCCCTGTAGTAACTCTGAGGACCCCCTGTTGAAGACCCTTGATTTACACTTCTAAAGATTTTGGTCATTTTTGCATCTCTCCACAGACACTTTCTCCACTGCTCAGCTATTTTTGCTGCCAATGAGACCCCTATATTATTTGTGCATACTGTATGTGTTGATTCTGCCAGCACATTAAAGAGTGGTAGCCATTTCAGTCAGACCAGTCATTTAGCAAAGTAAGATGAGCATTATTCTGCGCTCTATAAGAAAGGAAATTGTAATCATCAGTGTGCCTCTCTCCTCCTCCGAGGGATAAATAAATGTATTATGAGGAGTAGTGGGCTTACGGCGATAAAATGTCATCTGCTAGCCAGCACCACAATGTACACTGATAAGAGAAGTGGTGGAAAAAGTGCTCAATGGTTTTACTTACCAAAATAGCACCTGTAAGTAAATAGTAAATGGTGCATTTATATAGCGCTTTTTATCCAAAGCATAGATTGTGCATTACATTCACCCATTCACACACACACACACACACACACACACACACACACACGCACGCACGCACGCACGCACACACGCACACACACGCACATGCACACGCACACACACACACACACACACACACACACACACACACACACACACACACACACACACCAATGGCGGAGGAAACCATGCAAGGCACCAACCTGCACATCGGGAGCAATTAGGGGTTCAGAGTCTTGCTCAAGGACACTTCGACACTAACTCTGGGGGAGCCCGGGATGGAACTGGGATGTCACTGCCGCCCAGTAAGTAAAAGTATCAATACTGCAATGTGAAAATACTCTGCCTGTTACCAGTAAAAGTCAGGTATTCAAATTTTACTTGAGTAAAAGTACAAAAGTATTGCCATGAAAATATACTTAAAGGGGCAACACCAGGCATAATACAAAATATATATTTATCTGCCGGAGATAACAAAGCAGAGTGATAGACTACAGTCATAGAAATAAATGTATAGATGATATGACATTCCATTCATAACAATGATGTGCTTCCATGTCAAACATGGAAGAGGAAGTAATCAATCCATGCATGTGAGCCTCTGTGATGCATCTGTTTCATATGGAAATGCATCGGTATACATTGCAATAAGTGTCACAGGGTCCTTCAGCAAAGTCAGTGACTGTGAATACGGAAGTAGGGTGCTTATGACCTATCCATTCGTTTATATAGTTACAGTAAATGTTCCAGTATGTTGCACTGTACTGTATCAGCATTCATAAACTACCTTTTGTCCAGCTAACTTCATAAAAACTAACCAATGTAGAACCTATATTCCATAATCTGTTTATACTGTAGCTGTTCTAGAAACACCTACATCAAACTATAGTTTGTTAACATAACAAGAGAACATGCAGAAAGATAGGGCATATAAATCTACGGTTAGAAAACACTGGTGGTAAAATGTGTCCATGAATAATTTCTGGTGGAGGTATTGATAACAGCCTTATATTTTGAACATGCACATGTCCACCACTTCCGATCGCTGAGCATGGGTGCATCAGCATCTGCAGAAAGCCTAGGGCAACTAGACTCAGGACATATCCACAGAGCATCGCTTGGAAAATATCCATCAGAGGGAGATACTAATTGGCGTGCGTGCGTGTGCACGTGTCAGGGCAGAGGGATGTACACCTAGCTGGGCATGAGAGCGGTGTTGTGCAGCAGAGTGCAGTAATTTCTTTGATCATTTTTAATGGCCGTTCTTTCATGTGGGGCTGCAGCTTGGCGCACAGCTCCCTGCAGGTGTCATCTCATTCCTTCAGTTGTGGGATTAGTATGCGGCAGGCAATAATACAAAAAAAAGCCAGGCCATTACACTGTGCGGCACACATACATAATCTCAACACACCAGGATCATTACCTTTTTCAAAGGATGATATCAGCTCACAGTCTACAGAGGGAGGCAGAATGAAAGCGATTGAGACACAGAATGAAAGACGGAAAGGAACAAAAAGGAGACAGAAATAAAGAGGCAGCAAAGCACAGAGGTAGCGTGGGATGGGGGTTACAGAAAGAGCTATCAATCAGCATTGCAGATAGGGGCAGACAGGCAGGCAACAGAGCACGATGGTTCAGTTCCCTCCAAACCCCAGCGAGATAAGGAGGACTAGGTGCTACCTGCTGAGTCTGAGACAAACCTTTTAGAAATACAACATTCTCTGGTCCACCCTTCATTCCACCAGTCAGATGAGGCCTATGTCTATGAATACATGCATGAAACGTAGCCATTTCCCCTTCTTCTCCTGTCTCCAACTTATGCAGAGGTTGAGTAAAAATGTCATGGGTTATGACACAGAGAGGGCTGCTAGACATTGTATGCACACCCCAAACTGAGCTTTAACAGTCCATCACTGCCACACCTCAAACTAACAACTAACAGAGCTTGCTCCTCACCATCTCCATCACCATTATGTAGTTTCCACCGATTAAAAAAGCATATTCAGAGGCGAGAGTTGTTGCTCCCACTGAGCCCCTCACAAACACCTGCAGACAGGTGGCCTAGCAGCAACTAAAAAAAAACATTTTCATGTCACATAGAAAACTGTACGGACCAGTCTGGTTCATTATTAATCGTGCTTGGGAGGCCGACTGCTTTGCTCATTGAAAAAGAAGGCTGTCTCATCTCATCCACCACATCCATGGTGCACCACAGAAACCCAGTGCAATTTGCACATCTTTAAGTATTAATTCAACTCCTTTAAACCTCCACTCTCCTTTAAGCCCTAACACCCCTTTTGTGCATCAAGATTGATGCACGAGTCATCCCAGATTTGAACTGGAGGGTATACAGTTGTGACACATCACACATCGCAACATATATAATTTATACAAAATATTAAAGGACGATTTCACCCATTTTCAACCTATCTTTATATGATTGGTCCTCACTAATGCTCATATAATATGGCAACATTTTTGTCTCAGTCTGTGTCTCAGTGGACAGTTCAGAAACCTGCCTACCAGTGATATCGATGGAGAATCCAAGCTAATAGAAACTTCAAGCTGGCAGGCAGGTTTCTGAAGTGTCCATAGCCCCCCTATGAGACACAGACTGAGCATTAGTGAGGACCAATTCTATTCATGAAGATTGGTTGAAAATGGGTGAAGTCGTCCTTCATTGTTCCTTGTACCATATAGTGCTGCTCTATGAGTGTTACACTCTTGGTTCTGCTTGGTTCTTAAAGGCATGCATGCTACACAGTGCTGACATGATGCCTGAACCACCCTACATGGTCCAGAGCCACAGGGCGACATTAGCATCTTGCTAAATCTGGTGTATTTACATTGCATTGTTATGTGATGTTCATGCAGTGTCCCATCCAAATAAACAAATACATTAAAGTAATATCATCCTGTTGTTCAATATATATTGATATTAATAATGAATATAGATATAGATATGCTTGCATGTACAGTATGAAATATCCAATTTACCGCAAAATACATAAATATTAACGACACTTAAGGAGGAAAGACAGCTTTGTATTCTACATATAAATTCCAGTTTATAAAGGACTCTTTTTCTTTTGTTTTTAATGGCTTGGCTTTTAGACAACTAGGAAACCACAAGGCAGTGGAAAACATTCCCATAAAGGATGACTGGTTAATTTATTTGGACTCTGTCCCTATTAAGATGGTTGGCTTAGTTCACAGCACTGATGTCAGCTGCGCTACATACAACTTAATGATAAAGCTGCTGTGTTTAAGGCTTGTGACGTGTGCACTGCAATGTTAATTACATCACGCTATGGTTAACAATGAACACAAAACAAATATTTGCCCAAAAATTACCTTTCCTAATCACCGGCCAGAAAAAAGGTGTTCTTGTTTGTGTGTGTACAAACACTGGCTGACCTGACTGACTGTGCTGCTCCTGTCATAAACACTAAACTCTCTGAAGTCTGAAAAGAGGTATAGTGGAACTCGTCAGGGTTAGATGTACTGTCATAGAGTATATAATAGAGAGCGGATAGCCCCGCCCCCAGCTATTCATTTCAATGCAAGTTGCTCAGTGGCGTTTTGAAGCACCCAGAAGAAGCTGAATCCAGGTGCATTGTGGGGGAAATTGGCACATCTGGATGTGCCAAAATGTGCTACATTGAGACGTAATTACGTCACAAACGTCAAACGACGTCCATTGAACCCCATGGCAGACCCCAGCGGCAGACCTCTTTTGCTTGTGCATGCATTTTTCACCCCGAATGCAGTTCCAGCTTTGGCCACTATGTTCGACGGCTTCAATATGTACAAGCCGTTCTGGGAGCTTGTGTACTGTAAGAATAAAATGGTTGCCATGAGAATATGGTCAATACAGCCTACTGCTGTTATAATCCCTTGTATCATGTATACTGCAAAACATGACCTTAGTGTTCCATTCAAATGATGCTTGGCATGATTTTACCATGCTATGATATTACCACCTTGTCATCCATTTAAATCCCCAACAAGCCTAACTCAATACCGAATAACTAGTTGACTCGAGGGACCTGGTGAAAATGATCTGTAGGCTTTGGATTCATGCATGCCACTGAGCTCCAGTATACTGAAGTAAGCCCTTTAATCACATGGAATCAGATCATATCAATTATTTCAGTAAACAAGAGTGCCAAGATCAAGCCCTTGCTCCTCCCTCCATCCCTGCTTTAAATCAGCGCACAAATGGATATCATAGCTGACTGGAGTAAAACAGGGCTTTGTCAGGGATAATTGAGGATTTCCATAGTGTATGTGGTCGAGTTTAGAAGTAAGACATAGCATATTTGACAGAGGTTGGGGAGGATGCAGCCAAGGCAGTAGTTGAATATGGGTGGGTTTATGTTAAAGGGTGCAAATGAATGACTGCTGCTTTCATTATAGTAACATTAGAGATAATAGATATACAGTATGCAGTGCATACATACCGGTAACATTTTATGACCCTTTTAAGTTTACTACATTTGTTACGTTTCAGAGTTATGTTAAAATGGATTCAATTATCGTTTCTCTCTCGATCCAAACAATACTCCTCAGTGATAAAGCAAAACAATATATATATTTATATTTTAATGTTTCATTTATTTAAAAGAAAACGTATCCTATTTACAAAAGTACTCAAGACTGTTCACATTGTACTTGGTTAACCTTTGGCAGCAATGACTGTCTTCTTGTGAATTATCCTACAAGTTTTGCATCCTTTCTTTTGGAAATTTCTCTTATTCTCCTTCATCATTCAAGCTCAGCCAGGTTGGATGGGGAGTAATAGTACACAGCTATTTTCAGATCTCCCCAGAGATGCTCTACTGGGTTCAGGTACAGACTATGGTTGGGTCACTCATGGACTTAAAAGTCATAGAGTTTTCACAAAGCCACTCCAGTTTTCTTGGAGGTATGCTTTGGGTAGTGGTCTTGTTGAAATGTAAAGGCCTGTCCATACTTTGACCGAAATGTTCGGTTGGACTTTCCGACGTACAAATTTCCGATCCCTCATTCGGTCTAATGCTTTTCAGATGTCGCGAGTGACGTAATTTTGTAGTCGAACCAGACTTTTTGACCAAAAAGGGCGGTTTCGGTCAAAGTATGGACAGGCCTTAAGCCTTCGCCCCAGCCTGAGATGCTGAGAACTCAAGATTGCTCCTGCATCGTTCATTTCCCTCTTCCTGACAAGTCCCTTACACAGAAAAACATCCTTGCAGAATGATGCTGCAACCACACAGTTCAAGGTTTCTTTATTGTTACATCTTGTGTATGGAAGACATTGCAGCTGCAATAATGGTAATAGTAAACAAATTTTAGTATACTGTAAAGAACAGGAATAGCTGAAATCATAATTGCCATTTTAATTAGTAACCCTGTTTGAACAAGGCCCTTCTTCCCAGATTACATAGTTAGGCTTGGCAGCCAGACAGCTTTTGGTGGTTCTAACTTCTTCCATTTGAGAATGATGGAGGCTCAGTCAGGCTACAATTCTATTTGAGATGATGGAGGCTACGATACCATACTCTTAATGTAGGTACTTTGAATATTGCAGGAACGTTCTTGTATCCTTCCTAAGATCAGTGCTTTGACACAATCCTGTCTCGCAGGTCTACGGCCAATGCTCTTGACCTCATGGCATGGTTATCACTCCGAAATACACCAACAACTGTCAGATCTTATAGAAAGTGTTTTGCCTTTTAATGAATAATATTGTCATACAAAGTGTCTGAATACGAAACCAGTTTTGGCTTTGTCATTGTAGTATTTGTGTGCAGATTGATGAATCCGTTTTAAAAATAGTCTGAAACATAACAAAATGTGGAAAACTTAAAGGTACCTGAAAACCTCCTGTACACAGTCTACACATAAGTTAGGGTTAGAGTTCTTTTAATAACAATCTCAAACATTGCTTTCAATAAATAAATAAAAATAACATTTGATGGCTAAAAGATATATATATATACTGTGTGTGTGTGTGTGTATGTATATATATATATATATATATATATATATATATATATATATATATATATATATATATATATATAAATAAACTAAAAAAAAAACTTTTCAATGAGGCTTGGGTTTTAGTCTCAGCTATCATCCCACTTTTCGCTATTAGCCTATTCCTGGTTGAAAGTGAATTCATTTGAACTAAAAACATCTCCGAGATGTCTGGCAGGCATTTTTGATTCCCTGGGTATCTGAGGGAGGGATCCCACTGGTCCGATAAAAGGCCTGGGTTCCTGCAGCAAATGATGCCTTTCTCCAGACGCAAGCCTACGCTCAGCTTTAATTGGCCTCTTCTGTAGCTGTGAACCTTAATTACTTTGTTCCTGTATTAAAAGCCTCAGAGTGTTCAGGCGAGGCAAGGGTCCTAACCTTTACTATGCTGCTCTCTTTCCCTCTCTCTCTCTCTCTCTCTCTCTCTCTCCTCTCTTTCAATCATTCTCCCATCTCTCTCAACTGCACTCGTTCACAAAACCCTATACTTTATCTGTCTCTCAACTGCTCTCATTCTCATACTCCCTATTTTTGTAATTTGTCTATCTCTCTCTGAAACTTTCTTATTTTCAGTTCTATTTCTTCCTATTAGTTTTTACACTCAACAATTTCTGTCTATTGCATCCTATTTGCCAGGGGTCCTTTGCGGCTTCTCACTTTACTAGTAGCAACCCAGTAGCTCTGTCATTCAGTCACTTACTAACATCACCCACTTTTGTATACACAACACGTATACTGTACCCCCCTAGGGGGTCCTCAAAATTACTACAGAGGTCCTCCAAATCTTTGTGTGATAGAAAGAAAAACATTAAATCTCCTTTTTAACCAGATTATTAACCAGATTCTGAGAACTTTAGCCAAAAATAGCAGATCTACAAGCTCACAACGCCTCGCAGTAGATCGGCTGTTTTCGGCAAAGAGGTTTGGTGTAGAGGGGAGAAGTATTGACAGTTCAAGTGGTTAATTATCTGAAAACACAAATTGACATGAATCCAAAATACACTAATGATCAAACACTTAAATGACAATGAAACGTTATGGAATCTATGACAAGGTTGTGGAGGTCCCTGCTTCATCTCTCTCTCAACTAAGGGGTCCTTGGCCTGAAAACGTTGAAGACCCCTGATGTACACTGTACACTGCACAGTAGTAGTTAAATTAACAAATTATCAAATTAAAGAGGCTGGTGACAAGTTGACTAAAAGCACAGAATCTCTGTGTAGTTGGGGGGGTGGCATCGGCTTCCGTGATTGGCCAACCAAACACATCGGCTTCATGGATTGCTAATTGCATAACCGGCTGGATCATGCATTCCCTACTTGCATCTTTGCCAAATTACATTGTTCACAACTTGTATGGATTTAGTAATTATAAAAAAAGGGGGACAATTCCTATACGGTATAGGTAAAAAATACTTCATAATTTCTCTTATATAATGCATTTCCCTTCTGTTCTCTTTCAACATCTCTTCAGTGCATTTATCTATAGCCACACTGCTTAATCCATTATATTCTTTATTATTATTATTTTATAAGTGGAAAGTAGAAGAAAGTTTGGATGAAGTATCACACTGTGACAACTCAGCAGTACAATAAATCTCTGCAGTTGAGTATGAGACAAAACTTGTCATCTGTCTATAAATCTGATTATTATTTACAAGCTTAAATTATTAAATTATGGTTTTGCCAACAAGATCATTAAAAGGTTTATCAGAAAATGTCAAACTACTGTGTGTTGTGAGCAATGAGATAAGTGCTCAAAACAAGTAGCATTATGCTCTTTTATAAATCGTTCACCAAAATCATATTTATAGTTGTTGTGCTACTAAAAGCAGTATATAAAAAGACATGCAATGCTTGATAAAGTAAAGCGAATAACAAGTCATTGAGGTTCAACATTTGTGATCACGCAATCTCATGTAATGTTTTATCTACCTTTACCCATAAACTATATTCCAGAGTACAGTAGGCTACAGTGTGTGTGTGTGTGTGTGTGTGTGTGTGTGTGTGTGTGTGTGTGTGTGTGTGCGTGCGTGCGTGCGTGCGTGCGTGCATGCGTGCGTGCGTGCGTGCGCGCATGCGATACACTTTTGGTGGGGCCAGGCTGTCCTTCAGAGCAGCAGTGCATCCTCCCAGCTGCCCAGGCCTGGCCGGCAGAGAGTGCTGAGTGATAGACTAATCGATGCGCAGCCTAATCAGCCAGCTTAGCTCTAATACCCTGGACAGGTCCACATCATTATCATATCAGCCTTCACACGTTTCGAGGTGACATGGAAGAGGCAAAAGATTAAAGACAATCTTGTAACAGAGGTAGCACAAGTTTTAATGTGTTGACCAACCAAGATGGACTCTGATATGAATCCAGCCAACAACAGAGTGGCTTCAAGGGAACAAGGGGGAAATTAAAAAAGGAGAACCAGACAAACTCATCATGTTGAGTGTGAGCTGCCACTGTCTGTGCTAGGCAGATAGTTTATCACAGGCTTCTTACTGTTCTCCAAACCACTTCCATAAGCACTGGCCCTACAGACAGGTCTTACTGGCCTATTACTCCGTGTCTATTAAAGTAAGAGTTTGTTTAACTTCAGCACACATTTGGGGGAGCTCAGGGGAACACGTATAAATCATCTATAAACTGCTTTACACAAACTGTTTACAGGCAGTAAATGACGCATAAAAGAGGAAACAGGTTTGAGGTTGAGGCTGGGGGCTTGTGTCTGCACACTTCACACAATTATCCTTAGAAAACACACACACGCACTTATATATTCACCCTAATCTGGTCATGATTACCACCACTCAGCCGCAAAACCCAGAGGGGAAACTCGTCAAAATGACACTGACAAACTGAAATACATATGATGCCATGCACATAACGTATATGTGTATGCTTTCAACTTGTCACCAATTAGGGACCAGTTTAAAGCAACACATTTTAATTCAGCAGGGAAATAAGTGTGCGCTACATTTAGCATTGTGTAATCACACTGGTTATCGTGTCTGAAAATGTCAGGGTTGTGTGTGTGTGTGTGTGTGTGTGTGTGTGTGTGTGTGTGTGTGTGTGTGTGTGTGCGCGTGCGCACGTGTGCGTGTGTGTTGCTGTAATGAATGGGTGTGCTTATTAATAGGGATGGTCCGATCAGGTTTTTTGGAACCGATCAGCGAGCACCGATCACAAAAGTTTGATCACCCGATACAGATCAATCACCGATCCGATCAAGTTATTATTTATATTTTCTAAATGTTAATGTTTTAACTTTAATTCATTCATTCACTCATGAATTCATTTATATATTTGCCTTATAGTTATTTACCAGCATTACTATGTATTTATTATCATAGCAGTTACTAATTATTCCTTCAGCACTGTGGAAATCAATACCCCAAAATGGGCTCAAGTGGGCATACTGAACGGCTGGTTGATCGGATGCACCGATCCGATCGGATCAGTGAATTTACCTTTTGATCTAAACCACCGATTATCGCCGATCACGCTTTGATCGGCCCGATCCGATCCATTGCCGATTGATCGGTAACATCTCTACTTATTAAGTTTGAGTTTCATAAAAAATGCTATCTGGTAAAGGGCAATGTTATTCAGTTCAAAGAAAGATGAAATCACCTTTAGAACTTGGGACAGACAAAAAGAAGAGGACCGAAATAATACAAATTACAACAACAGTAATACAAAATTGCACATTTCATCCCTTATTCCAATGTCTTAAGCCAGAATTCACTGTCAGTCAATTACTTCACAGGGCAGGAGTTAATGCAGGAAACTGAGGACACCTACAAAATATAAATATTACTAAAATGTCATTATACTCTAGTCTGTATAGAGGGAAACAGCATTTAAAATGTATGTTTTTGTCCAGCAATCCCATTTCAATAGTGAACAAAATAGTGTTTCAAAATTGTCTACATGCAGTTAAACACTCCAAATGCCAAATTGCAGTACAAGTGCAGTGAAGTCCTTGATTTTGTTTTATCAAAGCAAAAAATTTCTCTGCCAAAAAGACCAACAATACCCGACTAGGAAGGAAAATGAAGTGATCAGTTAGTTTATCAGTTGTTCATAACAATGAACATCATCATTGAGGCAACGTAACAGTCTATGATGGGGTTTCTCAAGTAAGTCACCCTGAAAGTCCACCATTAGGCAGGCACAATTTTAATTATAACCTAAGACACATACAGTACTGTAAGGTTCCAAATCACTTTGGACTAAGTGTTGTACGTCATAGCAATTATCATATTCTGCCACAAACATGCACTTGATTCTATCAAAATGGGCCCTATTTTACACCCTATTCAGCACAGTACAGCGCAATTGTCATTGCTAGTTTACAAGAGATGCAGATGACATATTCACGCCCAGCGCCCACGTTGTGTAAGAACTCGTGCCATCTGAGCACCCATGATTGTGCTGGTCTTAAAATGAGGGGGAGTAAGAAAAGTCAGAGAGTTGTGCCCATATAAGAGCTCTGACCTGGTCTAAGGTCTAGTGCAATTCCCTGCAATTTAAAGAGTGCATTCGATAATAGATATCAGGTTTGAATGTGCAATCTAAATCCAGAGCTAGATTATCAATATATATTCCCGGTTTCCTGAAATTATTCTGCTCCCATAGATGGTTGTGCGCTTTCACTTTGTGCACAAACAGATCGTGTTCAGTAGACACGTAAACGAGCAAAATCGTAGTTCGACACTCCCCCAGGGCATTAGCCAGATGCATTTTATACCGGCTCCATCTGCCTCCATATGCGATCACGTGATAACAGATCGCGTGAGGTACTGCATTGCTCAGCCAGGTACACTTATCTTAATAAAATCCTGTAGTGGGTGAAGCACCACTATTTTCAAAATATTGTGTGCATAAGATTATAGAGAAAACAATCGTATAACATTACTCGTATGCACGTGGCGCAACCCGATTTCAAAATGTATTAGGATTTTAAAACACCTGTAGCGTGAGCCCAGCTTAAGGCAGCAACACTATGTTTCAGAGCCATTGTCAATTGACATACTGTACGTTGGACTAGCTCGGCACAAGACTCCTGTACACTTTAACACTTAAACCTATACAGACACCTCTTAAGGTGCTTGACAGTAAGCCAAACACACATCATCATTGTTACTCCCTAAGAAATAATCTTACTGAGCTGGGATAATCGTATCAAATTTACAGACGCTTGTCTTGTCCATAAGATTCTACAAGGCTTTGCTCCTCCCCTTAGTGCTTTTATAAAGCAGAAAAAGACCGATGACACACAAACTAGGTCAGACTGTATGAGCTCACACATGGAACAGTCTGCCAACACATAACAGAGACTGTGACAGATTGTCAATGTTGCAATTAATGTAAAATACATAATTGTGTAGTCAATGAGCTAAACATGCAAAGACACTGTATGGCCCTAACTAAAAAATCAAAGGGCAGGCTGTTGGTTTATTAAACCATCTCTTCCTATTGTTGACATTAAAACACTTTTTAATTATGGGCAGGCTCTCTCTATGTAATATGATTTTTTTTATTGCATTCTTATTCATCCTACATTACAGGAAAAAAATGCTTCTTAAATTCACGTCATATAAATCATACCTCTAGCTTGAGGCAATGTCACTTTCTCAAAGGGAGGACTGTGTCTGTAACCCTAGACTTAGCGGCCACCATTCCCTATCATCATTAATGTTTAAGACAGCTAACAACCAGGCTGTCAACAGCTTCCAAGCGAATCGACATGTCAATCAATGGTGGGGTGTGAGAGGCCGCCTTTTAGGGTGTCCCTGAGGTGTCTGCTTAGAGCACGCTCAGTTTAACTCAGACGCACTGAGAGAGTGTAAACAGAGAGGGATATGGACTCCAGGATTGACTGGCTGATCAATGGCATTGATCATTTAGTCTACCTCCTGCTCCTTGTGCGGGCTGCTCACTCCCCCCTCGGTAGCTTGACACGCAGCCTCCCTGCTCTGGATCAGAACCTCCTCCCGCTCACCCATGTAGGACAGACTGCAGCATGCACAACACCCTCTAGAGGGAGACAGAGAGGAGGGTCACTACAAACATGACCCTAAGTTTGTTGATTTTCGTATAACCGTTGTGGTAGATAGCGTGACTCCATCATGATCTAAAAGGTAACAGCGGCATTTTATTAACCTGATTACTTTTTAAAGGGGCCCCACCATGCTTTTCAAAATATATATTTTATATAAATATTGGTCCATAATACGGTTTTATACAGGTTTTAGCCTAACAACCACTCGGATATTGAAATTTAATGTTCTGTCTGTCTCTAATTCCAAGCCGTTTCAGATGCAATACCAAAATGCCCTTTGTTGGCAACGGGGCGCTGTCTTTGGGCTAAAATTCGAACGATACAGAGAATATCAGAGAACCACAATGAGAACCCACTTAGAGTCAATCGTAATCTTCTCTGTATCGTTCAAATTTTAGTACCACTTTACCTCATGGTTCCACCTCATATATATATTCTCAACAGAATATAGCCTCCCAAGAAGTACCGCCCCCTTCTCGAGGGGGCCCAATAGGAAATGAGCCCCCTGTGACATAAGCAAGGGGCCGATTTCAATAGAGTACCGTTCAGACTCGCCCATTCAGAAAATCACTGAAATGAAAGGCAAGGCTTAGAGTTAATGAATGGGTTTTTTTGGGATCTGGAAGAGACACTGGGAAAACCAAAAAGAAAAAAATTAAAAATGTGAAATTCATGGTGGGGCCCCTTTAACAACAAGCTATTTTGGTCATCCTAACATTTATGTTACTTAAAGGCCGACTTCAGCCGTTTTCAACCTATCTCCATATAATCGGTCCTCACTAATGGTCATTATAATATGGTACAGTTTTTGTCTACTAACCCTGTGTCTCAGAGGAGGGCAGTGGACATTTCAGAAACCTGCCAAGCAGTGACATCATCGATGGGCAGTGGTGCATTGTCGATTCAATGTTTGGGGGGTCGCTTATCTAGAGACGTTCCGCGTCACTATGGTTTAGTGATGAAAAGTGATGAGTCATCACTTTTCACTGTTTTATGGGGGCCGTTTTTAGCTCAAGGAATGTTTTTCGTGCAAAACAAATGCTTGCAATGGATTCAGAATCATGAAAAACGTTTGACCCCTCACATGCTACTTAAATCAGATTTATTTTTGTATTCTTTTCCTGTATAGTGAAGTCAGAGGGACAGTGAATGTATAAATGGCCATAACTTTTTTTCGCGATGTTTCCAGCAGAGCAGGCCTCTAATTCTGTTTACCTTAATGACCAAATTAATAGAAAAAACTAAAATAAAAGTACGTCATGACATCACAGGTCCTCTCAAATTCTGGGCCTGTGGCTCCCCGACAAGAGGAGAAAGTAACGAAATGACAAAATGATGACTAAGTACCAGACGGGTCATAGAAATATATGGATATCTATAACAATACAAATGTGAGCATCCAAATCCACATTGATGTAACATTCTGTAAACATGGTGAATGTGACTGACACCCTCTAAACTTGAATAGATTTTGCCCCCCAATTTAGTCGTTATGCCAATTACTTCCTCCCCACACACATTTGTGCTGTCACTGCTGTTTTATCCTACTGATTACCCTGCCAGTAAGGAGCCCACACCGGGAGGATGTAGAGCCTTGCCTTCGTCCTACTCCTCCAAGCCAACACTCCCTGCTGACAGGTGCCACCCCAGCACCTACACATAGGAATGTGTAGTGATATCACCGTACCCGCCTGGCTTCCCTCCCCCAAACACGGGCCAACTGTGTTCGTATCCACCTCTTTCCGCGGGAGTTTGCTGGAGGCGACTGGAGATTATTTGGACCACACTTCCGGTTTAACAGCAGACATACAAGCTCACGTCGTGTCGCAGATGCAGCCCGTTGTGAGCTTGTAAATCACAATCGGCTGCGGCGCCGGAAGCTCGGTACCACGTCTGCGCAATACACTATGGGGCGTTGGAAACCCGTGGATAGACACTCTATGAAGTCGGATGCGAACCCACAAATTGCATTTTCTGATAAACTCCACATATTGAAAAAACCTTGATTTTGATATTGTGTTTGAACAACCTTGGTGGAGTGCATGGCAAAATGCCAAGGTTCCCTTGAGTTGAATGACAAAGAGCACAAAAGGATAATAGATGCTATGAAAGAAAAATCCTAAACGAATATTGCCAACAAAGTTAAAAGTGAGCATGGAATGCGATGAAGTAATTGGGAAAGCAATATACAGTAAGTTACATTGGGCTCAATACTTTCATTGTGGGCTCGCTGAAAGGCGAGACCAGTATGTTATACCAAATCTTTATAGTCAATTTCATTCTCCTCAAAAGACTGACCGACAGTACAAAGGCAGGGCCCTTAGCCAATCAGGAGCAGCGTTCTTGGTGACATCACAAAGTGCGACCTGATATAAATGACAACAACACGTGGGCTCGAGACCAGTATGTTATATCAGTATGTTATACCAAAACTTTATAAACCAAGGTTATTCTCCTAAAAAGAATTACCGACAGTACAAAGGCAGGACCCTTAGCCAATGAGGAGCAGCCAAAGGGTAGATGGTGTTCCATGCGAGCCCACACTGTTTCGTAGGAACAGTATTTGTAGAATACTGTCCTTGAAAGTACACATTGCAGGGACAAAGACAGATCCAGAGATCCGGTTGTCCAGAGCCACAAATCCAACAGCTATGTATGCGATAGCGTCTTGCTGCGCGGTCATTATGGCTTATATGGACACGACGGGCTGATAATTAATGAATTATCATATTATGAAGTGTCCATATAAGCCATAATGACCAAGCAGCAAGACGTTATAGCACTTATTACCCGGCTAATAAATAAAATTAATAATTTGACTCAAAACAAAACAAAGTATTTCCTTGTTTACAGATGGCTGAAAGTGCGTCCCCCCCCCCCAGCGCAACACGTCGCCTTGGAAAACAAGGAAGTGCTGATCAAATAGAATCCATTTTCTGTTATTTGGTCGTCTATTTTTCGCCTCAAATGATTTTTAAAACATTCTTGAGAGCAACGTTTAGTTGTAAATGTCGCTGTGTGTTTGTTTACATGGCTGCCATGTTGGATACGGCAATAAATCCACACAGTGCAGCCTGAATACAGCAGCTGCTCAGAGCCGTTGATGAGCAGCGGTGAATTATAGAGCGGAGCGGTCATTATACGCCTATAATTCACCGCTGATTTCAGCGCTCGACCAATCAGAATCAAGCATTTAACCAAGCCGGGTAATAAGCCCATATATGGTCATGTGCATATGACGGACCGACTTTAAACCCAACGTGCACAACGTCAAGGACTTGAGGGAGTCGAGTAGTTCGGATATCCAGTTGTCCAGAGGGTAGACAGACAGAAACAGACATCTCCATGAATGGGCACTAAAGGGACACAGACAGACGGGTACAGCGGATACTCTGACAATCCCCCAACACTATGACTCAGACATAATAATTGGTTGGATCGGCAGTGCGACTCGGGCTGCACACCTCTAGTATCATACATTTGAAGTTTGCTGCAGAACTAATTCTCTTAATATATCCAAAATCCATTGGAACTACTGGAAATCTGCTGTGGGAACACATCAAATGGCAGCAGAGGCACTATATTTAGCAGGGAGAATAATACAGTACATATTTACCAAGGAGTCTAATGATGTTGGGCTCGGACACAGAAATATATATGGATACTATGCCTTCAATTACATTATCCATGCGTCATGACGCACAATAGTTCTGTTAAATACAAGCATTTAACCATTATCATTTTAGGATAGAATTCATAAAAACAATATCAATGGCCAAAACGCAAAACCTCCTATCTGAAAAAATCACTTTGTTGGGAAAATGAAAAAGAAAATGTGTGTTCAACATGGGTTAGGGTTAGGCTAGAATCTACTATTTCTAGTCACATGACATTTTTGGCAAAATGAGGGGCAGAAGGATCTTGCAGCCAGACTGACCATGTGCAGCATAGCCTGTTGTCCTCATTTCAAGTGAAATCCAAAAATCATGAAATTTGCAGATTCTTTCCTGGTTTAAAGTGAACCAGAATAGCATAACATACATGAACCAGGTTTGTGTGATTTGAATGTGCCAAACTAAAGTGATGCAAATATCAAAGGAAGAACATGCACCTTGCTATACACCAGTTGCCCTGTAGGAGGGAGGTGGAAACAAATAGTGGTCCTGGTTGGCTTGGCAACACAATTGCAGTGCACTGTTGATTTGGCCCTTAATGTACCTCTCTCCTTCCACGTCGAGGCATGGCAAGTCCCCAAAATACCAAGCATGCAGGCATTGTCGTTTCACCCGTCTGCAATAAACCTCACGCCAATGCACCTGCCCCGATATACATGTAGGTCCCTGAATCACTATTCCCACCCAGTTTCTCATTTCTAACCCCATAGCTGGCTATGTTCCATGGCATGTCTATATTGTCCTTATCAGGACCGAGGTGAAAGCAGCGAGGGGGCTCAGATGCTGTCAGTCACTTAACATGCAGGTGTAGCATCAGCCCATGTTTCTAAACCAGCTGGAGCTGCTCTGAATCATATGTCACCTATGATCTACCAAGGCACCTTCATTCACAACCTGATGTTCCTCTAGTGCTAATACCTATGCAGAGCTGTGCTATGGGTCCTAGGGGCTTAAATTAGGTTGTAATTCAGCGTGGACGACCACATAGGAATTATTAGTGCTCTGTCAACCATGAGAAAGAAAATAGAGATAAATGCTCCATCAGACTGAAAAGTATTTGCTTTTCAAAGAGCCCTTTAGAGGTGTGGACATCAAGACAAACTCAGAGTGACATCCACCACCACCGCACCTCGCTCTTAAACAAGGAGCCTGAGAGGTGGGTTTGGTGGTGCTCTGATGCAAGGCCCAGTCCACCATGTGCTGATATGCTCTGGCAACATTCACTGTGTGAACAACAAACGATGCACCCAACATGAAAGACAAACACTGAGAAAATGCCCAGTTTCACTTTCATGCACTCTGGTGGGAGTCCATGTTTTTGCGCCTTTAGCTTAATTTATACTCGTTGCATGATGATAACGCTCTCCGAAAATAGCAGATCTACAAGCTCACAAAGTGGATGGATGTTAAAAACGTTAAATGTTACTTTTAAAATAGTGCTACAATCAGCTCAGAAAGTGAACAACAATGAAGTTAGGAAGGGGAAAATGAAAGACGGTTATAACGTCACAGGACGATCTATCAGGCCTTTATATAAGCCTTTCTTTCACCTGTGAGTCATTTTACAAAACAAATCTTGTGTGGCCAAGATATCAAATATTACTAACCATAATATAATCACAAATAACAAAATCCAACAACACAATAACCAGCTCTCCTATTGGATTCTGGACAGAGGCTATCTTTGCCTTAACACAGCTCCACCGATTCCAAATTCATAATGGATTTTTATTCCTGCACCTTTCTCAAAGCGTCCATTTCAGACGATATGAAAAAGTAATATTCCTGCAATAAAGCTTGATTTACACCCCTTTCCCCGTTCGCTCTCTTCCTTTTTTTATTTGATCATTTAGCTGGGATCGTATAACTGTATATCAGACACAAATGAAATCAGGTCCCATGCACATTAAGGCCATGTCTTTCTGCGGCGAACATCCCCCCCTGCAACCCAGCCGCCCAGCTCCACAGCAAGCCAAGGGCAGAGTCCCATTCATTTTCAGCCCCATTTCCTCTTATGATTAGGCGATCAATCAATCCCAGCCTTCAATCTCATCAGGCAGACGGGATTATCTGCCCATCTTCCCCCTCTCTCCCACTTTCAACTCCCTCCCTCCCTCCCTCCCACACAGCAGCACATTAACATCAGATCAAGTATCACCCAACGCATGCAGTCTGCCACATCATCCAACCACAAACAGACAGTTGCTCATCTCTCCCATCGCTCACGCATCCCCATCTCAAACTGGCTGTGCATCCATGTGCAGAGGGCACCCACACTCACAGACACATCGTTTAGAAGCATGTGTGCACACAATCCTTTATAATGTTATCCTGTATTAAACCATTAAAAGTCTACCATACGGCCCTGAATAAAAACAATAGTCATTTTGTATTTGAAAACAAAATGTGGACGCCAGAGTCATGCTGTTGGGAGTATATACTGTAGATTCCACTAAGCAGTGCTGACATAGCTTTCTTTTACATACAATTAGCTACTAAGGTGTGTACTTACATTGAGCATTTGCTGTTATAGCCATACTTTCACCAACATACAGTACAATGAATTAACAATGTGAGTGAAAAGTATCACATGTGAAGTAAAAACCTGACTACGAAGGCCTAGAAAAAGTGCTGGAGTACAAGGAAACAGTTTTTAGCTGCAGCAAACATACAGCAAGTACTGTATAAGCCACTCTGCCGGACTCGGAAGGCAGTCAAATAATGTTTTTTAAAATATAGACTTCTTCACCGTTCACCTTGTTTTAATACCCTACATACTGACACTGTCACTTTCCAATTGCACAGTTTCCAATTGCAGACACAATGGGCTCTATTTTTGCCCATGCTGTAATCAAATGTAATCAAAATCAAAAGGGAAGATTATGATGAAACTTAACGCGCTCAGCAAGGATGAACCATACTGAATTTACTGACCCCATGGCCTCTCCTCTAGGCTCTAGCACCACCCAAACTTGCACACAAGTTATATCACAGGTCAAAACATCAACTTGGATATCTAATAGGTCTCATAGGTAGATTCCTGATGAAGTCTGATTTTGACTCTAGTGGCAATTTTAGAATCGTAGGGACCCATTTTGGGGAAAGGGGCAATGGTGTATGTAGTAGTGTAGGCTATACGGTGTGTGCGTTGCTGCTCGCTGGCGAGCCTGGCACTTTGGCTGACTGGTAATGTACACACCATCGGATATCGGGGTCCCGGGTTCACCTCCCGGCTGAGGCTACATTGGTGGCAGCGGTACAAATAGGTGCTCCGTCACGTCAGTTCCTCTGTCGTAGTAGACCTTAAGCCTGGTAGTCGACAGTGTGTTACTTGCCTGGTTGCGGAGGTCCCCCCAGTCAGTCGAGCCTAGCTCCTGACTGGCGCGCGTAGACGCGCTTCCAGGTGGGGGGGGCGACTGTGGGCTATACGGTGTGCGTTGATGCTCGCTAGCGAGCATGGCTCTTTGGCTGACGTACACGCCATCGGATATCGGGGTCCCAGGTTTGCCTCCAGGCCGAAGCCACAGTAGCACTACAGTGCATTATTTCCCAAACGTTTTCAGTTGAGATCCACATACATTTGCTGTCTCTACTCCCTGGGACCAAACTTACAAAAATACATTATTGAATGAATCACTTAAGCACTATTTTATAGTGAAAATTGCTGATTTAGAGCACAACGCATGCAATATGTTGCAAGCTTGTGGACTTTGACATTCTTCTTTAATGTTTAATGATTTTTGTCTACCTGCTCTCTCACTCCCTGCCCCCCCCACCCCTCCGTTTTCTTCTTCTCCCTTTCTGAAAAACAACAAAATTATGGAGCTTACACAAAGACTTTTTTGCGTAAGCTCCGTAAAACATTTCACCAATAAAAGATTTCACCCACTTCTTTACACCTGTAAACCAGTGATAATAAAGTGACGAACTGTTGTGATGAAAAAAGAGTTGAGCCGGAAGGCAAAGCTCTCTGTCTACCGAGCAATCTTCGTTCCTACTCTCACCTATGGTCATGAAGTGTGGGTCATGACCGAAAGTATAAGGTGCACGCGGCCGAAATGTTTCCTCAGACGGGTGGCATCTCCCTTAGAGATAGGGTGAGAAGTTCAGTCACCCAAGAGAGACTTGGAGTAGAACCGCTGGTCCTACACTTGGAAGTCAGCTTAGGTGGTTCAGGCATCTAGTACGGATGCCCCCCGAGCGCCTTCCTAGGAAGCTCCTCGATGCACGTCCCACTGGGAGGAGACCCCGTGGCGGACCAAAGACCAGGTGGAAGGATTACATCTCCAAACTGGCTTGGGAACGCCTTGGTATACTCCCTGAGGGAGTGGAGGAAGTTGCTCTGGATAATATGCTGTGGCAAATATCGGACACACCGTATAATCATTTTCCAAATAATTATTAAAAATACATTAAAAAAGTTATTGAAAAAACACGGCCTGCTCATGTATTTGGAGGGTAGTATGAGTCACCAGAAAAAGATAATGGCTGTTTTTAATTAATCTATCATGGTTAAAATGGAGTTTGAAGTTACAATGGGTGTGTATGGGGAGAGGACCTGGGCCTGGAGGGCCTGATAACATTTACATACAATATCTAAATATTGAATCAAGCAAATTAAAAACTGTTCAGGGTGTTCATAACAGCCTGATTAGACGATAAAACGACCAAAAGTTTTTTTTAAAGTGGAATATCCCTTCAACACAAAGAGAAAGACCTGTCTGTTTAGCGTCCGAGTGCAAGCTTTAGATCTCTTTATAAGGACAGATGACCAGGAACTTCTCTTTGGAAAGCCAACAGAGCTCTTCCATGTATTATTGTTGTGCACACATGCTAGCCGGCAGAACAACACAGTCACCACCTTACGACGTCATCCCTCACCCAGAGCCTTCTACCTACAGAGAGTTGCGTCACTCCCGTTCACTTCATGGGGCCAGGTCTTCTACGCACACATCTATTGGCGTATAGTGACAAACGGCAAACCGGAAGTTTACAAAATGCATTGAAGTCTATGAGGTGTAAAGTGACAATGAACCACGTGACCAGCGCTGTTTCTGACCCCGCAGTGGCAGGACTCTCTGATTAGACGACTCTGCCCTCACCATTCCCTGACAGGCATCACTAAACAATCCCTGAGCCTACATTTGTTCTTAAAGGCCCACTTCACCTCTTGGACAACCAGATCTTATTTTATTGTTGTTTGGGACATGATCAACACAATCCTGAGTTATTTTTTGTGTTCAATCTGTGTTTTGAGATATTTTAGTATTTCAGCATGACTAGTGATACATTTTGCATCATATGATGCATCATGCTGTTATACAAGAAATATTCTTGCATTAACTTATCATTGTAGCACCAGCCACACTGCACGAACATGGCCCAACATTTCTGACACTGCCACAACTTCCAGAGCCTACCAATACCATGCATTGCCTGGTAGACAACCGAGCTGATCTTTTACCCTGTCAAACATCCCAGGTTTTAACTGGCCTCATAGTATGATTTCTTAAATTAGCAACCACAATAAGGCGTTCTAATACATACGGATCTGTAGTACTAATAACACAGGAGGAAGACTGATGCTGAAGGTAAATTTTGATAATGCTCTGTTAAATACAACTTTGCAAAGAGCACTATCTATGAGGGAAATACATACAGGTTCCCCAACTCTAGGGGTCATCACTGTGGAGATTATGTACACACGAAGACGATTCACTGAGTCGTTTTCAAAATGTTTACCATACAGATGGAATTGTCTCAAGAAATGTGTGTGCACACATGAAAGGTAGAAAGGTCTAAACGATTAAAAACGTACGCGGATTCACCTAAAATCGTTTTCGTATGGACGGCACCTAAGTGTATCCTCTAGTGATTAGACTCAAAGAGACAGACACGGCCAGTGCAATTCATCAGCCATCATCGGGTAAAGTTCTTAAGGTGTGCAGCGACCCCCAAACCACCCTCGGTTGGTCCCAAAGATAACCCGATTTGACAGTAAATTACAAGACATATTTGAGTCGGATAGGTTTTGCGTCTGCTCATCCTAATCATTTGTGTCATTCTTGAGTGGAGATGAGTATTAAAAACGGCACATCCTGAAATAAGGAGCAAAAAATAAATTAGTAATCAAGTTACATGCACAAAAAGCACATCAAGCTCAAATCTTTTTATGTTACCACAAATATTTAATTCCAGTTTCGCTGACAACAACTAGGCTAAAAGGTACATTTTCCTTAGATATAAATATATTCAATGAAGGCCACTTAATGGCAAAAAGCTTTTTGATGTAAAGACACTAATTCTCCTAACAAGAATGAAAAACTGTCATGCTTTCATTATGGCACAATACCTTTTAGTGGCCATGTTCTTTGCTAATAGAGTTACAAGTCTGTAAAGCAGTCCCTGACATCTAAAATACTCTTCATCAGTGGTGGAAAGTAACAAGTACATTTACTTAAGTACTATACTTTTTTTTAGTTTTTTCGTACCTTAGGCTGAAGCCACACCAAAGTACCTATGAGAGTGGATTCCCCATTCCGCCAATGTATTTCAATGAGAATGGAGCGTTTTTTGCAGAAATCCTCACTGAAATGCATTAGCGGAAAGGGGAATCCACCCTCATCGGTACTTTGATGTGGCTTCAGCCTTATTTGAGTATTTCCAATTTCCAATACTTTTACTTCTACTCAACATCTCAGATCCAAATATTGTACTTGTACTACAATTATTTTTAAAACTTTATATTAACCCCTTTAGCCCTATTTTACACCTATTAGATGATGCGACGCGTTGTGAGCTTGTAGTTCTGCTATTTTCGAGAAAAAAAAATCTTTTACTTTTGGTAAATAAATTGATGCCAACACTTTCTTACTTTTACTCAAGTACATTTTGAATTCCGGACTTTTACTTATAACAGTATCTTTACATTGCAGTATTGATACTTTTACTTTAAGTAATACAAAAAAAATAGTAATTGGTAAAACGAAAATGCTGCGATGCTGTGAAAGGCATTCTGGCCTCGCCTGTGGAGGTCAGCATTACTCATATCAATGTTCAGCCTGCCAGAAACCAAAAAAAGAAGAAGGATAAAGGCTTTCTAGGTAATTTGCCGGGGAAAGTCTGCGAGAGTCTGCTCTATAGCAGACCTGGTAAAGTGGGAGGATCGGGGCGGATCAAGTTCACATATGGGTATTTGGTCTCTACTTTGTCAGATGCAGACTTGAGGATTGGAACAGTACTTGGGCAGCGACTGATGACATATCACAAGTTTGCAAGGACGCAAGTACAGACAAGTTTGGGTATTGAGAATTCACCCTTTGTCAGCCTTCTGATTGGTCCCTGACTGGCCAACAAGAAAAATCATTCACTTTTGCAACCGGGGGCGGAGTTATGCAGTCGGACAAAGTCCTTTCATTCTTTCACCGCGGTGCGGTGATGCGCGGCACGGCCGCGGCGAAGTACGGCGCTGCGCGGTCATAGCAATTCCGATAATTATAATGAAACATGAACAATATCGATGTAACTAAGATATTCGATTGGGTGCATTATTTTAAATGGGCAGAATTACAATTAAAATACACTTTATGTTGAGAGCGAGCCTATAGTTCCACTATTTCCTGGTCAGTGTGAGTCACCCAAGATGCACTGCTCTCTCTTTCTCTCTGTCCTCTGCCTGTTTCAGAGGATTAAACTAATTAAAACATGTATTTTCGGGGGGAAAACCCGTTTTGCAATGTAACTACTGTACCTTTTTGCTCCTTTTTTTATTAATATCACGTAGATGTTTTTATTTTGGTACTTTAAATAGCAATAATGAGGCTATGAAAAATCTTGTTTTTATAATGGAAGTGAATGGAAAAAAAAGTCTTCCCTGGCTTTGACAAAGGGTGAATTAGCCTTACTCATCTGCAAAGAGAAAAGCCTAGTGTACCCATTTCCTGGCTATAACCGGCTAGGTCTTGCCCAGTGTGGTTCTCCAGTAAATAAAGTAGGCATATAGTGTTCCGTTTTTAATGTGTAAACAAAATGTATGTAGGTTATTCACACTATAGCAGCATCATCACTGTCAGACTAAACTGAAGAATGTAATGCTTACATTCTCTCACAGGGATACTAGACCGTCCAGAGAGGCAGCATGCTCTGCAATAGATGGCTTTAATAATAACAAAGAATCCCTTGGTGTCTTAAACCCCAGTTCTAAACATCATTTCTAATTATGAGCTGTATCCCACCAAATGCCGCTTCAAGACACAGCGCTTCTTAAATCACCTCTATCAACAGAAATTGATATTGGGTGGAGCACACAGTTCTTAGCAGGCTATAAACCAAACTATAAATCTAATATAATAACTTTAACACTAGGAAAAGATAAAAAGTAATATATATTTCTAGACATTTGTAAATGTGAGAGTGTGCATATGTGACTATATATACTGTAGGGACTGCGGGCATGTGGGTGTGTGTGCGTGTGCGCATGCATGCGCCGGGGGATTATGGAAGGGAAATGAGTGGTGAATTTTGGGGAGGGCGCAAATCATATCCTCGTGCAGTAGCCTTGACCTGCTGGATGATCTTGATAGAGCAGATGCCCATTTAATTCATATGGATGTTTACACCAACATCCCCCCAGTATGTCTTATCTCACTGTGGACCCAGTAATATTTCGGATTGGATTAGAGTGATCCCACAGAGAAGGAATGGGGAGGGGGCTACTAGAGCAGAGTTACCAACAGCATATCAGCTTTTAACCTTGAGAAGTCTAGAAATAGTATATATATTATGTGTCTATTGGCTCAGCCCACTTTTACTGCCAGTGATAAGAATATCGTGATAGTAATAAATCATTACCAATGAATGCAGAAAAATTGTCTGGCAAATAAATGAATTATATAGACCAAATAACAGGCATACATCTGTAATGAAAGTTAGCAACAAACAAAAAAGTTTGCCATCATCATCCTTTCCTTTCCATTCTTGGATAAGTCTCGTTGTCGTCATGTGATATTCATATTTCTATTCTAGTTAACCACTTAAGTAAAATCATTGCTTTGTAATTTGCAACTGTTTTGTAAACATGTTCAACCAGGGTCAAATCCAGCGGTCAAATTCTTGCAATTTTAAAACTATTTATACCATTAGGTTTCAGGACAAGCAACAAAATAATTAAACAGAGCTGCATATAATATAACCATTGCTATAAGGCAGGGGTGTCCAAAGTGCGACCCGGGGGCCAAATGCGGCCCGATGACAACATTTTATACAGCTGCGGCTTCATTCCCAAATTGTACTATGAACAGCCCACCAGCACCTTCAAAGTAGAATATTTTATAGTATAATTTGTCAGGATTCCTTGTTCCCTATTGTCTTATTCTAAAGGGGTCAAAGGCCATTTCTTTTGTATTTTTTACCTTGCACAACTGGTTACATTTGGTAATGTGAGTTATTTGTGTTTTGTTCAGAGCACACACCTCACAAAAGACCATTGATATTTAATATTGATGATGATAGTTAAATAAAATATTTTAATTGTGACGCATATGTACTGTATGTGACTTTGTAAGAGTCCGATCGAAAGTACATTTTGTCAGGAGATGTTGGGTCTATTAATATTTTCTAATGTGGCCCCCTTTGAAAAAAGTTTGGACACCCCTGCTATAAGGTCACACTGGTCGAAACCAGCTCAGTCGTAAACATACCCATATGTTTGTTGACAGTTATTGTTGTGAAATTCCAAACTGTTGGAAAGCTGAGCTGATGCCTTCTTGTTGACTTTTTGCCCCTCCGAAATATGACCTGAAAGCAAAGCTGAGACCACAAACAACATGTTATAGAGCCTTCTAAAACAGGAGAAAGTCAGTGACAGTGAATCAAGTGTTTACCTGAGATTTTATTTACCCCACACTGAAGTTTATATTAACAGGAAATTGATTTCAACAACAAGTGTGCACGCTTGCGAGCACACACACACACACACACACACACACACACACACACACACACACACACACACACACACACACACACACACACACACACACACACACACACACACACACACACACACGTACTGTACTGTACTGTACTGGAGGTATTTGTACTTTACTTGAGTATTTTCAATATAATTCTACTCCAAATATTGTAGGTACTTTTAGTCGACTATATGTATTTGAAATGTTGGCTATACTTACAATGCGTATTACACATAGACTGTATAAAAGATAGGGGACGGGGTATTACATAGCTTGTAGATTTGCTATTTTCAAAAGATTTGTATACATTCGAAAACTTCAAATGCAACATTCTGCATAATGAGTAGCCTAATTTTATTTTGATTTTTTTGGTAAATCTAAGTACAATTTGATACCAATACTTTTGTACTTTTACTCAGAATTCTGGACTTTTATGTAGTAGCCTGTCAGTGATGGGCAGTATACCACTGCTGAGATTTTACACCACTGAAGTTTATATTAACGGGAAATTGATTTCAACAAGTGTGCACGCGCATGCACCCGCGCACATACACACACACACACAGAGCAGCAGGTGCCACTGCCAGTTACATAGCGTCGTGTTTGTACAAAACAAACGTTATTTAACGTGCTGCACTGTATACTATATTCACTTGAAGAGTGCCAGCTGGGGTCCATCATAACTTCATAACGTAACAAGTTAACTTACCGATGTTACAATGTAACATATCTGTTCAGTGGCCACAATGCGTATCCAGATGCTGCTGCTGCTGGCATGGACGGATCGAGACGTCCGTTCTCTAATGACAGCAACAGGTTATCCTGTGGATAACATGCTGTCTACTTCAATGTTTACTTAACCATGCTACGTAAATATAGCCACCACAACTTCCCTGTTGTGTCGCCATGGTTGTACCCGCCTGGAGGCTGCAATTATGCCGCCTGCGTAGACCCCAATGGTGTAAAGTAACTAAGAAAAATTTACTCAAGTACTACAATTTTGCGGTAGCTATTTGTACTTTACTTGAGTATTTCCAATACTTTTACTTCAGTTAAAATGTGAGTACTTTTTCCACCACTGCCCATCTCGCGCTTCGCCTGTCGAGAGATCAACAGCCTATCAGACACAGAGCATCACTTTTTTACAACCAATCAAATGGAGGATTTTCCCACTAGAAGGAGGATCCATTGTTGTTTTGGTGAGTGACTCACACAGATTGCCATGGAAACTTGGAAGCGCAACACAAGAACACAGGTGGATTTTGATTGACTGGCACAACAGTCAGATACGTGGTACACTCTTGTATGACTGTAGAAAAACTGAATACACTGCAGGATGGTGTGAATTGGTTGCAGTGCGTAGCATTGGTTCTCAAAGTGGGGTCCGGGGACCCCCAGGGGTCCTTGAGGGAGTTAGGGGTCCCCAGCTATAAGGTAAATGATGGTTAGGAACCAAATCTCATTATGGGGTCACTCAAAGAGTGTATAGGCCTACAAATGTGTATTGTGTACACTTGTAAATTAACATTGATTTTTACAATATAAATGAGGGTCCCAGAGATGGAAATGCCATTAAATGCGGGGTCCGTAGCCTTCTCTTATGGGGGGCCTTGGCATACCTTTTCAAATGGGGGTCTGCGGGCTAATAAGTATCAATTTGGGGGTCCTTGATGTGAAAAAGGTTGAGAACCAATGCAAGTAGCCTACAGTAACATGGCAACATGGTACATGGTCCTACTTATGTGTAGTCTAAATGATCCTAAATAATGTATTTAAGGTTTACATCAGATTGTTTGCCTGCTCATTGTTTTTTATGTGCAAAATGCAAATTATCTGTTGCATTTCAACTGATGTAATGAGAAACATAGACTAGATACTGTTCCCCCCATCTTCACTAAGTTTAAAATGTGCTCACATTCAGCACCATGAAGCAAGATATGCTGAAATTAAACTGCAATTGCTATATCTAGATTATTGACTTGAAAACTGCCTTCCCTCTAGCCTACTTGTTTATTATGAGCATATTTGTTTACTGCCTCAAACTCCTTGGCCTAAAACAGCTAGCAGGGTGCACAGTGAAGAAGTGATGCTGAATTGGATCGCTAACAATAGCCTAACAGTTTTAGTTGTACTGCATAACTTTACAAACAGCTATCTCACAACAGAGCTGGACAAAACCAAAGATATGCTTGCCCAGGAGGAAAAGTATGTTCTCAAATACAATATTGTATTTCTATGAGATCTGTTTTCCCTATGCAATGCGAAGTAACACAAACCAATATCAATTAAATCTGCAATGCATCTAAATACATTTTTTTTGTTTAGAATAAAAGCTTGCATCCTGTTGGCCCGTTGGCTGATTAAACCATGTTTATATAAACTGCAACCATTTCAGTATCCTATTTGGACATACAGTACAGTATGATATGAGCATGGCCTTGCAATTGTACCCAGTATAAGTGAGAAGATCAGTATATTCTCACTGGACGCCAAGATCCATTATTAACAATTATTGTATATCTGTACTAAGGAATTGCATAAAGAGAACAGCTTTTGTTTTGAATTCAACATCCACTTTATTCACCAAATACAATAAATGCTAAGGAATGAATTAAGGTGCCATTGGTGAATACATCAGCTTACCAAGTTAACAGTGCAATGCAAACTAACACATACAGTAGAACACATACAGAGAACTCATGAACTCTATTGGACTGGAGAGACTTATATAGTTAGGGGTAGACAGAACGAGTATGACCAGCTTTGGGGAATATATATGAATGCTACGGAAACAAACACTTCTGGATGATGCTCATATTCACAAGAACAATATGTGGTTGAAGAGAAAAGGGGTAAAAAAGGGGAACAAAAAGAAAAAACAAATGGGAAAGAAAATGATGTAAACAATGTTATTTGATTTTATTATTATTATTATTATATATTATATATTTTTGTTGTTGTATTATGTTAAGCATAAGAAAAAGAAGAAGAGAAAAAAAAAGAAAAGAAATAGGCATGTGCAGGTGGTATGTGTGTAAAATGTGTGTGAATGTGAATGTCTTTGTGTGTTATATGTAAAAAAATCAAACCTCGGTTCGAAGTGGAGTGGTGAATCTGAGCAGCGTGCGTGCGTGCGTGCGTGCGTGCGTGCGTGCGTGTATGTGTGTGTGTGTGTGTTGAGTGTGCCTGGCCTGCACAAAACAGCGCCCCTCCTTTAACTAGTGTGTTGTGTGTGGCCACTCAAGGTATTGCCAGGCTACGGACACGGCCAGCCAGCCGGGGAAATCTCGCTTTTTCGACGTCCCAAATGTTCGACGGCCCGCAACTTCGACGCGCCGATAGTTCGACTTAGGGATCGCGAGATTTCGGCGCCGCTGTTTCGACGGCACGTTTTTTCGAAAAAACTGACGCCGGTCTTTCGACTGGGTGGCACGCTCCTTCGACTGGGCGGCACGGTATTTCGACAATGAAAAAAACAAGTCTCTCTCACACACGCACAGACAGACTCACTGCAATGCCAACTAACTCAGCCTTACCTCCCCGACTTTTTTGTTTTCTTTCTCGTCTCTCTCCCTCTCTCTCTCTCTCTCTCTCTCCCTCTCTCTCTCTCTCCCTCTCTCCCTCTCTCTCTCTCTCTCTCTCTCTCTCTCTCCCTCCCTCCCTCTCTCTCCCTCCCTCTCTCTCCCTCTCTCTGGATTAACATTACCTGAGGACGTGGGGTAAAGTAATCTTTACGGACGGGAAAAGCAGGGCCGTGCTTAGGGCCTAGGGGGCCCCAGGCAAGGCAAACCCCAGTTTGAGGCCCCGGGCCCAATTTGGTAACCATCAAAATTGCATATATATTTTAAGTCCATGTTAATCATTGCCAGTAAAACAAACACTGCGTGCCATCTTTAAGAAGCCCCAGTAAAGCCTGTGAAAAATTGATCTCATCCTGATCCTGGGGGGCGCCACTTTAAAGTAACTGTCCAGGGCCCCCAAAACTAAAGGGAATTGATACACATATATGTATATCAATTTAGGGGGCCTCAAAACCTTTTAAATATAAATATTTACACAGACTTTAGAAGAAATGGATCAATTCCCTGCATCCTTTAAATTAGTGTACATGACATCACAGAACATTCATGAAGGAACTGCTTGTGTAATCAGGGCCATTGTTATCTGGTCTCACCTTTGTGAGCCAAGCTCTTTTCAAATTCTAATGAGCTAATATATCCAAAGCAATTGTGCTTCACTCTCACATAATTTTTTTAGAGTTACAAGATTACATAATTGGAATATCAGAGTTATTACCTACAAATAACTACCTTAATGATAATAAGAACAAGAATAACTTTAAGTGCATGTTTTGCAGTGGTTCTCAACCTTTGTCTCACACTAAATACATGTACATGGATGTGTGTCCACAGGCAGCCTGTTAATTATATTTCAATTCATAGCTACTTCAATTATTGCCAGTAAAACAAACTAGCATGCCATCTTTAAGAAGCCCCAGTAAACCTGTTTAAAGTATTAAGTTAAACATAACATTTATTTTAAGTCGCTTACCGTTCATTATGTTGATATCATCATGGGCCCACTTCAAACTGTCAGGGGGGCCCCAAATGAGATTGAATATATACATATATATATATATATATATATATCAATATATATGTACCTCAATTTGGTAACCCTCATATATATTTTAAGTCCATAGCTACTTTAATTAATCTCATCCTGGGGGGCCCCCATTCCCTGCATCCGGAATGGATACATTTCTTCTAAAGTCTGTGTAAATATTTACATTTAAAAAAGTTTTGAGGGCCCCCAAATTGATATTTTTGGGGGCCCTGGACAGTTTGAAGTGGGCCCCCTAGGATGAGATAACATTTTCACAGGGTTTATTGGGGCCTCTTAAAGATGTATGTGACATCACAGAACACACATGAAGGAACTGCTTGGGTAAATTAGGACCATTGTTATCTGGCCTGCACCTTTGAGAGCCAATCTCTTTTCATATTCTAATGAGCTAATATGTCCAAAGCAATTGTTTCATGTTAACCCTCACTTCAACTGTTCTCTGTTCAACAGCTCAACTGGGGCCCATGCCCATATTGGTTAAAAATAAAAATAAAAATCTCATGAGGCCCCCAGCCTGTGTGGGGTTTGCCTGTATGGACTGCACGGCCCTGTTTAAGAGTAGCCTAATGAATGACCACAGTCAGTGCGCAACAGGCTCCGCCAATCACTTATCTTACTTGTTAAAAGCAACATATTATAAAGACATGACAGTAATATGGGTGCAAAATGTACTAGCCCCATATAAACGTAAAATATAGGCTACTCTCCTCCCTAGCTGTAGGCCTATGCACATATGAACCTGTCTGTGTCCAGTAGAAAGCTGCAGAGCATGGAGGTTTTTTTTAAACAAGGCAGTACAAGGCAAAAATAACAGGCTATCAACACCGTCGGATAGTAGCCTACAGGATGTTAACTTGCAGATCTGTTCTTTTAAGCATGCACACAAAGAGAGGGAGAGGAGAGCATGGAGGAGAGAGAGAAAGCGAGGAGGGGAGAGAGTCGAGAGACAGACAGACAGACAGACAGACAGACAGAAGATGCGCGAGCAAAAACACTACTGTGTGATAAATTCTGTCGGGACAGTCTGGAGCATATTAAAGAGGTTATTATAGGCCTAATCGGTGATCACTCGCATGCATGCGACCGCTCCAGCTAATAAATCCGTGCACAGGGCTTCTAAATGGAGACCCACTCCCCCCACAAGTTGCCACAACACCCCTGCCTACAGTTCATGTCACGAATACAGGTCACTTCGCCAAAATTCCAACGCAACATAGGCTTCAAAGGAGCTTTATTGGCAAACGCGGGCTTATGACAGCAGAACAAAAGTTTACATTTGGGCCATTGTGCGAAAGACAGTAACCAGTCCGCCGTTCGCCCTGTGGGGTGTGTGTGTGTGTGTGTGTGTGTGTGTGTGTGTGTGTGTGTGTGTGTGTGTGTGTGTGTGTGTGTGTGTGTGTGTGTGTGTGTGAGTGTGAGGGGGGGAGAGAGGGGGGAGACGAGAGAGAGAGAGAGCGAGAGAGGGAGGGAGACGAGAGACGAGAAAGAGAACAAAAAAGTCGGGGAGGTAAGGCTGGGTTAGTTGGCATTGTGAGTCTGTCTGTGCGTGTGTGAGAGAGACTTTTTTCATTGTCGAAATACCGTGCCGTCTTGTCGAACTGTTGTCGTGTCGGACAGTTGTCGTGTCGAAACATTGGCGTCCTTTTTTTCGATAAAGGGTGCCGTCGAAACAGCGGCGCCGAAATCTCGCGATCCCTAAGTCGAACTATCGGCGCGTCGAAATTGCGGGCCGTCGAACAAATGACACGTCGAAATAGCGACACGCTCCCCAGCCAGCCACCCAGCCACCCACCCACCCACGGACATACCCACGGACATACCTGTCTATTGGGAGTGCTTTCACCACTCCAAAAAAAAAAAATACAAATATATTTAAAAGAAACACATACAGTATGGCAATATATGGGGTGCATCCTTCAGTTATATGGGGTGCATCCTGCAGCATACAGTCCACTTGAACAGACTATACTGAGGTTATGTTACATTTAAGCATTAATTACAAGGCACAGACACACACAAGTAACGAAATAGTAGATCATAATATATTGAGTAATGGAAGACTGCACATTGTTACATTTGGTTCTACAATATGTACAAGTAAATGGGCCAGACAGAGTCCATCAACGGTATAGGTATTGTACATGGGTAGAAGACGTAGTTAAGTAAGGTGACAGTTGTTTGGCAGAAACTTTAAAACTACTTAAACCCAATTTGTTGACAGTGTCCCCCAGTGGTCTATATTATTAGACCCTCTCCTTTTCCCCCCAGAAAACACCAAATCTCTTTGCTGAAAATAACCAAACTACAGGCTCACAAAGCATTGCTTATAGATCTGCCATTTTTGCTGAATTGCATGTCATGACATGCCCAGAAAATGTTCAGCTGGGGTTCATGTGGTTAAGGTGAGAGTAGTTCTTGGTCATAGTGCAGGGGTCTACAACAGGGGGTCCGGGACCCCTAGGGGGTCCTCAGAGTTACTACAGGGCCAAGGGGTCCTCCAAATCTTCCAATCCTTTTTATATTAACAACTTGAACCCTAGTGTCCATATTCTGAGAAGCTCACAACGCCTCGCAGAGCTTGTAGATCGGCTATTTTCGACAAAGAGGTTTGGCGTAGAGGGGAAAAAGAGCAGATTAAGTATAATGAAAGGTCAAGTTTATTAGGTATTGACTGACGGTTCAAGTGGTTAAATATCTGAAAACACAAATTGACATGAATCCAAAATACACTGATGATCGATTGTGCTGTCAAACAATGAAACTATATGGCATCTATGATAAGGTTGTGGGGGTCCCTGCTTCATCTCTTTCTCAACTAAGGGGTCCTTGGCCTGAAAACGTTGAAGACCCCTGTCATAGTGGATTGCTGGTTCACTGATAATCGTCCCTGTCCTTCACCTTCACCTTGGAGCGCACAACTCTTTCCCAGTACAGAGGGCAACTGGCAGCTCATCAACAGCACAGCAGTGGGATCGCCACTAGTACGTCACATACAGTAGGTAGGCCTGTCAGAATTATACATAATCGCCTGATCGCAATTATTTGAGAAAATCTGAATAATTTTTCCATCATCGTCAGAATCGTTTCAATTCATCTGTATAAATTCATCTGTTGTGTTGTTCATAAATATTGAACTATTTAAAAAAATCAAATCAAACCTCGGTTCGAAGTGGAGCGGTGAATTTGAGCAGCTGTACCCTATGTGAGTGAGTGAGTGAGTGAGTGAGTGAGTAAACTGTGCCTGTGAGTGAGTGGTGAGTGTGCCTGGCCTGCACAAAACAGCGCCCCTCCTTTAACTAGTGTGTTGTGTGTGGCCACTCAAGGTATTGCCAGGCTACGGACACGGCCAGCCAGCCACCCACCCACCCACGGACATACCTGTCTATTGGGAGCGCTTTCACCGCTCCAAAAATCACACTCGTGTGAACTGAGCGGTGGTGTGTGTGTGTGTGTGTGTGTGTGTGTGTGCCCCGTGTGTGTGTGTGTGTGTGTGTGTGTGTGTGTGTGTGTGTGTGCCCCCTGTGTGTGTTTGTGTGTGAGTGTGCCTGGCCTATGCCTGGCCTATCCTGAACAACAGCGCCCCTCCCTTAACATGTGTGGTCAGAAAAGGTTACTGCAGGCTACATACCCGGAGACAGACAGACAGACAGACAGACAGACAGACAGACAGACAAACAGACAAACAGACAGACAGACCCACACACACACGGCCACGTATAGGAGCGTTGTGACCACCGCTCAAAAATATCTACAAGCTTACAATGTGTCGCATCGTAGCGCATTGAGAGCTTGTAGATTGGCTGTTTTTACCATTTTAGAAAGTATGAAATTATTAAATACTGTATGGTCTGTTTTGGCCACAGTACATTATTTATTTTGATTATTGGTACTATACCAGCCATTGTTATTTGTTATATCTGCCCTGTTATGTTTCTGTTTACCAAACCTAAAAGCCACCTAGAAATGTAATTTTTCTATTTGAATGTTCAATGCCAAAAACAATTAAATTGTTAATATTATGACAGCCCTTCACTTTGGAGCTTTCCCCTTGGATTAAAAGGAAAAGCTCCAATGTGGCATAGGAGGCCGCAACCTGTAACAGTTCACCTTCAGTTCCTATAGTGCATGCACACCAAATGTTTGCATGTTGAAGCCCAGAGTGGTGTCATTTGCAATCATATGCAGTTTGATAGATAGGCATAAGGAAGGATTCACAGTCATTAACGTACTGTACATGGAGCAAAGGAGGTTGAGAGGACACACATCCTTGTCAGTCCCAGCTGTTCATACTGCCTTCCTTCTGTCTAGTGCTATTATTCTTATACCTTGTGTGTCATGTTCAGCTAGGACAGCCTGCTGTGGATCAAATCAGGAATGGTGGTGTTGAGTACCAGGCTGAGAGGAACCATGGTTTTGGAATCGTGGAAGTGTTCTAGGACAAGGTGTGGACACATGTGTTTGGCCATGTGGACTGTGTCATCCACTGACTGATTGTTCCTGTAAGTAGACTGCAAGAGGTCAAGGAGCAGGTCAGTAACATATTTGAGTTGGGATGGTGATAGTTGCTCAAAGGTCTTCATTATGAAAGAGGTCAGTGCCAAGGGTATTTTAGTCATTGAGGTTGTAACCTTGTCTCTCTTTGGCTCAGGTGATGATGAATGAAGAATGTATGGAGTTTGCTTGAGAAAAGGGAATGATGGAAGATGGACTTGAACATTATTAATTGCTCCCTATATTATATTAATTAATCAGGGTCGGGAATTTATGATGCTTTCACGAATGTCAGTCGTCTGCATGAGACCAAAATACAGCATTTCTGAATTATGGAATAAATCAAGCTCTGGCAGAGAACAATGACCATGGGAGCATGGCAAAATGGATGATAATGTGATTTAACTTTTTTCTGTGTGTCTTGATGTTGATGAAGGCTGAAGGCTGAAATGAAATCATCAGTTTAATCAGAAGATCTTCTGAGGAGAAATGCAGTCCTTGGGGCCGGTGGGAATTATCTACGCAGTATAAGTGTCATCCAAGCCCCAGTGTCTCATAAAGCAACTGTGACTTGGCAACATCTTTGTTACAAACTGGGATTATTAAAAATATGTCCCGTAGCAACTCATTATACCATCAGCTCAGGCCTTTTCTTTTTCTTTAGCCTTTAATTAAATTTAAATGATTACCAAAATAAAGGAAAATCAACATTTACATGACTGCCAGCTTTCGGTGTGACGCCAGCAGGCAGGTGACTAATCTTTTTAATTTGGCCATTTTTCTCCATCCCCACAGCTCCTTTACATGCTAGTTATTATTCACAATGTTGATTTAGCTCTATGTGTGACTGTTCCACCTCCATCCTTCCCTCTTTATCTGCAGAGTTAGGCATGATCAATAAGGTAGCAGCTACCTCTAACATACCAGAATTTTAAAAAATGACACCAGTGTGAAGTGAGCGGTGCTGCTGCTGCTGCTGATGATGATGATAATAGACCCACGATCCGACAGACAGACATATATGCCCATATATGGGCCCTTACTGTACCAACGGGTGTGATGATGAGCAGTGGAAAGTCAGTCACATAAGATCATAGGGTCCAAAGATATTGTCTTCAATAATGATGATACACGAAAGAAGAAGATGAGATAGCACGGACATCATAGGCTGGCCTAGCTCTGTATTTGGGCATGTCTGACTTGGAACTCCATTTATGGACATAAAAGGGACACAGACAGACAGATTCAGAAATCTCTATATGTACTGTAATGAGCATAACAGACTCGTATGATCAATGATAGCCTATTGCATAACTGTGCGGTGAATGCATTTTATGTAGACCTTCCTATAGTGTGTATAGTTTCAATGTACTGATTATTGTTCTTGGTTTACCTTAATCAGGAGATGGGCAGGGAATGCAAGAGAAAACAGAAAACGATCAGATAAAAATGCTTTTTATTAAACAATACGGGAGCGGCATGTAATTCTGGTTGAACGCGGCATCTATTCTGACACAAATTAGCTAAGGTTATTTTTTAAATCTGAATGTTTGTTTAGCGCATAGACTGTAAAAAAACATGGACGGTGCGAAGCCACCGCTTTTTTGTCCCTTGTATGGGTGTCGCCATCATTGTTTTAATGGTACCCAAGGAATCATAAGGTCTATCTCGCTGGAAGCAAGATTGAGGTGGACGAATGACTCACCTAGCGGCTCGCCCGGGCACGCCTTACACAAGGCCTTGCTGTTGGTGCACCAGGATCATGGCTATGTTCCCTCGACCCTATGTTCCCTCAGCCCCCACTGAGGTTAGGGTCAGGGTTTGGGTTATGTTTAGGCATAGTGGTTAACTTTCACCAGTGTCGGCAGGTTAGCATTTCACCCCCCACAAAGCTCTTCATGAAGACTGTGGTGAAGCTAGGTGAAGCTGGTGAAGCTGAAAATGAATCTCCCCGTCAGGATTAATAAAGGTATACGTCTACCACTCCTCTCCCTCTTACAAGGCACAGCCATATACAGGCTTTTGCCCCGGTCTTGTTATTGAATGCCCAAGATGTTCATACGGTCTCAAGAATGAGCAAAGGATGGATCAGAGGGTTTGTGCCAATGACAGCAGTGGTGAGGACATGAACTATAGGCGATGAATGACAAATGAGAATAAAATGGCAGGTATTTGATTACATGATGTTTGACTTTGATCACACGATGTGTGGTTGATGCACAGTACGTGATAAGCTGTTCTGTGCTTACTTGTCACCCTGTCACAGATTATCTGATTATCAACTGTCTGTTGAAACCCCTTCTTTCCAATTATAATGTACATTTTTAATTGTTCAATGAAAACGTCCTTGTTCAATGGCACATTTTGTGTTTGCTAAGTGCAATTGCTCTCATCCAGATGCTGTATACCGGTATGTCTGATGATCTGTTGCCACAGCAGACTACTGTGAGACTCGATCTTCTGGGCAATACAAAGTGATTTCTCTCTCCATCATACTGTCCTTTTATGGGTACAGCAATTATGTCAAGTGCCAAATGGAATCAATTATTAATAATGACAGACTAGTACTCCCATTCTTTAGTTGAGCAGTGACTTGCTTGCTCCATTGTTGTTCCCCTCCATTGTTGTAGGCTACTCCTGATCACCTGCCTCGAATATAATGGTGACAATCCAAGTGCCTACAGTACAGAGTAAAATCCTTTGTGTTTATTTAATTCAGAGAGTTAACACAAATGATTTTACTGTGTACCAAATGAAAAAGAATCCTCAGCAAATGCTGATATACTGAGGTTCTTTCTATCTTCATGGTGCATGCAACAATCACGGTGTTATCCTAACATGTTTTACATGCCTTAGGAGGATTGTGATGTATGTGATGTATTGCCAATTTGCCATGAAATATGATGTTGTACTGTATGTGAGGAACTTGAACTGTGTGTGCCCCATGCTTTTGAGGAATTGAGTGTGGTAGACATTAAAGCCATGTACTACGGTATGTAGAGTTATTGTGGATATCCTTAAAGTGGCACCGGTTTGAGGGAGAGTTTGCAAAGGAGATGAATAGCCACCAGATATTTGCTGAAAGATTGTCTTCCTGTGGATGTATTTAGCTTGATATGATATAATGAGCCACAGCTTAATTGATTCTGACTGAAACGTGCAGGATTGGCAGAGGCTATACATGTAACAAGGACGGCTCTTGCAGCTTTGGACATGATTCTGGCTGTGGTTGAAGCAAGTATGACATCAGCAGTTGAGAAAAAATTGAGTTTTGCTGCAGCTGTGCTGAATGTGGCTTCAGTTGGAAACAGTCGGACTACTGATTTGGCTATGGAAGAGGCAAGCACAGATTCAGCGATGGTTGAGATAGTGAGACAGTGCTACTGTCCCTTGACCACCAGAAGGGAACTCTGACCTGTTTGTTATAAGCAGGCCTGTACACTAAAGCTTCCTCCTTCAGCTAGGCAGATTATTTTTAGCACTGTAGCAGATGACTAAACAGTTTATTGTGCACCTCATGACAGAGAGCATAACCAGGAATTTAGTGAAACAGAGACAGACATAACAATTGAAGCTATAGTATAAGAAAGGTACTATTATTGCCATGCCATTATGGTGTATGCTATTATTATGCAGCTTCATAATATATATTTTTATTCATTTAAGGAACAAAGAAAACAGAATGACTTCCATGAAGGATAGAGAACAATTACAGTTAACATGCAAGTGCAACTAATACCTGCTGCTGGTTGATAATAATAGGATAACCGCTACTAATATAGAGTACAGTATTGCACTACATTCATAGCATAGCATAGCATTATTGAATTCATGGAATAAGTCAAGCAGGCCCCTGCTGTATGAAGACATACTAAACTGGGACAAAATGAGCCCCTGTTCCTACTTGTGCAGGGAAGATAAAGTTGTCAAGGTCAAAAAAAGAATTCAGTTTACAACCGCAAAAAATCCAAATGAATGGAGACTAAGGTCTCACCAGACAGACCATAGCCTTTCCCCGAGCTAAGACTGAGGTGGAATGGACAGAGTGATTGTGTGTGGGCGAGAGTGGATTATCAATCTGCTTTACATTTGAAGGTAATTAGAATTCCTCATTTCTTTTTGAAGCCCCGCAGAAAGATGCAGGGATGTGGTAGGGTGACAGGTTAATTGAGGAATAATACCCTTCAGAATGATGGATTTTGGTGACTTGAGATGTCAGAATCTATTATAGGAAATTTAAATTTGCAATTAAAGTGGGAGGTTGGGTGCAGAATTTGAATTCCCCTCTGCCTACTCCCCTGTTATTATTAATGTTTTACATTAAACATCCTGTCCCCCTGTTCTCCACTTTACCCCCCATCCACCACCTAAACATCTTTCCAAAACGAGGCGTAATTAATTATCTCCTACTTACAGCAAATATAACATTTTTTAAAGAATTGGGATACGGGGGGACACCCAGTGGGGGTGCCTGGTGGCGCAGCCAGTTTGTGCACTAATAGGACCTGAATTCAAATCGGACTCTGTCACGTCTCACATGCCTGCCCCTCTCCCCTGTCTGTCGCTGCACTCAAAGCTAAATCTGAAAAAAGAAAAGAATGTGGACACTGTACTAGAGAGACATGCATGAGGTAATTGAAAAAGTGTAACACACTATCAAGAATCACATTATTTATAATACCATTATAAAGTTGTTTAAACTTCAACATAGATTCTGTGACCTTGTTAGCTCATGACAAATGCCTTTATCAAAAAAGATACTGGTGGATAAATGCACACTGTGAAATCCTCAATAATCATTTAATTTTTTGAGTATACAAATGTAACCCTTACGGGTCCATCTGTTTAAACTTGTATACTCTCAGAATGAAATGAACATTGGGGATTTTACAGTGCAGTCCGCAAATGTGATGCAGTAATTATCTTCATGGTTTTAATAGCCCAGAGTGAAAAAGGACTGATGATGCAGAATATTTTGTAACTGCTCTCAAACTAGAGGAGTGGTCTTAATAAATGCAGCATCTCTCCTGTTTCCCTGTGAAGGCAATCTCCACCAGAAGCACATTAATGCCACTGTCAGCTACTATATCACCAGTCAAGGTGACGAATGGGAGACAAACACCTCTCAAATATTCAGGGAGCATGTGGCGGTGGGATAGTGGAGAGGTGTGTGTGTGTGTGTGTGTGTGTGTGTGTGTGTGTGTGTGTGTGTGTGTGTGTGTGTGTGTGTGTGTGTGTGTGTGTGTGTGTGCCTTATGTGCGTGTGTGCCCGTGTGCTGTGTGTGTGTGTGTGTGTGTGTGTGTGTGTGTGTGTGTGTGTGTGTGTGTGTGTGTGTGTGTGTGTGTGTGTGTGTGTGTGTGTGTGTGTGTGTCTCTGTTGTTTGGTTCAAATGAAAAATTGGATACACACATTTGTTTTTCTCATCTGGCAGGTAGACTTGGTTTAAAAGGATCCACAATGGGGGAAAAGATTGTAGAAATTGCAAGGGGGGGGGGGGGGGGGGGCTGCTTTGTGCATGCTTGCACGCTTGGCATGTGTAGATGACAGCATTTTAGCATGCATACCTTAAGCCTGATTTATATTTTGCTGTACAGTTGTGTTGCACAGAAAATAGCAGATCTACAAGCTCACAACATGTCAATGCGAAACATTGTGAGATTGTAGATCGGCTTTTTTCGGTGCGGAACACCATCATATAAATTACTGTCCGTCCACTGCCCATCCCTTGTTGTGTCCCCCTCATCTCCCCCCTCCCTCTCCTTTCTGCTGCCCCCCAACACATAACAGACACCCCCCCCCTTGTCATTCGGACAGCTGGAAACAGAATTCATCCGATTCGTTCTGCTGCTTTTCTCTCTCTCCCAACTGCCCTCTTCTCTCTCACCCCACACCCCCACTCCCCCCGCCCTCCCTCGCTGTCGTAATAGGATCTGCAGGAATCATTCAAAGGCTAGATATAATTTACTGCTTGCCGTGCACAATGCCCCCTCCCACTCTCACCCCCCTTTCTCAATCGCACAAGGTGCCCTGCGGATGAACTAATCATACTTGAAATATTATTTCTGCTTCTTATTCCTCCATTTTATGAACAGCTCCGTTTTTATGGTGCAATGGATTTAACCCCTGCCTGGTCACACTCACACCAATCTGTGCAGGGGGGGGGGGGATTAGTGAGTTGAGAGAGAGACAGCAAAATATATATATATAAATATATTTCTTTGTTTATGTGTCTGTTTTCCGTCTCCTCTATAATTTAAAATATATTAGTTAACCCTTGGTTCCCCCACACAATTCCCTCTGTCTCTAAGAGAAATGCAAGCATTACTTAGAAAACATGCTAACTCACAGAACAATTTCCAGGAACTTAAACCACAGAACCATAAAGTACAAATCCACAGGGCACTCTTACCCACAACCTACCGTATTTGCTCTCTTGCAATCCACATATTTGGACTGCTAACCTTTCTTCATATATTATACAGTATATACAGTACAGTAAATGCTCTCATGCGAAACAGCTAGTATTAACATATGGGCAGTGCTCCTCTTTAAAAAGGAATGAAAGTGATACTGTAGGTGTAGAGACATTTGCATATAACTGCTGAAAAATATTGCCTTTCATATGAAATGGCTTAATTTTGTACTTGTTAATCTATCTTCTTCGTCTCCCTCAAACATCCCTCAGGTAGTCCCCCTCTGCAGTATGCACGTATACTTAAATAAAGAGTTACTACTTTAGCGCTTTCTGCCATGCTGTGGAAGGAGGCTGGACAGCTGGTAAAGTGACAGATCTTGTGCCAGTGCAGTTTGTTGGCTGGACAGAAATTGATAGAGATTTGAATGTAATGCTATTGATTTGGCACCACTCCCATTGATCTGCTGTGGGACAATGGAGGTCTGGATTAAGAAGAAAGTCCTCTAAACCTGTATGTGGTATTACATCATCAAAGCACTCCGTGAGCCTCATTTTCCAACCTGGTAAATGGATTTACTCTGAATTGACTCGATTACTGGGACATCATTTGGAGAAGTATAAATCAACTTTATTGTTTTGATTCAGGCAGAATATTTATGCCCCCTTTCTTTGCCTTGGCACATTCACAACAATGTCCACCCACCGATTTCCCTCCCACGTCCTCTTATTTGTTTTGTTGTTCTTCAAACATGCATTGTTCGCACAGAAAATAACTGATATTGGTGTGGAGTGTGGAAGTGTATTTAGCAAGGACCGTGGGTTTGACTCCTAACTTGAACATTTAAAAAGAATTATTTGAGTTGCATGCATAGTAATAATAATAGTAACAATAATAATTAATTCATGTGAAATGTCCTCTGCCCTTTTCCCATCCTAACTACAGTGAGCAGTGGGCACTTTAATATGGCATGCACCCAGGGAGCAGGGGTTAAGTGTCTTGCTCAGGGACACTTTGACACAGACTGGCCGTGGGGGGTGAACTGGGGACCTTCTGATTCCCAGACGGCCTCCCCAATGCATGTGCCATTAAGTGAAATTTCAGCTCAAACAACAAACAACTGAAAAATATTGAACAACTAGATTCTAATTATTATTATACAGATCCTGAGATCCTCAATCCTAAAAGTCTTTCTGTGTGTCATTCAATCGGTTAAAGCTGTGCAAAACACAATGTGGTAATGTGTAAATCAAAACATTAATAACTAGAAAATGATCTCTGCCATGCCAGGATGGCTTTAAGGGCTGTTTAAGACAATGATCTGGTTGTTGACCACTGGCCTTTAGTCTTTATAGTGCTGTGGACAGGTTTCAGGCTCCCATACACAATAGCAAAGCGCTTTCTCTTCGAACTTTGAACATCCTTAAGAAGCTGGTGTTAATTATCCTGGCAGAGTAAAAATTCATTAAAAAAATCTAACCTTTGATACTCAATTTCTGGGTCTGTTTGAGTGTTAAGTATCGCTGTCCTTTTTCATTTTGGTCTCTAAGGGATTTTGCTTCTCAGTATTGGAATCTGAAGACTAGGGCATGGAAAGAAGTTAACAGATTATTTGCAATATCAATTTCCATTGCCATGAAGTAACAAAGTCCTTGAAAGGATAATAAAGGATAAAATAAAATAAAAAGTCCATATACGGTATGGTCATTCCCAGAAACAAAATCCCTTTTATGCCCATATATGGAGATTTCTGATCAATCAATCCCAGGCCCTAACTGGTCCAAGAGCCTGCTTTACTCTGATTTACACCCTATACCTTCCCCGAAAACGTTAATTGCGACCGTCAGGGAGCAGTTTACTATGAAAACCTCCACCGGCCGTCCGTCCGTCCGTCCGTCCGTCCGTCCGTCCGTCCGTCCGTCGGTCACACGTCACACGTCACACCTTTGCCCTGCTCATATCTCCGCATCAGTATGACATCACACCACATGTGTACACAAACCTTTGTGTACGTTGCTGTGGCAACAGTCTGTTGTTGCTGGTCTGTTAGTGTACGTTAGCAACCACCTTAGCAACCATGGTTTTACCCTAGCAACCAACCAACTGTTTACCCTAGCAACCAACTGTTTACCATAGCAACCATGTTTTTTTACCCTAGCAACCAACTGTTTACCATAGCAACCAGATACGCAGAGCAGGGATCTCCATATATGGGCATAAACAGGTGACATCACACTGATGTCAGATACTCAGAGCAGGGATTTCTCCATAATATATGGGCATAAAAGGGATTCTGTTGGGATCTCCATATATGGGCATAAAGGGGATTCTGTTAGGGATCTCCATATATGGGCATACAAGGGATTCTGTTAGGGATCTCCATATATGGGCATAAAATGGATTCTGTTAGGGATCTCCATATATGGGCATAAAAGGGATTCTGTTAGGGATCTCCATATATGGGCATAAAAGGGATTCTGTTAGGGATCTCCATATATGGGCATAAAAGGGATTCTGTTAGGGATCTCCATATATGGGCATAAAAGGGATTCTGTTAGGGATCTCCATATATGGGCATAAAAGGGATTCTGTTAGGGATCTCCATATATGGGCATAAAAGGGATTCTGTTAGGGATCTCCATATATGGGCATGAAAGGGATTCTGTTAGGGATCTCCATATATGGGCATAAAAGGGATTGTATCCCAGATGATGCCCTGTTAGGAGATCCACACTAACAGAATCCATATATGGTCCTACCGACAGCTGCTATAAGCCAACCCTGGCGATAAGGTCTGAGTCGAAGAAATGCTTCTTTCCTGGCAAGAATTGCCCCTTTATACTGTAGGGCTCGTTTGTGTATTGTATGACATCACGCCACATCATCGGCTGAGGACTGTGTGATGTCATCATATCTCCATATATGGAGACATAAGTTGCTCATGCCCAAATATGGGCTGGTGAGGTCAGACTTAGTGTGATGTGTAGGTTATCTCCATATATGGAGATTCAACTTCAATGAGTAACCATGGCAAACTGTCAACTGCCCGTATGTCTTGATAATTGGTAAAACAAACTTTTGGCCTATTTGTGGAGATAAGCGACCAACGGTCGCTTATCTCCCGATTAGGGAGTCTTACTGGTATTAAGTCCATATATGTATTATGGATATATATTAATAAATCCCTGTCCCAATGTCATCAATATTAAGGACATATCTGGGAATTCCCATATTTGGTAATGCCCATATACGGGCATGTTTTTACATAACAACGAAAAGATCATGTTGTGACGAGAGGCTCAGCGCCGCTGACAGCAGCAGCAGCTGCAACCATGGCGACGTTTAGGTAAGAAAGAAGTCTCATACAACTCTTAATATAATAACGTAGGCATTCCGTCATTTCGGGGCCACAGGTTCGGGTCTCGGACCTCTCGTTCTGCGCGGGTATCGGATCGAATTTGCCTAATAACAGTACGGGGCCATCGGACCGGGTCCATCACGTTTCGGGGCTGCTCGGGTAACCGTTCTCAAATTCCAAATAATAGACGGCTCCATTTTCCCCGGTCCATTTGGGTTCGGGTAGTTAAAATTGGACCCATGAAGACCTCTACCCTCCATACACAGGCTTCATTGTCACAGTGCCATCAACAGTTTTACAACAACAAATCCACCATCTTTGAACTTCCGGTACCTAAAAGAAACCAGAAATGACCGATATTGCCAATTCACTCGGTAAAACCAGTAGAAGCTGGTAAATTAGCCAGTAGTAGCTATGCCCCTCCCAAAAAGCTTTTGTCCAATGCTAGCTTAGAATAACTTCCAGCTTGCCAAGGTTTGCCTTGGCAACAGCCTTGGCAAGCTGCCGGTTGCTAAGCTAGCATTGGACAAAAGCTTTTAGGGGAGGGGCATAGCTACTGGCTAATTCCATTTTGCTTCACGTAGTGAGAACACATGCATTGCAATCATATAGTTAAATAAGTCACTATAAGAACAGTCTTCGATACCCTGGCCACGACCACATACTTTGGACGACACTACAGTGAAACTGTAATTTTTCGTATTGAGATTATTTCTCAATTGTTAGAGGGCCTCGTAGCGAGGCCTAACTTTAGCATAAACACTTAGCCTAATAAACTCTCTCTGCGTTTGCTTGCATTAGCTTAGCTTGCTAAAGTTAATGTTTGCTAAAGTTTCCCAGCAAGCTTCGTAAGCTTGCCCACTGTTTAGCACAGACTCGCTGGCTAGCCTGCCCTGTGTCCGAACCATGCCTGTAGGCTAGCTAGTCGCTGTGTTTTTCCAAGCCAGGAGGGCTTCAAACATAGCTATCCTGCGCTCGACGACTGGACTAGCTTGACACGCCTCCTGGGGCAGCCGCGGCCTACCTCACCACCGATGCTTCGAAAGCCACGTGAGTGATGACGGGGGCACCGCCGCACCAACACACCTGGCCGAGCAAGGACCATCGGGAAAATCTTGATAGTCCGACGCCCCATTAGTCAGACTTAGGGATAGGGTTAGGGTTAGGTTTAGGGTTAGGTTTAGGCATAGTTTTACTGAGGTTAGAGTTGGGGTTAGAGTGAGGTTAGGGTTAGGGTTAGGGTTTGGTTCAGGCATAGTTTTACTGAGGTTAGAGCTGGGGTTAGAGTTAGGTTTAGGCATAGTTTTACTGAGGTTAGAGCTGGGGTTAGAGTTAGGTTTAGGCATAGTTTTACTGAGGTTAGAGTTGGGGTTAGGGTTAGGTATCGTCAGACTAATGGGACGTCGGAACAACGCTACACACCCAGGACCATCTCCCGCACAAATGGTGCGAGATTTGTGACGGCCTGATGTCCGGGGCCGATGGCCACAGTGTCTGGGCTGATTTGCCAGCAACACAATCTGCCACAGCAGCTACAGTACCAGCATAAGCTCCACACAGGAGGGTGTATTTATTTACATGAAATAAAAAAGCTTCATGAGCCATCAGCTGACTTCACCATTGTCCAGTTATTGTCGCTACACTGGCTCCTCCTCTTGGAACTAAATAGGGATGTTTTATATATGGCCCTCAGAGGTCCTTTTTTACACTTTAAGAATTAAATTAACACTCAGGATTTTGCTGTGTGTATCTGGGTATGTGCAAAAACAAACTACTTGTGATGTTTTTCTTTCTTTTTGATGAATATGAACCTATATTTACTCAAATAACACAAAGATGGAGTGAGATACAGTAGGGTTAAAAGGAAACAGCAAACCGGGGCAGTAAAGACAGAAAGGCAGAGAAAGAGTATGTTGTACGATGGTGTCGCACATCAAAAATAGCAGATCTACAGCATCACAATGCTTCATGGACATGATGCACTGTGAGCTTGTAAATCCGCTATTTTCTGCAGTTGACACCGTCGTACAAAGTAGTATAAATACGGCTGTAGAAAGAGACGGCAGCTCTCAGCTGTTCACTTGTACTTAGGGAGCGCATTTACTTTCCATTGATTTCCAATGTTTTAGTCAATTTCCTGTCACTTTTCATTGCAAGTACATGGGATCTCAGTTTAGCTGCTTACAGGAAAGTGGAGAAAGTCCAAAAGGGGGATTCTTAGAAAGTCTATCACCCAGCTGTCTGCTTCATGTCTATGCACATCAAACAATATTTAAAAGGCACTTGCAGTAGCCTAGAGTATACTGTCTAGCAAACAGCTTTGTGATATCACTCAAGCACAATAATTACAGTGAAATCCAGAGTGTTCATTTAACTCTGAATGTGTAATAAGTACAGGTCTATTTGTACACAATCATTTGTTGTTGTGTACTTGACCATTTTAAAATGGTATAACAAGCTTTCAGAAGCTTTTGTTATACCTTTCTTTAAAAAGCAAATGTGATAATAAAGCTGATTCAGAAAACTAAATGTTTTGCTATACTGACTGCTCTGTCTATCTGTCAGTATTGTTCTCTGTCTCTGTCTGTCTGTGTCTGTCTGTCTGTGTACCTCTTACCCCTGTCAGTCTTTATTTTTCACTATATCATACAATACAGTACACACACACACACACACACACACACACACACACACACACACACACACACACACACACACACACACACACACACACACACACACACACACACACACACACACACACACACACATGCATTGACACGTGCGTGTGTGCGTGCATGTACGCCCAAATGCACCCACTCACACCCACTCACACCCATGCGCACACCGCACACCGATGCACGCACACACATCCACGCACACACATCCACACACACAAAACCTTTGATCTATTTTCTAATTCTTTTTTTCAATCTCACCCATCTTTCTCGCTTGTTCTTTCCCCCCCCCCCCTCAAATACCCATTCACCCAGTTTTCATTTTGGTGTTTTTTCTCCTGTCTTCAGAGAGAGCACAGCCAAGCAAATATTCCTTTTGAAACAGCAAACTCCAAACAAAGGGCATTTTCTTTTTCCAGCACATCTGCCTGTGAGGGAGACAGGGCCTTAACACCTGGAAGTAATAAAAGACCAACACAGAGAGAGAAAATAAGGTAGGATTAATGTTCTGTGTGAGGAAGAGATTATGTTCGGAGAGAAGACAGAGAGGAATGCTGCTACACTTTCACCTCAAGACAACAGGACTAGAAAGCAGCCGCTGATTAAAACTGAAATGAAGAGAGTGTATGAAAAAGAATCACACCTTTATCCCAAGACATCCAGCGCAGAGAGCTGTATCCTAAATGGAAATAAAATAGAATGGAATATTTCAATGCTTCCACAGTGTTACTCAGTTGCAGAATTATTAGCTTACCCAGGCTTAAAACCATATTAGTGGGGAGAAAGCAACATTGTGTGTTTACCAATTGTGATAAGGTCACATTTTCAGACTGTATGAAAAGAAGGAGCACATTTGTATGAGGTTCTGTCGTTGAAACCTCTGCCTCTAGTTATGGAAGTATTTTACACAAATCTGCACTACAGGATGTTTAATTAGAACCTAGTCTATATCAGCTATACAATTTTTTAGACTGTTGTTTATTGTGAATAACATCAGTTTCCACATTTTAATTATCAATTAGTTGATACTTAGTCCCCCCCCCCCCCCCCCCCCCCAGTAATCGAATATATATATATTAATTAATCAGGGGTGTAGGGGAGGACAATAAAGCAAGTATTCCTGGTGCTACTGTATATTGTCAGGCCAACATTGAATAACTGGAAGATTAGGGTAAAGATTAATTTAGGCCATGTACTTTGTTGTAGGCGCACAACGCTAGATCTGCTACAGTATTTGTTGTCACATGACACCATGGTATGACGGAGTATAAACCCCATTTAGTTGACTAGAGTCCCCCAGGGCTCTATACTAGGCACCTGTTTTCACTCTACTCTAAATATGGTAAAATGTGTGTTCTAAGTGTGGTTAGACATAAGATCATTGTAATCTCTGTCCTTCTGCAGGTTATGTTATGGCCTAGCAATACCTCAACAACGTCTATGGTGGCCCATGAGATCAAATCTAGCTAGTCCACACACACACACACACACACACACACACACACACACACACACACACACACACACACACACACACACACACACACACACACACACACACACACACACACACACACACAGGGGCGTCACAAGGGGTAGGAAAGTGGGACTGAGTTACTGGGGGCCCAAGGTGGAGGGGCCCTAATAACTTTATCTATTGAAAAATAGCAGATATACAAGCTCACAGCGCGGCACCGAGTGCCGCGCTGCGAGCTTGTAGATCTGCTATTTTTGCATTTTTTTTTTTGCTAATATTGCTTCTGGGGGTCCCTGGAACTAAATATTTTGAGATCGGGGTCCGTGGCCAAATACATATCATCTTGGGGGTCCTTGACATAGGTTTCTTGCACAAATTTTCACGATAAAAAAAAAAAAAGCAGATATACAAGCTCGCAGCGCGGCACTCGGTGCCGCGCTGTGAGCTTGTATATCTGCTATTTTTCAATAGTTAACATTCATGGGGGGCCCGCAGTGAATCCTTGTACCCAGGGCCCAGAATTTGGTGTGACGCCCCTGCACACACACACACACACACACACACACAGCTACATAAAGGAAGCAAGCTCCTTTCTCATTGCTCCCTCCATGTTGACTGGAATGACATTAGATGCCGGTGCTTGTTTGTGCTCTAATGACAAGTAACAGGGGACTGTGGTCTCCATGGCAACAGCCAAGGCTCAATACATCATGCCTCGTTACAGTAGTCAAGCGAGGACGTTTGGTCAAAAATTAATATATCAAGGGAAGGGTGGAGGGAGAGAGTGTGTTGTGGGAAGATTACCCAGCATTTGTTATATTAGTTTAATAACCTCAGCATTTAAAATGGTGGCCTTATTAATTTCAAGTAGATCGCCGTATGCTTTTAAATTAATGTGCAATGACCTTGGTTTGATTGTCCTGTGTGTTTATACAGTGTGTAGCGAGCCTGTCTATGTATGAGTGGAAGAGCAGAGGATGGATAGACAGACAGACAGACAGACAGACAGACAGACAGACAGACAGACAGACAGACAGACAGACAGACAGACAGACAGGTGTACAGTAACTACATGTAAGTACATTTACTCAAGTATTAAGTATTTTGAGGTATTTGTACTTTAGGCTACTTGAGTATTTCCAATGCTTTTACTTACTTTATCTGAGAATTTTAGTAACTAGTTACTTTGCAGATCTAAATTATAATATTATAAAACATATATTAACCACTTTTTTTGCGACCGTAGGTCGCATTTACTACCAAAACCTCCACCGGCTGTCCGTCCCTGAGTGAGTGAGTGAGTGAGTGAGTCACACGTCACACGTCACACTTTTGCCCTGCTCATATCTCCACAACCGTTGCCCCCATCCATGCCAAATTTTGCACACACACTCCTTACCTGCCAAACTACAACCTCCAAGGACCCCCGGAGCTCCCTGGGGGACCCCCAAGTGTAAAAAATGACCAAATGTGCGAAAATGACCAAATGACCACCCCAACGGGGCTGCTCACGGGGAATTCCTGGGGACCACCCACTCCTGGTGCTCCAGAACGGATGCAAAAGTGGTGACGCCCCCAGTGGAGGACCCCCTCCACTGCAGCTCACATAAAATGTCGTAACTCGGGCTAGGAGCGTCCGGGAGAGCCGGGGCCGTTACCTATTCGTCCGCCAAGGCAACGCGGAGACCCCACCCCTCATTTCTCACATGGCCCTCTTCTAGCGCCACCTTCAGGCCGATTTTTAAAACACATTTTTGGCCACTGCTCCTACAGTTTTGGCCCTAAAATCACGCAAATTGCTACACAGTATGTCTACACTCATCCCATCAACATGAATCTGTCCCATATAGCGCCACCTTCAGGCCGATTTTTAAAAACACATTTTTGGACACTGCTCCTACAGATTTTGCCCTAAAATCACGAAAATCACTACACAGTATGTCTACACTCATGTCATCAACATGGATCAGGAAGATTTTGGAAAAACAAATTTTGGCCCTATTTGTGGAGATAAGTGACCTACGGTCGCTTCTCTCCCGATTAGGGAGTCTTACTGGTTATTTTACCTTAGCTATTTGAAAATAGACGATCTACAAGCTCACAATGTGTTGCATTGCAACGCGTTGTGAGCTTGTAGATCTGCTATTTTCAAACATTTTGTACTTTTATTTTTGATGCTAATACTTTCTTACTTTTACTCAAGTACATTTTGAATTCTGGACTTTTACCTGTAAGGGTGCCCTCACACCAAAATACTGTTTTTTGCCAGTAGAGGACTTCTGCAAAAAACGCTCCATTCTCATTGAAAAGCATTGGCGGATTACTCTAGGTATTTTGGTGTGAGGGCACCCTATAGGCTGCAGCCACAACCAAAATACCTAGAGTGGAATCCGCCAATGCATTTCAATGAGTTTTTTGCAGAAATCCTCTACCTGTATGAAACCGCTCCATTCTCATTGAAATGGCGGATTCCACTCTAGGTATTTTGGTGTGAATGCAGCCCAAGGGTGCCCTCACACCAAAATACCTATGAGAGTGGAATCCACGTACCACCAATGCATTTCTATGAGTAGGGAGCGTTTTTTGCAGAAATCCTCTGCTGGCATGAAACCGCTTCACTCTCATTGAAATGTATTGGCGGAACGCGGATTCCACTCTCATAGGTACTTTGGTGTGAGGGCACCCTAACAGAATATTTCTACATTGTAGTATTGATACTTACTTAAGTAACAAATGTTAGTACTTTTTCCAACACTGACTGACCGTGTGGTTTGACAAAATGTGGTATAGTTAAGTGTGTAATTATCCGGCACTCGCCCTCCCTCTAATTATGTATACAGGTATTGTATACATACAACACAGATTGCGTCAGTGTGTTGGCACAACTTGTGGAACAGGCTCAGCACTCTCCTGTATTTGTCTGACTTCTGTTACTGTGTGGGAGTTGTTGTTTGAGCTCATGCATGGGGGGAGCTCATACAATGGGGGGGGGGGGGGGGGTGAAAGAAATTCAATGTGTTTCTCATTAAACACATGTTTAAATATCTTTCAGCAGTATTTGTCATGAATGGGACAGTGCTATCCTTGTATCCTACATTAAAATTGGTTAATGGGCATGAAGGCGGCACAGCCATAACCATATAAGGAGTTCCCAATGCAGCTATGCCCAAATATGGAGTGTGTACATACGATATACTGTAAGGACTGACAGATACAGATATCTCCATATACTCTATAATGAGGGACACTGTCTACCTGCGTCCCTTTTATGCAGTGGTGTGATATGGATTTTAGAAGTGGTGCCCCTCTAAATTTGTGACGTGATGATTCATGTGCGTGCATGTGAGGCGCGTGTGCGTGCAGCTAAATAAGTCTGGGCTCGCCGAGCCCAACCGAGCCCATGGCATCTCACCCCTGCTTTTATGCCCATATATGATAGGCAGACAGAAACAGATATCTCCATGTGGGCACAAAAGGGACACAGACAGATGAGTACGATGGTACTCGGACAATGCAACCAACACTATGACTCAGACATATTGGTCGGATCGACAGTGTGACGTACCGTAAGTGTGAGGGCCGCCCAACTCTAGATGTGAGGTCTGTGGCGTATATCGGCCTGAACCTCCAGTACAGTAGATGAAATTAACCAGCAGCGAGACAAAGACAAGGAGCACTGGTCGGCCACTGGCCATCCAGCCTGTCACATTGGCTAATATTCACATATCATAACCCCACCCAAATCTCACCCCGTCATTGTGAATGGGTCAAGAGTCTATAAAATCACATTTTCCTGTTTTCAAGCTCTCTGACTGCAGACTGCATCTGCAAGAAGAGTCTAAATATCGGTAAACAATTTCATGTCAAGTTGATACTGTGCAGTGAGCGTATTCAGGAGAGAGACTATGTGACTCTCATTGTCTCTCCATGTCTAGCTCTCCCCCCTCTTTCTTGCGCGCGCGCACGCACGCACGTACGCACACACGCACACACACACACATACACACACACAACACACACAATATACGGTATATAGCTACTATCACTCATGTTCACATCTTCAAATTCCTTGTGTTTTGTTGTTTTCTCATTTTAGAGCAGAAACTCGTGCCTTTCGTGCCTTTCTATAGTTCTCTGGTAAACACAATGCCTATATGGATTTATACAATAGAAATACTGACATTCCAAGCACCAAACATTGGAATTACATTCTACTACAAGATAAGCCGTCCTGAGTGACAGCCCTTTCAAAAGCCAGACAGAGTAAATCAAATAGAAATCTGCCTCTCTGCAACATGCTAATATTTGTATGGAATGATTAGCTTTATGTGCTTGTCCATATGACAGACACTGTGATTGCTCCTTCACGTGGGAATAATCAGCAGCTCACTCATACTTGACACAGAAGTCTTGGTTCCCACCTGAATACATTTAATTATGGGATAATCTGGGGAAAACAATAGCCAGTGATAAGATAATTTCTTATTTGTATGCAATCAATGTTTAATACAGTATGTAGCATTCAATGAACTCTCATTAAGTAGGCCTTAATGATAGCTTGAGTTCATTGGAGTCCCTCTTCAGTAATTTCATCTCTCACCAATTGACATTTACTGACCTGTTGTAGGAAATACAGATGACAGTTTTGTCATCTGCCACAACTTTTGGAGTGTGCCTTTAAAAGGGTTAAATTGCTGATGTTAAATGGCATGTTCAATTCTGCTTGCTGCCTGCTAATTAGATCGTAATTACACTAGAGCTTTGCAAGGCTGTCTGCTCTGATTAGAAAGCCTTTTGCGACTGATCCGCCTGACCTTTCTTTTTAAACTTCTCTACTTCAAATTAATAGCAGCTATGGGGGGTAAATCCTCAACAAATACATTTTTATGAATACCACACACACACACACACACACACACACACACACACACACACACACACACACACACACACACACACACACACACACACACACACACACACACACACAATTTTGATTTTAATTGATTTTATTATCATATAGGCTACTATAAATATGAATACACACACACACATAAGTGTGTGTTTGTGTGTGTGTGTGTGTGTGTGTGTGTGTCGTACACTGAAAATAGCAGATTTAATATCTGCGGCAGACTTAAGGCTGTCCATACTTTGACCGAAACCGCCCTTTTCGGTCAAAAGGTCCAGTTCGACTACAAAATTACGTCACTCGCGACTTCTGAAAAACATTAGACCAAATGAAAGTTCTGAAATTTGCACGTTGGAAAGTCCAACTCACACATTTCGGAGATACTATGGACAGGCCTTTAGTTGAACAGTCTGGTAGTGTTGGGGTGTCCCATGCATGCCAGTGAATGACAGTAGAACTGGGGTGCCCCTTGCATGCCAGTGAATGACAGTAGAACTGGGGTGCCCCATGCATGCCAGTGAATGACAGTAGTACTGGGATGCCCCATGCTGGGATGCCCTATGCATGCCAGTCTAAGTTGAACAGTGTGGTAGGGTGAATGCTAGAGCTGGGATGCCCCATGCTGGGATGCCCCATGCATGCCAGTCTAAGTTGAACAGTGTGGTAGGGTGAATGCTAGAGCTGGGATGCCCCATGCTGGGATGCCCTATGCATGCCAGTCTAAGTTGACCAGTGTGGTAGCGTGAATGCTAGAGCTGGGATGCCCCATGCTGGGATGCCCCATGCATGCCAGTCTAAGTTGAACAGTGTGGTAGTGTGCCCTCCTACTCAGTGAGAGGAGCTCTCAGACTGAGGAGTATCTCTGGCCTCTGTTGCACACCTGGTCTCCATTATCTCTCCATTTCACAGGCTTGCACCCCCTAACAGGGCAGCCTGGGAATGGGACTGGCTCTTTCATCTTCCCATCATTATAGCAGTCTGCCCAGGGTCAGGGCCCAGCCTGACAGGCATTCCAGCAGCAACAGACAACAACTGATTTTAGTTAAAGGAGGGAAAAAAAAGAAAAAGAAAAAAAGAAAGTGGATTAAAAAAAAACTTGAAGAAAGCTTGAGTCAGAGAAATATTAATACGAACTAGTCTCGGAACAATTATTGTATTAAGAATTCTTCTCAGAGCCCACTTTGTCCCAGAGCTATGTGAAATATGAACCTGGAGCTCCAAAGCTGTGGGAGGAGGAGGCCCCCGCTGCCTAAACCCAGGCCTGCTTACAGGCCTGCTTACAGGCTTACAGCTCCACCTCTGGAGCACTGGGGCAAACATTTACTGTATGGTAATGTTCGCTTACTCACCCATATATCGTTGTTGTCGGGTGGCAACCTTGTATGTCCAAAACCGTTTATATTTATCTTTTTAAAAATGATTAAAAATTGTGAAAATAGCCGATCTACAAGCACACAACGCCTCAATGATGTAGATCTGCTATTTTCACTAGTTTTGTGCGACAGTCTTGTATGATGAAGCAGGGCTTTACTTTACGAAAAAACATAAAAATTTGAAACTAGGAGATACAAGGTTTCTGCCCGACAGTGACGATTATACAGTATAAATTCAGAGTAACACACTGGCTTGTAGATAAACACACATGAACACACATGCGTGCACGCACACTCACCGCAAAATGGAATAAGCCTGAAAGGTGTTGGTAGACTTTGACTTTCCATAAATTAGTAAATATGAAAGTGTGGTGGGATATGATGTTGAGTGTTAGATTTATTCTTCTGGTTTATCACTCTTAAAACCTCCCCACAGAGGGACCATTGCGGAAAGATATAGGTGAAGCCAAATTCTTCTCAACTTCTTAAGCATTAAAAGGCTTTAGCAGACCACATCAGACAATCTGTTAAATGCATTTAAGGGGAAGGGATCCAGCAGATGACGGGACAGCTCTTACATGGTCTGCCCATTATCATTTTGCATACACGAAAAAAGATGAGGTGTGATAATTGATCTCTCATGTACTTCGGCTCACTCTCTCTCACGACACTATCAACCCAGCGAAGTTTCAAGGCAAGAACACACTGGTGGGGCGCACGCAAAGCACTCTCAACGCAGCATCACTTTAAGGTTACAGAAATGACACCACGAGAAGCACTTTGAAGTGAAGTAAAATTATCCCTCATTTCTACCCCCACAAATGATTTATTAAGGGGTAAAAGGGGGAAGAGAGGAAAGGAAAGGGCAGACGAAGGAGAGAGAAGGACAAACACATTCCCCGCACATATTCTCTTCATTACGAGTGAGGGGGGAGCCGATCATTCAATTACTGGCTGCCGTCACAGGCTAATATTCCTGCCTGTCAGGGCCCATTCTGGCTCAGTTTTGGTCAGAGTTCTTCTGATGGACCTCATTTCCTGTTAAACAGAACCAGAAGGTGCTGTGAAAATGGCGACACCTGATCCTGTGTCCAGGAGACAGGAAATGCTCCGGCAAGTCCCAGAGCCTGCCAAGACACACTCCACACCTTCCCCTGCATGCATAAGTCCCTGGTGGGTGGGGAATCAGCAAGGTAGGGTTTTTAGGTGGGGTTTATGGGACCCAGGGTTGGCCTGAATGGTGCGAAGGGGCGGGGAGTTGAACTGTATAGTGTATATTGCTGGGCATGTTTGCAGGCCAACAGTTTGTCTTGACTTTATAGAGTTTATATATTATATTATAATGAGACCAGCTTTGGGAGATATATATGAATGCTGCGGAAACAAACACTTAAAGATAATGCTCATATTCACAATGGCAATATATAGTTTGTAAACAAGGTATGGAGGCTTTGTATTATTATTGGTTATTCTCTTTGATGTTCAGTGAACATAAGAAGGAGAAGAAGAGAGAAAAAAAAGGAAGAAAAAAGAGAAGAAACTAGAAGCAGTGCACTTCCGAGCACAGGTCTCCACCAGGCCAGGCGTCCTGGTGGCGCTATAACAGGCCAATGTGAAAAAGGTAGCATTTGTTCCTTGACCTAGTGGGAATATGTGTGGCAAATTTCACGCTAACCGCAAGCTGCGTTGATGATTTGAGGCATTTTGTTCAAAAACAGATCAATCCTGCAAACTTTGGAAGCCAATATTAGCCAATTAGGATGGAATATGAAATATCAGACGGATTGGACTTGATCACATGATTATAGAGATACTGTGTACTGATTTGCATGATTTTTGGATAAAATCTCATGGAATAAATTCTGGAAAAATTGTGTTTTACATAAGTCGGTCTCCTGGTGGCGCTATAAAAGGCTGATGTGAAATGCAGGGAAAGGGTTTTTCCTTGGCCTCTAGGGAGTGCGCTTACAATGTTTGAAACTGATCGGTGGAGTTATAGGTAAAACCACAAATCGGCCTGTTATAGCGCCACCATGAGGCTGATTTAAAAAAAAGTAAGTGGCATTTCTTCCTCGGCCTAGTGGGAACGTGTGTGCGATTTCATGATAATTGCACTTTGCGTTTGTGATTTGAGGCATTTTGTTCAAAACGGCTCAATCCTACAAACTTTGGAAGCCAATCTTAGCCAATCAGGATGGAATATGCAAAATCGGACATATCCATGTCGATCACATGACTGTCGAGATACTGCCTACCGATTTGAAGGATTTTTGGACAAAATCTGTAAGAGTTGTGTACAGAAATGTGTTTTGTGAACATCGGCCTCATGGTGGAGCTAGAACAGGCCCATTTGAAAAATGTGGGTCAGAGGTTCTGAATTGGCATCCAGGGAGTGTGTGTGCTCATTTTGGCAGTGACCGGGCCAACGCCGACTGAGATTAGGTGGTAACAAACTGCGAGGACGCACGGACGGATGCACGCACGGACGGACGGACGGACGGACGGATGGAGACGAAAACATACTCTCCCCCATGCCTTCGGCTGGTGGAGACAAAAAAGAGAAAAAGAAATGGGCATGTGCAGGTGGTGTGTGTGTGAATGTGAATGTCTTTGTGTCTTTGTGTATTGTATGTAGAAAAATAACAATACAATATATTCAAAATAATAATAATGAGACCTCCATTTGTCACACTTACAATGCTAGGATAAACCTGGCAAGTTTTTACAATAATTGTAGAGCACCAACCTCTGGCAAGGTGGCAGTTATTCTAGAAGGTGTTACAATACTTCTCGCGCCACATGGCCTTTTGGCTAATTTAACTTCATGATACATTCACTTTAGACTAAAGAGTATTTGGTACTGTATGTTTTAAAAACAATAACACGTCCATTGAGCTCGCAATTATATTGTGGAACCAAGTCCCACCTGTCTTTATCTATGCAAGGTATTTAAGTCCCACTGTTACACAGTTGAACTTAAATACCAACTCAAAATTGAAGCATTTATTAGATTTCTATCATTGGTGATATACAATATCTCATTCACGTAAGAATAAACAGTTACCAAGAACAAAATGATGGCGGAGCAGATGCTACATTGAATTCCTGGAGGTATATGGAATTCAATTTAGGCTGGAACGATTTAGCAAGGTATTCGGCACCCTCGGTTGAAGGGGAAAGAAACTGGATAAATTGAACACGATTTGATCAAATATGCCCATGATTCGAGCATCCATCCTCTGCAAAGTTTTACTAAGGGGCATAAGGGACATAAGGGGCAGGCAGAATTAGCTGCAGGGTGGGTGTTTGAGTTCAGCATGCAATTCATGAGTTTCTATCCATTAGTGGAAAGGACATTTTTGCAATGTCAGAATCACCATCCTAGCACTAAAAGCTCGCCCGCTGTCTAGTCGGCGGCCTGGCCAACTCGGGAACGATGTAAATAGGGAATGAATGCCCGCCCTTTAATGGAAACCCCATTATACCTGTTGTCATAGGACCCGTTTTGACCATCTGTTTGCTTGTGTACATTTATGCCCATATATGGAGATATCTGTCTGTCTGCGTCCATTTTATGCTGATATATGGAGATCCCTGTATTTGACTGACGGGCTGCCGAGCATCTAGTCGAGGACAGGCCGACTCGGGAACGATGTAAATAGGGAATGAATGCCCCACCCTTTAATGCAAACCCCATTATACCTGTTGTCATACGACCTGTTTTGACCATCTGTTTGCTTGTGTCCATTTATGCCCATATATGGAGATATCTGTCTGTCTGCGTCCATGTTATGCCCATATATGGAGATCTCTGTATCTGTCTTCTGTGTCCCTTTTATGCCCATATATGGAGATCTCTGCCCTTCGGGCGGCCAAGCGTCTAGTCGGTGCCGGCCTACTCGGGAACGATGTAAATAGGGAATGAATGCCCCACCCTTTAATGCAAACCCCATTATACCTGTTGTCATAGGACCCGTTTTGACCATCTGTTTGCCTGTGTCCATGTATGCCCATACTGTATATGGAGATATCATGCCCATATATGGAGATATCTGTCTGTCTGCGTCCATTTTATGCCCATATATGGAGATCTCTGCCCTTCGGGCTGCCAATCGCCTAGTCGGGGACCGGCCTACTCAGGAACGATGTAAATGGGAATGAATGCCCCACTCTTTAACGCAAACCCCATTTATCTGTTTGCCTGTGTCCATTTATGCCCATATATGGAGATATATTTCTGTCTGCGTCCATTTTATGCCCATATATGGATATCTCTGTATCTGTCTGTCTAAGGACCCTGCAATAATACACAGCCTGCTTGCTTTGCCACCCGTGGGGAATGATGCCCCTCCGGTTGTTAGGCAATACCCATCATACCTGTTGTTTGGTTATTGCCTAGCGGACATCAGCGCATACAGAGAATCCAAACCTTTCACGCCGGTTCCGGAAAATAGGGTATAGGGTGGGGTCGAGGCCAGGCACTGCACTCCCACTGCACTGAATTTGAAGCCGGTGGGAAGAACGGTACGTGATGTCAGAGTCTTTTATGAAGTGATGTCACAATGAGTCAGCGCTTGCGCCGATTTCCTCCGCAACAGCCTAATGTCAACAATCATCTCGGCATACGGAGATTCCGAACGTTTCGCGCCGGTTCGGGAAAACCGCACATCGGGTCGGGCCGAGGCCCGGCACTGCACTCCGGCCGCGCCGTGGAACACACGTGCCAAATCTGAAGCCGGTGGGACGAACGGTTCTCGAGATACGCGGATTACATTCACACACACATGCACGCAGAGACTTCTCGCATTTATTGTAAGATGTTGTTATTAAAGGCATTATAGAGACCTGGTCTCTATACTGCCTCCCCCTGGCCAACTGATGGTGGGGAAAGGAACTGGTTGGAATAACGTGTTCCTTCTACGCGCTATGTCCTACCTGCTCACTCCTCATGTACTGAGGAAGCATGAGCTCAGTTCGGGGCCCTCCCGAGGTTGGCAGAGGGAAGGTAGTGCCCAGGATTACAGCTTAGGCAATTGGCACTGGGTGAAAAATGGGTTACAAAATCGTGGGATAAAAATGTAATATGTACCGGTAGCTCTACAAAGCGGATAGGGATTTGAAAATGCCGGTTTTATATAATACCTGTATAGTACACAACAAGTAACAATATATAACCTTGAACCCGCTGTTCTAGCTACTTTGTAACATACTTATTTCCTTACTGTAATTACTGACTGACTAGAAGGACCACTTACCCTGTTGGTTGAATGGAGTTCATAGCGCTATTCTGACCTTGCACTAGGTGCTTTCTATTGAAAACAGGAACAGGCACACATGGACAAGCATACCAAACTAATTTGATAGACATTTTCAGATGGCCGCATTCAACTCTTAAGGCCCATTTTTTTTACTTAACATTAAGTAGGTGTACAGATATAAACAGAGTCTTCAGTCCTTTTCCTGTCCATTATCCATCTCTCTGCACATTTTCTGAAAGCTTGTGGATAAACACAGAGGTACTACCAGAAACCGCCCCGATTTCCACTTTCTCGCATCAACAAGAGTGAAACATGCAACTTGAGAAATATGGTGGCGAAACCTTTTGAGGAGAGGTTTGCAAGTTGGTGAGAACTTTTTAACACTTGAGGTTCGTAGCAGCCGTCACACCTACAGTATGAGTTCGGTACGCTACGCGGCCCTCACACCTAGGTTTACTTACACCACCCATCCGACCGACCACATTTGACTCCATATATGTGCATCTCCATATGTGCATTTGATGGGGCCCCTGGGGCCCCTTCTACTGTGTGAGACATCAGTGCATATTGAAAATACTCTATCCTGATTGGAGGAAAACCTGTCACCCAACAGTTTTGGTGGAGCAACTGAAACTGCTTTTTTCTCCTCACAGGGGATGAAGTCCAAATATGGACCAAACACTATATTAGTACTATCAGAACATAGACCATTTTTATTATTATTTAAATTAAGGAAACACTAATCCACAAGTCAAATAACCTGTTTTTACAATCTTATAGTTTGATCTTAAATCACCCATCATTTTCCCTGACAAACAAGATCAAGTTAGCTTGACTTGTCCTCAAGGCTGGGCCAACATGAATAATCTTTGACATTAAAAAAGGAAGAAGCCATTTATTGTGGCTGTAGGTGAAGGGATAGGCTACATGTGTGGGGAAGGATAACAGGGAATGCCTCTATTGGGATGTAATGTGGATAGGGGGATTCTGTGGCTTTCAAGCTTGGCGATGAGATTCCTGCTCTTTACGGTCGTCTGAGTGAGTTCACCAGACTGCCTGTCAGGGGTTACTGTAGGTCTAGCCCCTGACAGCAGAGAACTCGGCTCATGTGCAAAACAGCCCTGCTTAGCCAGACCTTTCACTGACTTAGCCACAAATGTATCCAGTATGTCCACACTATCTGCTGGTGACATGTTGTAATTTGTAACTTCAATGACGTTCGGATCAGTTTACACACAGTTTGACATGTTCCGAAAACCTCAAAAGGTTTCCTATCTCATGACTCTCTCGTGCTTGGCTTAGGGTTAAAAATATGTTACAATTTCTCATAATAATAATTATTGTGAGGCACCTCTTCGTGCGTGCGTGCGTGCGTGCGTGCGTGCGTGCGTGCGTGGGTGCGTGCGTGTGCGAGCGTGTGCGAGCGCGTGTGAATGATAGACCATGGGGTTGTTTCACTGTCACACTTTCTAATTTTGTGACGTGTAAGGGTGTGTATTAATGTGACAGAGGTGACTCTCCACTGTTGGCTAAGCTGGCAGCCTGACACCCTGACCAGTACAGCGTAGGATTGAATCGCATGCTGGGACGTGTGGTGCTGTGGTTTCCCTTCCAGCTTCTGCTCCTCATTTTCTGCCTTTCTGGTCTCAATAGTCAGTGCCAGCTTCAAGCCAAACAGCCATTACAGATATGGTTCTCATTTAAGACAATGCCCGCGATTACATAGTAATGCTTTGCAAAACCATAGCTTTTTGTAGTCGCTTTGACTAGAGTTGTCTAACATTTGCACCATTTATTCCCTGCAAATGTTGAAAGCTGATCCTAAAGAGCTTTGGAAACCCCACCAAGCCATTAGTGTGACAAAGCAAGGCCTCAAACCTCAGCGTGGCATCACCACCCACCCAGTTAGAGTCCTACTCTCCAAACAGGGCCTGTGATATTCTATCCAACAAAACTGCAGCATGTCTGTAGGCGAAAGAGAGAGAGAGTAATGCTGTGGTATGCCAGTAGCCATTTAAGGTATATGAACAAAGTTTGCAGGACAAGGGAGGCCCTAGGAAGCTGTCAATCAGTTCCACCCCTGTACTGAAATGACAGAGAGAGGGGCATTGAGGATGATAATTAAATATAGGCCCCAGATTGGTGAGGTGGGCCCTATACCTTGAGGCAGAGACAGCATGGGTTTCAGAGATCAGCTTGCCCAGGGCCTGTGTTGGACTCAGGCACTAACCCAATTTCACACTCTCTGACTGGGCCTGGCCTGTTTCAATGCTGCATTTGAGTGTGGGTGCCATCTGGTCCAGGCCTGTGAAGGAAATGGCCTGGCTTTTCACACTGATCGGATTAGGGTGTTTTTAATTCATTCGGGATGTGCCCTTGCGTGTTAATTGGCTCAACATGGCTGATGAATCAAGCCTATTGCTGGAGACAGGATGGCCCCTTCCTAAAACTCTTCAAAAGTTTTGTACTGCTCAGCAACCAGTTACCTATAATGCCTTTTTCAAGGGGTTTCATTACATATATGTTCCTTTTAATCCATTCAGGGGCTTTTCAAAGTGAAAATTGGAATGATTGGTATGAGTTCACATTCATCTCCTATTATCTCTGACTATAAATATATATGATTCTTACATAAAAACGAACAATGGAAATGTACAAAACAAAGTAACTGTTTTATGGATGTGTGTTTTAAACAGCTTGCCCTGATTTTCAATTTGCGTTGTTATGCCCACAAAATGCAAATAAGAAAGAACTACCCTAAAAAGTGACAGGAGGGGCCTCAAAATGGTCACACCAATGAAAAGAAATACAAAGATAACAGCACTTCACAAATCAAAAGAGCAAATCAGAAAACTGAGCTAGACACAAAGCCAATACCAACGTTTCAGAAAACATAAATGGTAGGAACAAAGTCTTATTGCTATGGAAGTGGATTAGGGCCACATCTCAGAATTCTTAGATTATAGTCAAAATTCTCAGTATTCTGTTCTCTTCTTGGTTGGAGCATCGCTATGATCGATATGCCCGAAACTGAAGGTTTTGTGGTGCAAAAACTAAGTGTGATTAAAATGCGTAATTTTTTTTAATCGCGTTAATTTTCTGTAATTAATTAATCGCAATTAATCAGTTAAAGTCCCAGCCCTAATATATATATATATATATATATATATATATATATATATATATATATACACACAGCAGACCTCAGTACATCAGACTGAAGGCCTTTGTGCACAAATACCAGCACTACTGACTTCCGCTTCAACTATAATGGGTTTCTTTAGCTTATTGTTTTATGTAAAGCATATTGAATTGCCTTGTTGAATTCTAAGAATAGAGTATAATATCTGTAATCCACACAGTGGATCTCAATGTGGGGTTCAGGGACCATCAGGGTTCTATGAGGTTCTGTAACTCTGAGAGTGTCCATGAAATTAAAATGTCTGAGAACCACGGCACCAGACCATGGTCCACCTGCACCACAACGACCAACAGAACACACACTGACACCAACACAGACACACTTATACTGTAGTAAGATGCTGTTAACTATGACGTGTGCATGCATTTACATGCAGTGCACCCACCCCACATGCACACACACACACACACACACACACACACACACACACACACACACACACACACACACACACACACACACACACACACAGAGAGAGAGAGGTCGCAATTAGCAACACATGCCCCATGCACATGGGACAGACATTCTTCATTTAAAGCTTACGAAAAATTACATGTCAATGTGACAACATAACCCACGCACCTATGACGCATGTGTGCCATGCATGTGCGAGCAGACAGAGAGGGACAGAGCCACTGTTTTGTTTCCTGCGAGAGAGAGAGAGACATGCACACTATTTCTACACCCCTCCCAGTTCATAAATTCAACTGCTCTGATTAATAAACGCATTCTTTGATTTAGAAAAAGTAGCCCTATGTTGTTATTTATTTCTGCGGTTATTGCATGGTTCAACACATATTTTTTTTTATTTCACAAAGGTCAGTCACTTCATCCTGGCCTAGTGGGATTAAAACTCAATTTCTAACACTGGCAGACAATTTTCTGATATGCCTACGCATTGGAAATTTAGCGGTTAGTGTACTTTTACTGTGTTGCATTATTAGCTGTGTGTATTGTTGGCGGTCAGTGCATAGAATTGCTTTTATGAACATTGTCCTCTATGGTTGTTACAGTTGATCAAATTCCCAACCCTAAACCTCACCTGAGCTACTGCAGCTACTGCACCAGATGATGTAAGTATTATGCCTCCTACTTGATTATGCTGTCAAAAAGAACATTATGTTACATGCAATAATATACTTTCCAGCATTCAATGCTATGCCAAAAAAGTTGCATTTATTCTGCTACTCTATCTCTTTGTGCTCCCTTGCTCAAACAATGTCATAGGCAGACAGCTATAAGATCTAACATTAGCTACAACACTTAATCTAAAAACACATTATCTAGAGATTGTAATCAGGGCCCTGCCATAACATACTCAGTCACACAATTGCATCCAACAACGTGCTTTCTGGGTTGATACAATGCCACGGCACACACTATCTCTGCCAATATCACATTCTGCTATACCAGGTACATACATAGTATACACTGCCCTAGGTATACCACCTTTCAGAGATCTGTGCTCCGAGGGTTTGGCAGAATCACGGAACGTTTACACGGTAATATTTGGCGCTCCCGTTTTCATTTTGCACAAGATCGGGGGTTGTTGCAATTATCTGCACTACAATACTTCACCATATATTTAGTCCAGTAATTTTAGGCCAAAATTAGGCTAAACCTAAAACAAATTGCAATAGTAGCAAACTCAACTGATTTTGTATCCTCAATATGTCCTTAGTGAGAGAAAAAACGTCCCAAGGAATCCCATCAGGGGAAAGTTTTGAAAACAACATACCTACCTTCACCACTTACTATACACTACACTGTAACGGAAAATATGACTCCCAGAAAATCTGCTTTAAGTGGGATGTGAGGGGTCAAACTAGGGGTTTTTAATTATTCTGAATCCATTGCAAGCATTTGTTTTGCACGAAAAACATTCCTTGGGCAAGAAATGGCCCCTCAAAACGATGGTTTAGTGATGAGTCATCAATTTTCACAGTCTTTTGGGGTCCGTTTTTAGCCCAAGGAATGTTTTTCATGCAAAACAAATGCTTGCAATGGATTCAGAATAATTAAAAACCCCTAGTTTGACCCCTCACATCCCACTTAAAGCAGATTTTTTGGGAGTCATATTTTCCTTTATAGTGTAGTCGTGTATAGTAAGCGAAGGTAGGTAGGTCGTTTTCAAAACTTTCCCCTGATGGGATTCCTTGGGACTTTTTTTCCCTCACTAAGGACATAATGAGGATACAGAATCAGTTGAGTTTGCTACTATTGCAATTTGTTTTAGGTTTTTTCATATAATGACTGGACTAATTGCGCTTTGACGAAAAAAAGAGAAACAATTAAATGTAACAACATGTACATTCTGTAATGCAATCCAATTAAATGGTGAAAGCTGTGTTGTTTTCACTCGAATAAAAAAATGGCCGGTATGTGTGTCTCAAAGAATAGGTACGCTTCCTCCCAAGTCAGGTCAATTTGAAACCTCAGTTATGTAGAGAAACCTGATCAAAATCCATACCTGTGCGAGCTAGCGCAGGTGCTCTTCCACTTTGGAGGTTTGGCAACGTTGGTGGTTTTAAAAGGGAAGGTTGTGATTAACTGTACCCATGTGTGTCTGAAGTCACCATGAACGGCTACACTGTGATAGGGGTGAAGGCTGATTTAAGCAGTCACACCTGGTCTGTATCCAAATTAATTGGACTCTGAGTTGGGTGAGTCTGTACACCTGTTTGTGCATCGATCTATGATAAATAAGTCATCCCCACACACACTCAAGAGAAAGCCTCATAACCACATACATGTGCTCTGGCTTGTACCATCTTGCCAGTCTCTACAATAAATAAATGTGTTATCTACCTGTGTCTGGATCCAAATCCAGAGCTCAAATCTTTGCTACAATGGCCAGTGTTACTACTGGCTTTTACAGTAAGGGCCAGTGTATCTTTCGTTCGCATGACTAATGCAAAACACAATATTATGCAAAGCTCAAGGACGTTAAAATTTGTTAAAACGTTAACGTTAAAAGTCTAAAAGTCTGACGGCCGAATGCTGAAACAATGCCCACATTTGTAGATGACTGACATCACTGATATGTCTGGGTTCTACAACATTACTTCTGAGACTGTCCTACATTCAATTGCTCATATACTGTGCACCACCATCCATATTTTATACTTTCAAAAACAGCCAGTCTACAAGCTCACATCACGAGTTGCATCGCAACTCCCAAAATATATATATATATATATTATGATATATGCCAATGCCATCACCAGGAATACTGGTCCCTCATTGCCTGTAAATGATGACGTTGCCAGAGATGCTGGTCCCTGATTGGGCTACGGTCTTAAACAAGAGAGGACACCGACATACATCCATACATACCGGTATACATACATACATACATACATACATACATACATACATACATACCCAGCCGATCGCAGTACTTGCATCCTCTGCTTGCGCAAGTAACACGTTTTCCCTTGGATTCCTTGGATCATTACAGAACTCCCTATATAAGCCACGTCCTTATCCACCTGACAAGTTGCATTCTCTTTGCAAAACACAATTTTTGCTACTACTCATGTGATTTTGTCCAAACCTCACGCAAATTGGTACACATTATCTCTGTAATCCTCAGTGTTTAATTAATTATAAAGAAAATCTATTAGAATTATTTTCCATTGATTTGTTCATATATAATAAAGATCTATAGAATAATAGCTATGAAAATAATTTGTAGATCCAGCCCTAATAGTTTTAACACTATAACGAGGAGATAGAAATGTGAACCATATGTGATAATAATATCAATAATTTATTGTAGCCTTGATCAACATAGTCCATTTGGCCTTTCTAGTGGTAGAATTTGTACAATTTGGAACTATTGGGACTGCTTAATTTGGCCAAAATGTCCCTTCATTTGAACGTAATATTCTCAAAACACAATAATCTTTTCAGATTCTAGTCCGCTGTAGCTCACTCAAAGCAAGTCATTAGACAGTAAATACCAAAACACACAAACATGAATCAAAAGCATTGTATTTTTGCTCATACTTTTTTTTTAATGTATCACAATGAGCAAGAAACATACTTGATGAAATATTTTCAAAGGAGTATATTCAATTACCATCTACAATCAACTTAACTAGGACAACAAGGTTTTGTGACAAAAGTTTCTTTAAAAGTCTGAAGTTCCATGTGGTTTATGTATGTTAGTTTCCATGTAATTTGGTACAGTTTGGAAATCTTCATCATATAATTACAGTAACAAAAAAGCTAACAAGACTACAGTATAGAAAAGACATCAAGAACAACATTTTTGGTTTAACTTGCTCTTTTTTGTACATTGCAAGGCTGTTTTTTTTCTACCCTCGGTTGGGCTGCCTGGAGCCACAGAGCCATGCTTGTGAGGCTCGGAGGAGGAATAATTCAAGGAAACAAAAAGGAAAATAAAATGCATAAAAAAACATTGTGGCACCAGAAGTCACAAAAGGAACAGAGAGCTCCAAGTAACAGTTCATCTTTGAAATTGGAGCAAATGGTTGTTTGGTTGTTTGTTAGTTTGGTTGTTAATTTTGGTTGATACGCTTTTTTTAAGAGTGTAACTGCCTCTCTAAGAATGACAGCGTCAAGAACCCTTCCCCTTTTCTCTGTTATTCATTTCACTTCTTAGATGATGTAATGAACAGAGCAGGGTGAGCCGCCGTCTGACTGGAGAGCTTTACTTGTCAATCAGGGAGACAAGTCGAAGGAAATGAAACAGGTAGCAACAACGTGAACTGGGAGAAATGAAGTAAGCATCTCTGTCCATCCTTTCCTGAAATGTGGAAAACGTCCATCAAAGAGCAGAAGCAGACGCAGAGCTGGAGAAACAAAGAGAGCAAGACAGAGAAGGGAGGAGGAGGCAGCTGTAGCCACTTAAGTTCAGTTTCATCCAAAGACCTTTCTCTCTGTGTCACACATGTCCATTGGTTCCAGAGTCTGTTCTCATTACAGAGTTGTCAGTAATCAAATAAGGAGGTGATATTAAAGCTGTGTTGAGCCTGCCTTTGGCTCCCATGCCCAGTTTTGGTGTGTGCCCACAGCCTCTCATGTCCTCTTAACAACATCTCCAACGTTTCCCAGAGTTTTTTTTTTCTTTCTTTTTTCTTTTCATTCCTTCTTCATCGCAAAACAAAAAAAGTTGATGTCTTGTTTTAAATATATCTATATCTGTATACAGGTACACGTCCATTTTCACAGTGGGCAAAAGATGACCTCGACAGCAAAACCTTGTCTATCTCTCTTTGTAAATGTCCATTAAAATCAAGTAACGTTATCCCAATGTGAGCCAGTGGATCCATTTATCCACTGTCGCCTATCGTGCCACAATAAAATATACACTTATCTGGGGCACAAATCGTATTTTTTTTTTTCTTTTTCTTTTTTTTTTTTTCATTTTTCTTTTTGTTTCAACTGCATAAAGCTTTGGCCACATTCATATTCAATCAAAGTAAAAACTGCTCAGTGCTTCGGTATCGTCATTCTCCTCAATTTTTGATTATTGTTATCTTTAAAATTTGATTTTCCAAAATTTCAGGTATCATAATCCAGCTTTGTGGTTCAGTTCATTTTGGTGTGTTAAGTATATTATAAAATAAAATGCCAAAAATGTGTAATTGATGCTGGCTCTTATGAAACACACACACAAACATACAAACTCACATACAGTCCATGCTGGCTGAATCTGATGTAGAGACCTTGACTTTGTCCTCCACAACAGAGCCCAAACAAAGAGTACACTTTGGAAATAAGAGATCAAACAGTGTCATAAAGACAACAAATATAAAGAACATTATCACACCATAAAGTGGCCAGGTCATAAAATAAAGTTTTGTTGTTTTTTTGTTTCGTTTTTTCTCTCTTCAATTTCAGCGATTCAAATTAAAGCTAGTGTTAATTTATATGAAAAAGTAATATACAGAAACTAAAATAACATACAAATACTTATAAGAAAATAATAATAATAATACATGTCTGACACATTATTTGAAAATCAAATTAAAGCAAATGTATCCAAGAAAAAACTGTACAACATTAGAATTCTCAAAAATAAGAACATACATATGAACAATATTCAGGACTTTAGAGAAGTGGCAAGCTTGCAGACCAAATCAATCGAATTTCAACAGCATGCTGAAGTATTAACACCAAATCACATTGCTCTGCAAGACGTAGCACTTTTAACACACTTTCGAGATTGCGCATTTTATTTATTAGGGCAAATACACTTGCTATACACTAGTGGCCGAAAAGCAGTTCTTCACAAATTTAAATATGTTGGTTTTGGTATAAAGAAATTAAATAAACATTTTGTGTATCAGTTATCTATGAGGGGTGGGGGTATCTAAGCACATCCATTTCCACTGCAATAAGATGGATTGGGTGACTTCTTTGGACATGAAAGCGTGACATACCTCTTAACTAGTTGAAACCAAGGGACATCTTCAAAAAAACCTCCTGCTTTTTCCAGACATAATGCTTTGGAATGAAGATGTCCCTTAAAACCTGTAATCAATGTTGTGCATGAAAGTGGCACCCTTCAGACACCTTGGGAAAATCACAACTGGATTTCCCAGGAAGAGGGCATACCGCTCCTTAGCAAAACAACCATTATTTCCTTCTGAGACTAGTTGTAAGTTGAGAGGCAATATGACACTAAACCTATGAGACGCATCAGTACCAGATGTATTATATACATTTTTTGGTAACCACTATTACTTGCTTAACAAGTGAGCAACAACCTTGACTGGATGGAGGGATTCTCAGCAATGTTCCATGCCAGCACAAAATGACATATCCAGGTCACTTTGTTTAGCAACCCATGATGCTAAATTTACACAACAGCTTACAGTCACTTTAGAAATGAGAAAAAATATGACAATTTAAAGCAAATAAAATGAAATAGAATCAGTCCTTGCTTAAGAAAAAATCCATTGTGATATTTGGAATGCACTGTTCTTTACAAACGTTATAGATCATTGGCTTTAAACATTGGTCTGTTCAAAAGAAAATCGGCAAAATGTCCTTTGGAACATATATTCACAGTCTTCAAAGTTCCGTTTTTGCAACAAGAAAAAAAAAAGGTGTCGCAGAGGCAGGAAAATGGTTTATTGTTTGTTTTTAGTTAAAGCTTAGCCAAAAGCAAAATGAGCATGCATCTACGTACTCTTTTTTCTTCTTTCAAAATTCTACATTAGCAGCAAAACGTATGTCCTCGAAGACCAGACCTTATACATTTTCTTAAAAAATGGACTTTTGAGTGTGACAGAAAAGTCAAACAAAGATTAATAACCTCTATCTTACAAACTGCAATGGCTCTGTAACGGTGCTACTCCACAATGCAAGGACAAGGGCCCTTTTTGGTTTTTGGTATTCTTGGTATTTACGTACAAAAGCCACCTGTTCGCTTGCAAAGAAGCAAAAACGGCAACTCTGATGCGTACTCCTTTATCTTTTAAAACTTTGTTTCCTTTCCTCTAAAAACAGCAACAAATTCTCAAGTATAAAGAAGCCTCTTTTCTCATCTTTATGCACCAATGGTGAAAGTGTTTAGTCTTTGGATTTTCTTTTTGTTTTAAAGCGTGAGAATTATTATTAGTATTCTTTTTTCATTTTCATTTATGACAATAACAAAAAGTCTAAATGAAAATAAAGTTGAAAAAGACTGTAGCCACACTACATGAAGAACTAAAGACCTGTTTCGTAGTGCACAAGGGGCCATACAACCTCCATATCTACAAATACAGGAGATGAGAGGAAAATAAGTGCGAAACAAGTAGAGTGAGAAATAGGAGTCAGACAGTGGTAAGTGCACAAAGGTAACACAAAATAAAATTAAAGATTTGTAACATTTCACCCCAGATCTTTGTTTATTTTTGGTTAGTGTTGCACCAACCAAACCATAAAACTAAAATAATTTCTAGAGGATCCTGCCTTGTCAGAGAGGGGCATTTGGGTGAATGTTTGTCAAGAAGCTGAGAATAAGACAGAAATAAAGTTTAGATAAGTTAGCTGTCCATAATCTAGTCTAATCGGAATGACTAAGACAACATCAAATGAAGCGTCTTAAAGTTGGACGATACAAAAGCTAAATGTACACAAAGATTTTTCAGTCTACCATACTGTTTAAATTCAATTCCAATGCAACAATCTACTTAACACCAAAAATGTTCATAACTATCATAAATACAGAAAGTGTTTCTTTTTTTATATATATCAAAAATCTTTTTATCGTCCGTCAACATGTCTGCAATGCTCTCTTTGTCTGGGTGAAATAGGATTGCTAATTTACCCCCTTTAAGAGGATTCCAAATGTTAAAACCAGCAAATCAACTACCCTTTTTGAATGCCCAGAAACTAAGTTTTAATTATAATTTCATTAATTTTAAAACTTTCTGTCATTAAATCAATTTCCAAAAATAAAAAAATTAAAGAAATAAAAAATAAAATAAAAACAATGTTCTTCTCCTGGAACAAAAGGTGTAAAACATGGATTTCTGTAACAGAAAAACATCTGTGAGCTGTTGACCTGAGAATAAAATAGACATTACATTATTCTTTACTTTTGCAAGCCATTGGTATTTGAATGCTTAAATAGCAAGAAAACTGATAGACTATTCTCCCATACAGTACATACTGGCTTTTTGACTGTGCTATTACGGTAAGTAGAAATAATTATAAAACAAAGGGACACCTTGTTGACTTGTATTTTGTTGTAAGGGTTCTTGGGCCATTAATAAACTTTGAGGCAGTCCGTTGCCATACAGTACAGCGTTCCTCTATCATAACCCAAAACCTAACTGCAGTTTTCTTTTCTATTCTCACACCTTAGTATGAATGTATTTCAGTTGGAAAAAGAAGAGAAAAGAAAAAGAAAACCAGCATGTTGATATGGGAAAACAATCCACTAACATTTAAATTTTTGGTTACAAGCTTTGGAATTGCAGTTAGTCTTTACACATCTTTTTCTGAAATTGGTTTGTATACTTTTAAATGTATTTTAACATCGCTGCTTTTTGTATTTTTTACCATTTGTGTATTTTTTTTGTCTTTTGTGTTTTTTAAATATTGTCCATCACTGAAAGCTCTTTTACAATCTGATGGAGTCTGTTCCTACACTAGCAAGATTACTACTACAACTACTACTGTCTTTGAGACAGCTAGGCTGTTGCGGCTCCTCTGCCGTCCTGCCCAGCCTGTCCGCTGACTTCTGACTGCTGTCAGAGTCAGACTCGTCGGTAAAGACGTCTGTTGGTATCGAGGTCTGAACTCCTGAGGTGCTCAATGAACTTGAGGTAACCGTTGAAGGTGAGGACACTGGCGGAAAAGAGGAGGAAGTGGAGGATGGGGGCGTGGCGTTGGGCTTTCCAGATAAAGCTCTGGAGAAAGGGGCCTGGGGCCAGGGTTTTCCGGCAGCTGTGGTGTTGACCGGGGCGGTAGAGGATGAGCACAGGGACGAGGAGACGGCAGAGGATGGCATGGCGGCTGATGATGCTGGCGGGGGAGGGGGGCTGCTGATGGGATGAGTGGCAGACTGCGAGGTAGATGCGGTGTTAGGACTGGGGAAACAGGCTGAAGAGTGAGGTAATAAACTAGTAGCGTGCTCTTTGGCATTTCTGGCTGATCGCTTGATTGTTCTGTGTTTGTGCAAGGCCGACTCCAGGTGTTGACTGAGTGCTTTCTCCCCATCCAACGTGGTGTCGCAGGCCAGGCAGTCGTAGAGACTTCCAGCCCCGGCACCGCCGCCACTGGGGACACGCAGCAACATCTCTTGCAGGTTTGCCACAGACTGACCGAAAAAGCAGATAGATTTAAGGTGGGTAATAGCCGCTTCTTCCTTGTTGAAAACTGCTTGACACTTGCGGCATGCCAGCTTATACTGCACTTTGGGGATGATGTACTGGTCTAGGTGGGGGTCCACAACTTTGCCACCCATCTCGTTCTGCTCAGAATGTAGTTTATTGTGGGAGGAGGAGGAGGTGGAGGAAGAGGTTTCACTATGGGGGTTGCCTTTATGCTCCTCTGATTTCACGTCTTTGGCAGATTCTTTGCGATCCCCCGAGGGTTGAGGAGGAACTGGAGTTTGACTCGCTTTGGGTTGCTGGATCTGCTGAAGCTGCCGCTGTTGCTGCTGCAGTGCCTCCTGCAAGCTCTGCTGATATTGCTGGTAATGCTGAAGCAGGGACCCAGGCGACAGGCCCATTAGTGCTTGTGACAATGTTGGGTTGTAGGGAAAGAGGCTCTCCATGCCATACATGGGTTGCAGGTAGCCCCCCTGTATCTGCGGGGCATAATACGGAGAAAAGCCAGGCATGAAGTAGGGGAGGAACTGACTCGTGAGCAGAGCTGTGGGATCTGATGCCAAAGCCGCCTGCAGGGCCTGAAGCTGAGCTGGGTCAACCACATACTCCATGCCAGGTGTTGGCATAGATGTAGCAGGTACGGCTGTGTCCGGTTTCTCCTTCTTGGCACTGGCAGCAGAAGTGGAAGGGGCTGGGGTACTTCCTGTTGAAGATGGGGTATGGGCCTTCTCTGCCTTCTCCTTGTGTTTCTCCTTCTCTCTTAACCTCTCAGCGCCACGCTCTTTGGGGTGATCGGGCCGGGAGCCTGTGTGGGATGTTGAAGAAGTGGATGTGGTGGTGACGGAGGTGGAGCTTGAATGGGACACAGATGAGCTGGTCTGAGACGGGCTGGATGAGACCAAGGACGATGAGGAGGGAGGTTTGTTGGGTAATCCAGATGTGGGGAGACTGGGTGAGGGAACACTGGCACCAGGAATGTTCAGCAGGTTTGGAGGTTTGGGGGAAGTTAAAGCTGGAAAACAGGGAAGAGTAGAATCATTAAATATTACAGGTGACATGTTTGTTTGTGCAACTTCAAGAAATAAATTATGATACAATTAGCTGTTGGCTGAAAACTGAGGTCTATTACTGACCTTTACGCAGATAGAAAAGCTTAATCAGAACAATAATTAGGTCAAGCTCAGATAATGTCCCCAAGGTCAAAGCGGCTTAAGTCTAGAGTGAACAATTAGTATTCACTCATTATCACTCGGTATTCACTAGTATTGACATTTAATATTCTCTCAGTGCAGTTGTGGCAGTTAAAGTAGACTGCAAAACCAATAGCACACTTCTCTATTTAGAGATCTTACTATTATAATTTGAGAGAGGTCCCGTTTTCGTTGTGCTGGGATGGCAAGCGCAGGAACACTCAAAATCAACTGGGTTTTTGACCACAATATTCTCCAGAGGCCTGGCCACGGTGTAGGCTATCATTCCCACCTTCAATAATGATGAATGATGAATAATGTCACTTTTTGCACAATTTTAGAAAAGGCGTTTTTGCATTTTCCCATTCAAGTCAATACTTTATAGAGTAACGTTTAGCAAATGAGGAAGCAGTAAAAACGTTATAGAGTAATCTTTAGCCAATGAGCAAGCAGCAAAAAACGATATAGAATAACTTTTAGCCAATGAAGAAAGACACTGCATAAAGGTGACTCCTCATTGGCTAAAAGTTCCTCCATAAAGTTGGAACAGAACAATAATGTGTTGCCATATAGTCACCCACACTAATAAAGATGCAATAAGTTACATTATACATTGTGTAAGTCCATTCAAGGTAGGGATACAGTATTTTCGGTGAAAACCCATTTGGAGTGCTCCTGCACTGACTGACAGTCCCCGGATAGAAAAAAAGGCTTGGCCTCTCCAATTACAGTATTATTAAGATAAAGATGTTTGCCATGCAGAAATTTTGGGGTTTTGGGGTTACAGAAAAGGTTACAGAAAAAGTCCATTGAATTAACTGCTAAACTCTGCTGCTAATATTTAACCATTTAACAAGCAAAACTAAGCTCCCAGTATCCTGTCAGCTTAGCTTTCTCAGTTACCACCAATAAAAGCATGAAGGCATTTCAATATTAATATCAATATTAGTATGTTTACTATTACTAAAAGTAAAACACTTTCAATTACTATTATATTATTTGTGTTTACTATATTTGCTCATTAAGTACATTTGCTATATTCATTAATATTACCATTAATAGAAATGGGGAGTGTTGATATTTTGAAAACATTAGACTGGAGGCAGTTTTCATTCTCTGATCAGTTGAATTCCCGAAGTACTGATAATGTATAACAGCTTGTAATTAGCCGTCATTAGCATATATACCGTATAATTTGGGTTCATATATTTGAGTTAAAAGCATAGTTTCGCTTTATAAGTCCTGCCCTTCAGAAAGTCAAATTTGTAACATCCACCAAGCCGTACCTGAATTAGATGAATTAAAGCTGGGAAGTGAGGGGCTGCCCATCCCTGACAAGAGGACAGGGGGGATCCCCTGCAGATTTGGATAGGCTGACTGTAGATTCAAAGCCTGCATTGCAGGGTTGTCGAACATGCCCTGCTGCATGGCTTGCTGCTGCGCCAGTCCCAGGACCTCATTGGCCTTCTTGATGCGGTCCATTTCTTGCTGGGCCATAAGTTGGCGAACGGTGGCTGGGTCAAAGTACTCTTTCTCCTTATCTAGCTGGCTCCCAATGGTATCCTTCACCTTATTGATGTGTTGCTGGGAGAAAATGTGATCGCGAACAGAGAGGCGGGCACTGTACTTGACACCGCACAATGTGCACTCAGTCTTCGGCCCCTCGTATGACGTTTGGTTTATTCCAAAGTGCTTGGCCATGCTAAGCTTGGCCTTCTTCTCCTTGGCACGAGCATTCTGAAACCACACCTGAACCACTCTCTTTGGAAGTCCAATGTCATTACCAAGTACCTCGCACTCTAGCATGGTGGGGGTCCTATAGTCATTAAAGCAGGACTTTAGCAATTTCAGCTGGAGGTTAGTCATCTGTGTTCTGAAGCGTTTCATGCCAGGACGGTCTCCACTGTCAATGCTCCTACTGCCTGAAGCACCAGGGCTTGGAGAACAGGGGTCAGCCATGCTGGAGGTCTCACTGTAGTCAATAATATTTTCATTTTCATAGTCCTTGGCATAATAGCTTGTTGCAGGGCTCACCAACCCTGAGGACATCTGGTCATCATTTTCAAGGAGGGGGACTGTGCCCCCAGACTTAGACAGGAAATCGCCACTGATTTGGTTGTGCTTTATATCAGCACTGTCAATGTCAGCATTGGCCTCATCACCAGTGGTTGTGTCTGTGATGGCTGTGTTCACAGAGGAACAGTCGTCATTATCGAGTTTACTCGGATCAAAGCTGAGGTTCACAGAGGACATAATTGGACTCTCAAAGTCCTCTATACCCTCAACTTTAATGGAAGATGGACTCAATAGGGCCCGGGGAGACAAATCCATGCTTTTGCTCACTGGTGACAGGGAGGAGCTTTGTCCGTCATTGTTAGTGGGGGCGAGTTGGGAGTAACTGGAGATATCCAGAGGATCCATTTTCAGTTGCAACCCTTCGTGCTCAGATAGCATTCCACTGAGTGCTAGATTGTAGCCTGCTCTTTTGGCCTCGTGCCAATGACGGGAGCGAATGTGCGCCTCAAGGGCGGTTTTTGCTTTGAAAAGAGCACGGCAGAATGGGCACCTACGGTGAGCCTGAGCTGGTCCTACTGCCCTGAACTGGCCCTTCCGCTCCCTGGCTCTTGTGTTTTGGAACCACACTTGCACTACTCTCTTTTTAAGCCCCACCTCATGAGCTATGTGGTCAAGCATCTTTCGTGTGGGGTTGGAATCTAACAGGTACTTCTGATATAAGATCTCCAGCTGCTCAGGTGTAATGGTAGTCCTGAGACGCTTATCTCTCTGTGGCTCTTCTCCACTGTTGGTGCTGTCGTTCTCTCCTGGGCTCGTGCCAGCCTTCTCCTCCAACTTCCTCTTCAAGGAGTTCATGGTGGAGGTGGGAGTGGATGGCGAAGTGGCAGAGCTGCTGGGAATCTGTGGCATGGCCCCTGAGAGGAGCTGGCTTGCCAAAAGCGGATTGCTGGGATCAAACAGCATGAAAGGCATGTCCATTGTGCGGTCCAGGAATTGAGGGTGAATGAACTGATTTTGCACAGAGAGGAAGTGTAATTGCTGGTGTTCCTGCCAGTGTTCAAAGGAGGGGAAGCCAACTTTGCACTGCTCACACTGGTATTGAATCATCTGCTGTGCCATCTGCTGTTGTTGACCAGAGGTCAAGTGTGGATTGAGGTTCATGTGGGAGCTTTGAGAGGAGGCCTGGCTTGTCTGAGACGCAGAGGGACCACATTGCTGCTGCTGTTGAGAGAAGGAAGGAGATGAATGCTTTATGGACTTTGAGACCGTTTGACTCTTCTCCTCTCTTTGAGGTCTATGATGCTGAGTTTCAGATTGGGGCTGATGAATAATTTCCTGTTTAATAGAAGCTTGGGTCTCTCTTGGATCAGCAGACATTTCTGGTAAATGTTTAGGTTTCTCGTCAAAGGAATTTGAGGTGTTGGCTGGTGATGCCTCTTCCTTCTCAGAAGACGAGAGGTGTGAGAAGGCTGACGTGGAGGGAGGGAGGGGGCAGAGGCTTGAGGAGGAAGGCATTGGAGTGTGACAGGAGGACCCAGAGGGGGTGTAGTATTCATGTGAAAGATCCATTGAATCTTCGTTTTGGCTGTCATACTGCCCATCGTCATCTTCATCTTTGTAACAAAGCTTCTTTTGGTGTTTTATTAGGTCAAATATACGCTGGAAAACCAGACTACATTTCTTGCACTGGTAATTCAGATTTGTGGTCCGAATATAGCGGTCATTCGACAGTTCTCGCCTCTCACCTTCTTTTGACCCATCGCCTTGGTTTTCATAATTCTTCCTGGCCTTCTGGCGAGCATTCTGGAACCAAACAACAATAACTCGAGTGGGGAGGCTCAGAAGGTTGGAGAGCTGCTCAAACTCATCATCTTTAGGATATGCATTTGCATCGAAAAAGTCTTGCAGCACTCTTAGCTGGTAGTCAGTGAACCTGGTTCTGGATGATCTCTTACTTCCATAGCACTCGTGTACATGTTTCGGGGGCTCAGGGGAAGGGGGCTTCGAGTCAATTTTGGTATCTTCTAGTGTAGTTATTGGTGGATTATTGAAATTGTATGGGGAGTCTTTGTTTCGCTGGCGCTCTTTGAACAGGGTGTTCCTGAACCAGTGCTTGATTACTTTTTGAGGCAGACCTGACTTGTCTGCCATTTCTTTGATCTGATCTTCATTGGGAGAGTTGTTAATGTCAAAGTATTGTCTCAGGACCCTAAGCTGGTCATCGGTGATCCGTGTCCGTGGCCTCTTGTTCTGCTGCTGCTGTAGCATGGCTGGCGTGAGCTGCTGTTGATAGAGCTGAGCCAGGTCTGAGGCTAGGCCTGACTCAACAGATTGCAGCTGCTGGGGGGTTAACTGAGAGGGCAGAGACTGGAGACCCATCGACTGCATCATGAGTGGAGAGAAGGCAAAATCCATTGGCATTGTTATCTGTGCCATGGAAACTTGGGGCTGTGGGGGCGGGGGTACAGTTGGAGGAGTATGCGAGGGAGCAGAGACAGGAATATTTGGAATATTTGGTGTCGGAGCCCTCTGGGGTGGAGGTGGAGGTAGAGGTGGAGGAGGTGGGGGAGGTGGAGGCGGGGGAGGAGCAGGCGCAGCCTCTGGTGTCGGGGGCCTCAGTGGATAGAGTTTATCGTACTGCTCTCTGTATTCCTTAGCAAATCTCTCAAGGGATCGAAATGGAAAGAAGGCCTGGTGGATATGCTCCTGGTGGCTCTTTAGAATGAGTATGTTTGAAAACAGCTTGCCACAGGCTTCACATTCTAGTTTCTCTAGCCCCTCAATAGGATCCACCACTCTTGTTATTCCACCTGGACCACTTGATCCTGTGGGTCCAGTCACGGTTGCTTTTTTCTGAGCTTTCTGCTTGTTTTCATTGTATTGAATCACTAACTCAAAGCCAAAATTCTCCAGGAGGGCTTTGGTTGCATTTCCACGAGCATCTGAGGCAATCCTCGGTGGCAGCAAGCCAGCATCATGATTTGCGTTGATTGAAGTCTGCGGTGTATCCTGCTTCTCTTTCGCCTTGTTGTCTGTAGAATCTTTAATGACATGTTCGTCGGTTTTCTCAGCTGTGTCTTTATCTCTTTGCATTTCCCTTTCTTTCTCATTGTGGGAGGAAGGAAGTCTCTGCTTCCTTTCAGCCTGCTGGAGGATAGAAGCACTTTGTTGCAGTAAGGCCATCTGACTCTGGGCCTGAGCCTGGGCCTGGGCATGTTGCTGCTGCTGCTGCTGCTGTTTCTGCTGCTGCTGCTGCTGTTGTTGTTGTTGATGCTGCTGCTGTTGTTGGTGTTGTTGTTGTTGTTGTTGCTGCTGTTGTTGTTGTTGTTGTTGTTGTTGTTGCTGCTGCTGCTGCTGCTGCTGTTGTTGCTGCTGCTGCTGCTGATGTTGCTGCTGCTGCTGCTGATGTTGCTGCTGCTGCTGCTGTTGCTGTTGATGCTGTTGCTGAAGGTGGTGATGCATCAGCTGCTGCTGCAGGCAGCTCTGCTGGGCCTGCTGGGCAGAGTTCTTTAAGTCCTCCAGCAGCGAAGAAGTGGACGAGCCAGCCAAGCTATTAATGTTTATCTCTGGGTTTAGCTGGAATTCTGCGCCAGGGATGTAGAAGGGGAAGAGCAACTGCTGTTGCAACTGCTGAGGGAGAAGAGCATCAGTTGTCATGGGGAAGTGCTGTAGAAGTGCTGGATTGAAGAGCTGTGATTGGATGAGGGCAGCCTGCTGTTGTAGCTCTTGCTGAAGCTGGGCTTGAGCTTGGGCTTGGGCCTGAGCCAGCTGCTGTTGCTGCTGGAGCTGCTGCTGCTGCTGCTGTCCCCTAGCGGACAACATATCAGCAAACTTCTTCTTTTTTGAATCGTGGTTCTCAGAGGGCGAGGGGTGGCAGCTCACTGAAGAGTTACCCAAGTTTTCAATGCTGTGAGATTGGGTCATGTGGTTGCTCCCATGAATGCTCTGTGTATTCTGAGACCCAGATGAGCTATGGTTGCTAGCGCTAGAAATTGAGTTAGTTGCTGGGCTTGGGCTGGATGTTGAAGTGCTGATACAAGATGCTCCGCCAGCCAGTCCAGAAGCACCCCCAGAGCTGGTGCTCCCTCCTGCTGCCTCAAGTTTGGCTGCCCGTGCTTTGGTCTGGTGTAGAACAGAGCGCATGTGTATTTCCAAGGTAGAACTCTGGCTATAAGCCACATTGCAAGTGCTGCACTTGAATGGCTTGTTGTCAGGGCTGCTGGTAGGCTCAGGCTGACCAGTGGTGGATTCCTGCAGGGCCCTCTTAACCTTGTGCAGGTGGGAAACAGAGTTATAGTGAACTAGAAGAATATTCTTCTGTGTGAAGGATTCTTTACACACAGTACATTTGAATGGACGAGATGGATCCAAAAACTTCTCCATAGTGAAGTTCGGGCCCTTTCTAAACGGCAGAGCACGTTTGGGTTCAGATCCAGAATCTTCCAGCAGCGAGCCAGAGTCACTGCCTGTCGGGCTTTGTTTTTCCTCTGGGTCACTTTCCTCTCCTTCCTTGTCATCCTCTACCAGGCCTGCATGCTCATCGCCAAGTGATGGGTCACCCAAGGCCATGAGGTCTCCATTCATCAACAAGCCCCCGTAAAGCTGCTGGATATCAGCTTCACTCAGCTCCAAGTGGCTAGTCTCCAAATGTTTCTTCAAGGCCTGTAGCGTCCTAAAGCTGCGTTGGCAGAGACAGCACATGGTCGCTGCTCTGATCACATGGTACTGGGAGTGGAGCTGCAGCTTCTCCACAGTCTTGAAGGCCAGACTGCACTGGTTGCAACGGTACTTGTAGACATGGCGATCCGAGACAGGCAACTGGGGCCTTTTGTTGTGAACCTCGTTGAAGTGCATCTGGAGGGAGTTGGATGACTTGAAGACTTGGTTACAGCCTTTCTTCCAACACAGGAACCCTGTGGCGTCCTCCCTCCCTGACGGATGATCCTCCAGAGGTGACTTACGAGCGTCACATATTTCGGTAGGAAGTGAAACTCCCTTCTCCGGCTCAGCATCAGATACATCTGTCAACAAATAAACCAGAAGGAAATAATATTTAAATATACATCTACTTTTGCAAAGGTGTTTGACAGAGCATATATTTCAGTTCACCTGATTCAATCTTGTTCTTTTCTCTTTTATGTAATAATTAAAATAGTGGCAGGTCTTTTGTTAAAGGCCGGATGACAGCCAAAGAAGTTTAACATTATGATACAGTAGGTCACGTGGTCTTTCTCCAAACAGTCTGAAAAGGAGGCGGGCCGTATCAGTTAGTAGTGAGTGTATACTTCGTCCGTCGTGCGGTGCCGCGCACAACGTGATGCGTTGTTGTTAGCTTTTGGTGCGGCTAGCACCGCACGGCTATTTTGTGTGTGTACATACACACACCCGCGCGCACACACCCGCGCGCGAAAGCACACACACACACAGGCTACACACACAGAGTGTATGAGCCACGGACCTCCTCTGCGGAGGAGGAGATCGCTGGACCCTCGTTCTAGGTCAGGTGCTCCAGTCAGGTTTAGGGGAAGAGACAGCAGGGTATGGCCGACAAAACCGTCTCAGGGACGGGGAGAAGCGTGTTGGACCCTCGTAACTAATCTCTGACACCTTTTTTGAAGAAGACTTGTATTTTTTTACCGGTAACCACTGATTTTATAGCGAATGCTGTATAATTTTTACCCCTAGAACTGATAGTTTTAAAGATGGTTTTGAAAGTCGGAAACACACCTCGGACAGCTTTTGTTGAGGCAGTTTCAAAAGATAATGATATGGATGCTCGACTCCGCCCCTCCCCCCCATATTAGCCCAATCAAATTAAGGTATTGCCGTTACTGTACAGAAAGTACTACTTTCAGTACAGTAACTACAATAAATTAATTTGATTGGGTAATTTAACATGGGGGTACATGACATCATTAAAAAAAATGGCTAATTTGATAGCCATAATTAGCTGTTTTGGCCATGTCACCCGACCTTCAAGTAAGGAACAATGTGATCATTAATTATTCTGATAACTGCAAGATACTGACCAGTGTGTTTCTTTGTATCCTCTGAGTTGGAGTTGGCTGTGGACTGAGGGGTGCTTTGGGCTTCTCTGTCTGGGCCAGGTACAGGAATAAACATACTGGCTGGCAGCACTTCAGTTGCTGTCACCTAGAAAACAAAACAAGGGAAGACTTGTGTTAATAATTGTCTCAATTCAAAATAAATAATCTTAAAAAAAAATACAATTCTAAAGAACTACTGTGTGCATTTACAAAATCCACATTTCAGTCAATCTCACACCACATAAAATGTTAAATAAATGTGAGTGTATTTTGTCCAATACTGTACACACACACACACACACACACACACACGCGCGCGCGCGCACACACACACACACACACACACACACACACACACACACACACACACTTAAATATATATATAATATAATAATATTACATTTTACTTTATTTGCAATCTCTGGAATTTGCACTTTGATCACTGCCTGTGTTTTGTCATGAGGCTGGTAAGTTCTGCTGCAGCCAATTAGTGAGATGGGCTGAAAGGTCTACCTTGGCCAACTGAAAAGCTTATTAGACAGCCTAATTAAATAATTCTTCCTTGAAGAAGGCCATCCCTTTCCAATGGAGACTGATGCATTGCTGGTAATCTAACTACTATCCATCTTATTTTAAGTCGGATCCAAAAGCACAGGGAGCTGTTTTTATAAATTAAATGAACGATGTTCCAAGTTAAGCAGAGGTGCAAAATGAGATGAGAAAGTAAGAAAAGCAGAAAGCAGAAAAGAAAAAACATATCGTTAATTGTTTCTACAACTTTAATGGGAACATTTCAAGGAGCAATTAATATTGATTTCAAATGGGCAAGAAGTGCTCAGGTTCTCTCTGCTCTCAAAAGGTTGAAGTCAATCATGTGTGAATGACAGCAATCTCCCTTTATCCTTGCAACCCCCACGCCAGGTTTCTTTCTGCTTCTCTCTCAGTTGGCCTCTTTTACCTCGAAAAAATTTGACAACTCATCAAATGCACTCATTAACTGACTCCTATTTAACAATAATGATTGGCTGAGATTGGAAAAGGCTGAGAGAGGGGCCTCTGTCTGCTTCACCTTCTTTCAATTAACTCCCCAAACAGAATAAATCAGCCTCACTCCCCATGATGCATTTCAATTCTCCCCCCACACACACAGACACAATCCCTTTCTATATTGTACATCCATGAGAAGATGGGTCACCTTAACCACATGAACCCTAGGGTAGATCACCTATTTCACATAAATGGAGCTAAAAATAAATGACACTATGCCTCTCATAATCAGCTAATTGCTTATAGAACATTTCTGCATGGACTTGAATGCGGTAGAGCAGTGTGATACTGAACACATACAATGCTATATAGCCTGTTATGTCATACCCAAATAGGGCCCATAACTACAGGGCAACAATGGCTCTGTATAGGGGCTTGAAGGTTAAGTGGAACAGTAAACACATTCCATTTCATCACTACGATTAGTGCAATCAGAAATGCACCAGAAAATATCCAGCCGTTTCCCTTCTTCCAGTTTGATTTGTCTTCCAAATGAAAAGTGGAAAATGAATGTGCCCGGCATAGAGAGCCACAAAAACAAAACATGGTGGTGATTTACATTACAAAGTGGACTGTTTCTCGACAACTGTTTCATTAGGCGATGAGAAGCAGGAGCAGAGAGTATCCCAAGGTCACTTTTAATTTGGACAGTCTAATTGGCAAACATAGTTCAAAATGGCTATCATCCAGCCAGACTCGGAATTAATGAAGCACAATTATTTTCATTACCCCTACAGTATCTTAGACAGACAGAAAATTAGACAGAGTGGGGGGAGAGAGACAGCGAGAGAGAGAGAGAGAGAGAGAGAGAGAGAGAGAGAGAGAGAGAGAGAGAGAGAGAGAGATGAGGTGCAAGAGAGAGAGAGGGAGAGCAAAGGGTGGATAAATGAAGGGTGAGACTGAGTGCGTCTTTATGCATGGATGGCATGAAATAAAAGTCACCTATTTCAGAATTTGACTCCTTTGCTAGACATACAGTATGAATGGGATAAAGTACATTTCCATCTACATTCACAAGTTATAAAAACAAATGCAGGCTTTAATGGGCATTATATTGCCTCTCCTGCTCTATCGTGTGCCTCTTGCAGTGGCTCAGTGCATTACTATCTCTATAAAAATAAAATAAATAAATTGAGCTTTCCTTCCATACTAATGTGGTTGCCATTTGCTTTCCTGTTTGGAAGGTAAGATGTCTAGTAGCAGACAGAACGCTGGGAACCTTTTATTGAGTGATCGCCCAGCCAGCTATTGAGCTCTGCGGGCTAGACAGGACAAACATCAACATTTGTTCAGTCATTTACAAGACAACAGGGCAAATACAGTTTCATTTCCCCTCGATGAGGATTAAAAGAAAGTAAGCGGTGTGTTCTGTCTGGGCAGAGAGGGCAGCCATGGTCTTGTAATGCATCACGGTTGGCATAAATCTATCTTTTGGAATGATAGTTAAACATCATAGGAGTCAGACTATGCACAAAAAAGCTCCTGGGTGTTAATTTAATGATGCATTTGTACATTCTCAGAGTTAACTGTAAGTAATTACTTAATAGATATTTGCTGTGTATAAGGAGAGTTGAGAGCATTCAGACAGTGATTTTTGCTTTGGGCGGTCACGCTTCTTAACCTTTCTGTAATAATCAATGAATTCATTTTTCACATGAGATTTGTATGTCTACAATACGAACTTTTTCTCTTGCCTGAAGTTGCATTTCATTAAAAGAAAGGACTGCTTATTTATTTTTTATTCGGCTGTAGCACCATTTTTTAAATATTTTCATATTGGTAGTATTTTGAATAGCACGTAAGTGATCAGAGTAATGATAAGAATTGAAATGGACCAACAAACTGACTGGGAGGTAAAATGTAAAACCAAATTATCTGTCCCCTTCTCCAGACTGACTATGATTATGACTGGGAAAAGGGCTCACCATTAGGGGCCATGCAGGAGAGGAGAATAATCTGGCAAACAACATCTAGCAGGCTCCGCTGTATCTGACATCCAGTAAGTCAATGCGATGGCCTGCAGCCATTTCACAATTAACAGCAGCCTTTGTGTTTTGATAAAGGCTCAAATGTCATCAATTTAGCGGATGGGAGACAGGAGAGACATCCTTCATTAGAGCCAGGGAGACAGTTCAGGGAAAGAGGTGGGGGAGGTCTGCTAAGAGTGAGTCATTGAGTGTAGGATACAACACACATGACTGAGCCCTTGTGGCCGAAAATAGCTGATCTGCAAGCTCACAATGTATTAGGATGCTACACGTTCAACAAAGAATCAGACGATAAATCAGGCATACTACGGCTAACTATGGTGAACTCTGACAGGCTGAAATGTAATACAGACGCACACAATAGCAGCATGAGACGGTACAACAGAGGATGCCTCCCGCTTCCCTGTCTCTGAAAAGTGGAACATTGACCGGAGTGATAAAATCCAATAAACAAACGTAAAAAGAAAAAAAAGAAAAGAATGATGAGAACTGTACAGTGTGACAACATTGGAGACTTAAATCTAGGGTAAATCATATTTTTTGGTTAAAACAACAATGCCAAAGCACTATATCGTCGGTGTCGGGTGGAAACCTTGTATGTCCAAAACTGTTAGTTTTGCATTTATCATTTTAAAAATGATTTAAACTAGTGAAAACGGCCAATCTGCAAGCACACAACGCCTCGCACCGCGAGGCGTTGTGTGCTTGTAGATCTGCTGTTTTCACTAATTTTGTTGGACGGCCTTGTACGATGAAGCAGGGCTTTACTTCTCGAAAGAACGTACACATTTGAAACTTAGAGATACGAGGTTTCCACACAACAACGACGATATTCTGACGGTAATCATTGTTTTACAGTGTTTGTTCAGTAACTGAAGTCTCTGTGTTTCTCCAGGTTTTTAATAAACATAAAATAGATTTTCAGGTGGGTTGAACCTTTTCAGGCAATCAGGAAAGAGTACCAATTTATCAGCTTCCATTTTACGGTGTTCCAGTTCCGATTGTGTCTGCTCATTTATAGTGCCCCCCCCCCCCCCCCCTATGAAGAACATTCATGGGGGGCCCGCAGTGAATCCTTGTACCCAGGGCCCAGAATCTGGTGTGACATATCTGCCCACTGCCCACACACACACTCATGACTCACCGTTGCAATAAGCTTTTCCACACAGTCGGGCGCCACACTGTGGAGGTGTGTGAGGTGGAACTGCAGGTGGATCTTGTTGTTGAGCATGTCCTGGCAGAGCGGGCAGCGGAACATGGGCTGGACAGAGTGCTGCGTCATCACGTGCATTCTGAGCCGGTTCAGGTCCGTGTTGGTGAATTTGCAGTAGGGGCACTGGTACATCTGAGCACAGGAGAGAAAGGGCAGAAAAAGGGACATGATTTTCTTTTTTCTTCACTCCCACTCAGTGGTTCTCAACCTGTGGGTCGGGACCCCCAGAGGGGGGTCTCCAAATTATTTTGGGGGGTCCCCAGATGATTAACTTAATGTGAAACATTGTTTTCTCACTCAATAGTAAACAAACCGACATAAAGTTTAAGAGTATAGAGGGTAAATGCACATTTCTAAAGTGACAATTTAGGGACTTTGTAATACCTCTAAAATGACAAAATAAACATTGGCCAAATTGTCAAATATTAGAGGCAGAAATTGTGAAAACAGCCGATCTGCTATTTTCACAATAGAACAGTGTTATACAAAATGTAATTCCTCAACTCTTAGTGCTCGTCAGGGTGGGGGGGTCCCCAGTTAAAATATGATTATTTGGGGGGTCGCGGCCTGAAAAGGTTGAGAACCACTGCTCTATCTGACGTGTTTCTGTCCTGTTTTCCTTGCTCGTCTTTCTACCTCTATTCTTCTTCCCTTTTCCCGGGAAAAACAAAAACAAAAAATGTTGCACCCACTTGTCTACACCTGTAAACCTGTGAGGTGACAATAAAGCTGATTCTGATTCTGATGTTGGGTTGGAAAGGAGAGGGAGAAATGACATCCAGAGAGAGATTAGTGGGATGAGGAGGAGAAGAGCATGGTGGGCCTCGCTCAGTGGGAGGACTTGGTGCTGCAGATCAGGGGGGAGCAGGGGCGTCACAAGGGGGGGGGGGAGTGGGACTGAGTTACTAGGGCCCAAGGTGGAGGGGCCTTAATTATTTTATACTATATACTAACTATTGAAAAATAGCAGATCTACAAGCTCACAGCGCGGCACCGAGTGCCGCGCTGCGAGCTTGTAGATGTGCTATTTTTGAAAAGTCTTGAAAATGTGTGCAAATCTTTGAATATATTATGTATTTTTTAAGCGAACATTTGTAACTCAGATGTTGCTTCTGGGGGGTCCTTGGAACTAAATATTTTGAGATGGGGGTCCGTGGCCAAATGCATATCATTTTGGGGGTCCTTCACGTGAAAGGTTTTGAGCACCACTGACAGAAACATAGGTTTTTAAAAAAAACTTCAAAGACTTGCATACATTTTCACGATTTTTCAAAAATAGCAGATCTAAAAGCTTGCAGCGCGCTGTGAGCTTGTAGATCTGCTATTTTTCAATGAATCCTTGTACCCAGGGCCCAGAATTTGGTGCGACACCCCTGCAGGGGGGAGAGATGGACTCCCTCTCCCCTCCCCTCCCCTCCAGCAGCCCGGTCCCTCTGATCACAGACCAGTGGGTAATACTGTGCACCACTGAGTCTTGGCACACACTTCAAAGTGCTCTCATCTGTCAAATGCTATATTGATTTTCCACCTTTTGCACAATTTGCAGTGCAACTGCAGCAGACAGGGCAAAACTCATTTTAAGGAGATTTTTGAAAAAAAAAGAGAGAAAAAAAGAATACATGCATAATGTAATAAAGGTCTGCTTCATTTTCAGATGTCTAAAAAATGTTAAGAAGCACGTCGTCTTCACATTCCTGTTCTTATCAGACGTGTAAGTTTAAAGGCTTGTAATGAGGGCAGAGTAATTGAGGATGCGATAACCTTCTTTGATAAGCCAAAAGGGGGGAGGGGGGGGAGAAAAATCCCAAATTCAAAGAGCTAGAGAAGCAGATTTATGGACAACTTAAGGTGCTAATTTCTTCAGAATTCAGTAGAATCTTTCATAGTCCTCTCACCTGCTCCGCAGCACCTTTGTCAGCCGTCCGAGGACGCTTGGAGGAGAGGGGGCTCTCTGAGGTCTCTGACCGCGAAGAGGGCCTTTTAGAGGGGACCGGTGAATCTGTCTGGTCCCTTTCCAAATGGCTGGACACTGCTAAACAACACATATGCACGCGCACGCACACACACACACACACACACACACACACACACACACACACACACACACACACACACACACACACACACACACACACACACACACACACACGAACACAGGAGAAAAAAGACAGAAATGCAGACATGTCAAGACAAGGTGAGGACTTATCACCCTTGGAAGAGGTCAATCAATAACACTGTGGATGAAGGGCTTTGAACCGTCTCTCTTAAAATGTGATATAAGTGTATTTAACAGGAAACTGTTGATCAGCTAACTCCTGACACTCCCCCCGAATCACCACAGTCTTTTTACTTGCCACTGCTGAGGGACATACAGCCAACGCGCTTTGACACGCCGTCTCTCCCAATGTTGGATCGTATGGACATCAGACAGCGGCACAGACAGCTAATCAAAACATTAGTTTGCCAGGTTGAGCAGGTTTACGTTTCACTCTGCCGTGGGTTCCATATCTGAGGGCTTCACCAGACTTGAAAAGAGGCACACATCCCCTTTCTATCTCATCAGACAGCACTATGGTAAAGCCATACAAGCCAAAAACCTTGTATCTCCAAGTTTCAAATGTGTATGTTTTTTTTGTAAAGTAAAGCCCTGCTTCATCATACAAGACTGTCGCACAAAACTAGTGAAAATAGCAGATCTACAAGCACACAGCGCCGTTGTGCTTGTAGATCGGCTATTTTCACTATTTTAAACCAGTAAGACGCCCTAAGGGCGAGAAGGGCGATCGCGCACATGGGCGCGTGCACATGCCTGCTTTGGCACGCATACCCTTCTGCTGAGCTGGTCGAGTCATCACTGAGATGTCAGAACAGGTCAGCTATATCCATATATGGAGTATGTGAGGTCAGATGTAGAGGTATTGACCAGCTACATATAAGGAGATCTAGGTGATGATTCATTCAGTCATCTCCATGTATGGATATCCAGGGTTTGATTAAAATGATAAATATAAAACACTTTTTTCCCCCTCTATAATTATTTGTCCTTGTGTTCTCCGCTGCTCTAAATATTGGTATGAAACGCTTGCATACACTATGTGATGCTCATGTGTCTTGAGTAACAGCTCATTTACGTCTTCTGAGCTCATGCAAACGGCAACAAAAGGTGCCTATATATAGTAACAATATTATTATAATAAAGTGACCCTGACAGCGATAAGACAAGCCAACAAGAAAATCTAAACAGTACACTCTCTTCATAAGGTTTACAGTAAACACTGTCTTTATTTTCAACCAGCTTGTTACTGTACATAATTCTAGCAATCAGTCAGCGTAAGCAAATTGAAAACCTGCTGAGGAAGAATCCTGTATTTATTCTATTTATTCCCAGGCATTCATGACCAGTGGATGACCAAAAGAACATTTCAGATTAACCCGTTAACCAAAGATACAGGTTCCTATGTGCTGAGGATGAAATGAAATTAGAGCGTTACAAATTGTTGTGGTAATATCCTGAAATCCTAGTGGAAATGGTGACCTACAGCCCGACCATTCTTGGAATATCCCCCTATTATTTGTGCTTACACAGCAAGTGAGCACAGCAAGTGCAGACACAGCAAACGAACTCTTACATCGCTATGAAACGCTTGCATACAGTATGTGTCTTGAGTAACAGCTCATGTAAGCAACAACAAAAGGTACCTCTATATAGTAACAGAATATTATCATAATATTAATATTATAGCATGAATATCCCCTTGTTGTTTGTGCCTACACAGCAAGTCAGTACCAGTGCATTGCTCTACTTAATTAGAACTTGTGCAACCAGCCAAGCCTCCTCCACTGAACTGTATTAGAACTATGACAATGGAACTAACAGACACTAACCTCCTCCTGCCATCTAAACCAAACGGTGTATACTTTTAACTGTGGTTCTGGACCTTCTTTGAGCTCTGGACCACTAGCATACTTCAAAGCAGTTGTTCCCAAACATTTTACATTTAAAGGTCTTCCCTTACTCTGACAGTATACAAATGGAACCAAATGGACCTGTTAGGGTCCATTTGGTTTTTTAGGCTGTGACCCCCAAAATAAACATATATGAACTGGGGAACCCCACCCTGACAAGCACTTGGAATTGAAGGTATTACATTTGATGTGACTCGGTTCCACAGGTAAATATTATGAAAATAGCAGATCTACATGGTCACAATGCCTCGCGTTGCGAGGTGTTGTGAGCAAGTAGATCGGCTATTTTCATGATGTTCGCCTCTTGCTTACTTAATATTTGTCTTGAAAGTCCTTAAATTGTCACTTAATAAATGTGCAGATACCCTGTATACACGTATACTGTGTGTTGGTTTGTTTACCATTGAGTGAGAAAAAAATGACATTAAGCTAATCATCTGGGGACCCCACAAAATAATTCCCGACCCCAAGTTTGAGAACCACTGACCTGCACCTAGAGAGTCCCTGGAATCCACTTTGAGAGGCACTGCTTCAAAGTATCTTCAAGAACCAACCCAACCCACCTCACCAACAACTATCTATATTTAGTATACGAAATATCAGAGATTAAACACACTTTTGATAGATTTTTAAACATTTTCCCATGTACCACCTGCAATTATGAAATGTACCACTCACTTGTGGTCCGTACACCACTGGTTGAGAAACAATGGTTTTAGACACAATATATATAAGATTGCATATTGCCACATCCTAGGCTTTCAGTTAGTGTAGATCTGATAAAACATAGCACATTTCGTCAAAATAGCTATAGGGCATTGCACTACTGCTTAGCCAAATATACCCATTGTGTACGAAGCAGTCAGGCTTTAGTGGTCAAGAGTTGTGTGTGGAGATGTAAAAAAGGGGTTAATTGTCAGGTAGTTGCTCATCGCGGACGAAAATTCCTTTCTCTACAGTCCGTGCAGGGGTCAAGTACTCGCCAGCAAGACGTATCACACAGCTAATTCTTTTAACCTACAACACCCTGTTTTTTCCTCTCTCCTTCTCCACTGGGCAAGGCCTCACAAGACCAGCTTTTGCTCAACTAACCAAGAGAACTGCTATGATTTATAACAGGGTGTCCGAGACCCCTAGGGGGTCCTCAGAGTTACTACAGGGGGTCCTCCAAATCTTCCAATCCTTTTTATATTAACAACTTGAACCCTAGTGTCCATATTCTGAGAACTGTAGCCAAAAATAAAATAGCAGATCTACAAGCGCTCGCGCTGCGAGGCGTTGTGCGCTTGTAGATCGGCTATTTTCGGCAAAGAGGTTTGGTGTAGAGGGGGAAAAAAGCAGACTAAGTACAGAGTAAATGTTTATTAGGTAATGGCGGCTCAAGTGGTTAAATCAAGTGGTTAAATATCTGATTCATGTCAATCACAAATTGACATGAATCCAAAATACACTGATGATTGTGCTGTCAAACGATGGAAATATATGGAATCTATGAAAAGGTTGTGAGGGTCCCTGCTTCATCTCTCTCTCTCTCTCTCTCTCTCTCTCTCGCTCTCTCTCTCTCTCTCTCTCTCAACTAAGGGGTCCTTGGCGTGAAAATGTTGAAGACCCCTGATTTATAAAAAGCCAAGGAGAAAGAGAGGATGAGAGAGAGAGAGAGAGAGAGAGAGAGAGAGAGAGAGAGATAGAGACAGAGAGAGGGAGGGGGAGTGGGAGCGCAAAATGAAACAGAGGCGGTCATCACAGCTGAGCAGAAATAACCAGCTAAGCTGTAGCTCGTAAAGGAGCCAGCATGGTGGACTGGAAGTAAGTCAGCGCCTCGCCGCCGGTGGAAAGAATTCACTGTGAAACTTAAGGAGGTGTCTTGCCGACCTCTAACGAGCCCATAAAGAGTTAAATTTGGCCTGATTTGTACAGTGCTGGAAGGGCAAATTGAGAACAGGGGGCATCGGTGGGGGAGGGGCGGGCAGGCGGCGGGGGTCAGGTTAAACAGGGCTGACCACGCTCCGGCTCCAGACATTAAAATGTCAGCTCCAATCAGGACGGAGGCAGCTGAGCTGATTACCCAGTGGGGGACCTTGGCCTTGGACAGAGCATGGATCTCCCAGAGACACTGGGATCAGCCAGGGAGGACCTATTAGAGTCCAGTCACAGTCAATCCTATTAAACACATCCACCAATAAACAAAGGAAATGTTAAACAAAAGGAACCTCCCATTCGCGCTGACATTAACCTCTCAGTCATGCCACTGTCCTTGCAACGTCTTCCACCTCTGCCTACAACTCCAGCTCCTCAACTCCACTTCGCTCCGCTCCTGTTTTTACTTACTCATGTACTCCCCTCTCTGAGAAAAAGGGCATCAATATTGCGCCTCAATGTCTATAGCTGCTGATCTGTTTGTTGACATTGTGACATTGTTGTGACATCACCTCATGAAAGATCAAACCCTGGATATCCATACATGGAGATGACTGGATCATCACCTAGATCTCCATATATGGAGCTGACCTCTACATCTGTTCCCAGATGATGCCCTGTTAGGGCAACCACATTAATAGAATCCGTTTTATGCCCATCAATATTAAGCCCATGTCTGGGACACTAATAGCTATGTGCAATGTACCCCGCTTCCAGTCCAGGGTCCTACACAGTCACATTGTAACTTTATCTCTAAAAGTATAAAAATAGAAAAAAAGTTGTGGGTTAATTTAACTCTGACAGGGTAAAGAGGTAACCACATAAGCCCTGTATTTACCGTACTGTACTGTATACTTGGTCGTAGAATGAATAGCAAAAATAGCTAACAGCTAATGCGTCACATCACGACACATTGTGAGCTTGTACTGTAGATCTATTGTAGAAAATGTGAAAAGTTGGGAAAGTTTTATTTTTATGAATTAGTTTGAAAATGTCTGCCTATGACATGCCCAAAATTGTAATGCCAGTAGTAAAAGAGCTACATTGACAGAATTTGCTGTGGAACGCCTTCACATACTGTATATCAATTGCTCAAACTCAAATGCATAGTAAACATGGAGTAAGCAAACACAAGCTTCATCTCAGCCTAAATGATGAGTGAGATAAAAAAAAAATGGGTGATTAGAGAGTGTGGAAGTCTCTAAATTAACATTCAATTAACACGAAAGAGCTAAAATGAGCAGTTGTTTTACTTGAAGGGGATGTAGAGCTATAGTGCAGCAGGAGGGCCAGGTGTGTGCGTGTGCGTGTGCGTGTGTGTGTGTGTGTGTGTGTGTGTGCGTGCGTGCGTGCGTGTGTGTGTGTGTGTGTGTGTGTGTGTGTGTGTGTGTGTTTGTGTTTATGAGAGTGGGAGAGGGAAAGTGAGAGAGAGAGACGGTGAGGCTTACCCAGAGCGCATGTCTTTCCTTGTCATGGCCAGTTAGGAGTCCATAAATCTGATCAATCGCTCCCTCTCAAGAATCCCAAAACCCACTTCTGTCCCCAACCCCGTGCCTAACACCCAGCTACTGTATCCTGTTTTTCCTTGTCAAGTGTGATGAGGAAAAAAAAGAGAGCAACACACCGTACAGCTGGGGAACATACCAGAACCAATACAGAGGGCAATAAAAACAGGGTGATTTTTTTTTCTTTTCTAACATGGCGCGACCGGGCTGCTATCAGAACATGGGTGTGCACTTGAGCCTATACCAAATCTATTAGCAGGGCCCATGACCAGAACACTGGGTCCTGACGGAGGGGGTTATGCCTCTCCTGGGACTACTACAGTAATACACGAGCACTGGCCTCCACACAAGGACAACTTTGCCATCACAAGAGCACAGACAACATGACTGGTCCAGTCCAGAGGTGAACTCTGGCTTAAAGGAGTGGTTCACACCCAAAACGTACTTATTTTCTATCAATTGCAAACCCCATGAAGCCAGATACATTAGCCGGTAGGAGATGGTAATGACATTTTTGGCACACACAAATCTATGAGTTCAAGGCTTCATGGGGTGTGCAATTGATATAAAATAAGTCGTTTTTTTTGCTCCTTTAATATAATAATAACAATATAAAAGATAATATGTTATAAATTAACGTAGGTTTCTGTTTTCTTCCTATTTTTCTTTCACGAAATTCTACTGTCACCCGCCAGGAAAGTCCATTACACACTGAGGGTCGTGTTAGTCCCATTAGTGACGTTAGTCCACATCCTTTAAGTTTAGACAGAATACCACGGGTCCCTCAGTGACATTAGTGTCTGTCAGGACACTGTCACAGTGCCTGTCTGTGACATTGACCTCTCCTACATTGCCTTCCCAACAACACCAAACCTCTCCTGACAGATACACAGACCAGGCTTTCATCTGAAAGCACAAAAGGCAAAGTAGCAGAGGGTAAAAAATGTACGAGTCAATTAGGTGATTATTAATTCATAGCCCTTTTCCGTAAACCAGGGGCTTTTGTGCTGTCGAGTCCCGTAAGTGAATTGGACTTTGGCACCTTGTCTCACCTCCCGTAGCTGGGCTGCATTACTCAGACAGGAAAGGGGCTGTCAGCACACTGCCCAGGTCTCTGGAGCAATCACAGCCTTGTTGTGCTTTCAAGAGGAAAAAAGATGGCAGCTGGAGAGTGACCGACACGAGACAGACTGAATTAACACAACAGGTCCTCCGACCATTGAAAATGTCCAGGTCATCTACTTTGACCATGTGAAGAGGTATCCATATTGTGGACGATGGGGCTAATTGGGTACACTATAAGGCAGGGGTCTTCAACAGGGGGTCCGGGACCCCCAGGGGGTCCTCAGAGTTACTACAGGGGGGCGCCAAATCTTTGTGTGATCGGATCATGTTTTATATAAACCACTTGAACCCTAGCATCCCTATTCTGAGTGGAACATTACCCAAAAATAGCAGATCTACAAGCTTAATGATTAAATGTCTGAAAATACATATTACTCCAACATGATGACAGTGCTTTCAAACAAGTCTTAGCTGTCAAGAAATCCATGAAAAACTCAATTTTATACAATATGTAGTGGGGGTCCCTGCTTCATCTCTCTCTCAACTAAGGGGTCCTTGGACTGAAAACGTTGAAGACCCCTGGGGTACACTATAAGGTAATAATGGTTTGAGGAACAATACTACTGCAACAAATAATAATCAACAACTGTGCCCGCTTTAGTTGTTGTTGCGGTATGGGCCAAGTACAGTACATTCCAACTATTACGAGGAGTGTGGGCAACTATTGAACAGCACACTGGGAGCGATCAAGGACACTTTGACTCTAAGGAGTCTGGGATCGAACCAGGTTCCCAATTGGCCGCACCACCTCCTGAACGGCTGCCCCTGGACAAGAAGGTGTGCAAGGCAATAGAATCCCATACCCACTGGCACACGATGGCCAACTGTTGGAGAGGGACTCTCTCCCCGGACAGGCCCAGGAGAGAGAACTATGAGGTCATTGCCATCTCTTAAATCCCAGGCCCTCATTCTGAGTGACCACGTTTCGCATTGGCAGCCTCAAACCTCCGGTCGTAAATACAATAAACCACAGTAGGCTATAGGCTCCGTCCATGGCAGGCAGGCTGCATGGTCTTTCTGCCACAACCCTAAACTAGAAAAGCCACTTCCTTCCCATTCCTACAACAGGATTTTGCAGTGTAGGCTCATATTACACTATACACTGTTGTAGAATTGGAATTTCTCTAGCCCTGTCCAGAATGTCTCCTTCCTTTCTACCTTCAATAAACTGTGTACACATGACAGAGGGCTGCTAACATCTTCCTCATGTTCCACATGACATTTGGGAATGCACGCACGCACGCACGCACAAACTCAGCAATTTCACCATTAGTACCGAGAGAAAATTTCAACTCAACTCATTCACCTTTAATACATATGCTGGCAATAACCTAATATTATCTTTTCTTCTTCCCATTTGTGTCCACGCTTTTTAATCTACAGCCTTGAGCGACAAAGGGCTGTGTTCTATTTCACCACCTATTCCTCAGGTAATTACTTTGCATCAATTAATTTCAAATAAAGAACATTACAACCAAGGCCTCATACCGAGCACTTCATATTAAAGCTCAATATTGAATCATTTCTCCCTATCCTTGGTGTGAAGGTCTGCCTATATTAAATTAATTTAAACAATAGTTACATGAAAATGCAAAAAGACAGACAGACAGACAGGGAGAGAGAGAGAGAGAGAGAGAGAGAGAGAGAGAGAGAGAGAGAGAGAGCGAGAGAGAGAGAGCGAGAGAGTGTGTGTAGGAGGGAGAGCGAATATTGCACAGGCCTAAAGGCATGGGTGCAGTGAAGGCACATTTTAAATGAAGAAATTAAAAGGAGATATTAATTAGTGGCAGGGTTATTAATCTTCAGGCGGTGGAACAGAAGGCTGACGTGGTGTTCACCTTTAGAGGACACTCCCAGATGCAGCCATAACCCAGGCCCATTAGACTACCGGTGGTAAAACTCATAAACACGTGGGCTTTCAGGGAGTTGGCTCGCAAACAAGAACAATTTATGATCTATTATCTTCAAAGACAAAAAGAGTTATAATTTGAGGGATGACAAGTGCTCAAAGGACATGATATGAATATGTAAACATTTTTACTACTCTCCGCTGACTTCATGTGATACCGCTTAACAGCCATAACAAATCAACATTACAATGTATGTTATGTATACTGGTTGCCATGTGGAGTATAAAACTAGCATTTACATTATTTATTATACTAAAATATGTATTATTTTAAGAAATTATCTATAACAGAGATTGTCATCTTCAGATACTTAATAGTATTATTATGTTTATTGGATTTATTTATTTTTAGTCTTCAACCACATTGTTGTTAGAATTCAGTCTAGACCTGTAATTACTAGACATAAACCTATCTTTAGGATTACTGTAGTTTCTGCAACAAATACCAGTAGTTGTCTTGTCCATTCCAGTGTTGCCATCTGATTATCAGCACAACACTGACCACAGGGTCTAGCAGAGTATGTGAGCACAGTAAGCAATGTCTCCCTGCTGCATCTAGGGGGTGCTAAACTTCATGTTCATCAAACAGACAGGCTCTGACATCAACAGACAACAAACACAAAGGCGCACATCTTCTGTCTGTAACAGACATTCCAACAGGCAAGCACGAAAGAACATGCTCGCACACACGCACAACGCGCGTGCGCACACACACACACACACACACACACACACACACACACACACACACACACACACACACACACACACACACACACACACACACACACACACACACACACACACACACACACAGAGATATGGACACGCATCAAACATCCAGCTACTTCACAGTCATTTAATCAATGAGTCTTCTAGACATAGGGTATTGAAAGGAATCAATTATTGGGTGCTTTGCTAGTGGCAGAAGGTGAATGACCCGTGTAGCAATATCATTTTCCCAGCCTTCTCTCAGTCCTACTTCTATAATGTGAAAAGCAGGACAAGAGCCATGGAATAGGAATAGGAATTATACATGAAGCTCATTTGCAGAGAAATGCTCACCCTACCACCAACCCTTACCATACATTTATGTTAAACATGTCAAATCACATCGAGGCTTTGCCACTATGTCCTTAAGTGTGTTAACAATTCCACTCCCTCTTCTCTCTTTGCTTCACCCTCTCCTCAACATCTGGATCGTTACAGGTCCACTTGGTTAGATTTATACACTCTACTGTATGAGATAAATTGACACTGAGGATTGTACTGCGTACACTCACCAGCCCCACATCTTTGCCCTCATTGCATCCCTATATGCATTCAGTCGTTGCATTAATACACCACCTGCTTTAATAAAAGTATGGATCCCCTCTCTCAGCAGAACCCTCCCACGGCTGGCCATGTATAAATATTTTATTCCTAACTTTATAAATGGCTCCTTGGATTACTGCAAAGCCAACGCAAACTTTATTGTTCAAACAAGTAAGGATTTTTGTATTCGGCCTAAAATTGCAGCTTTACATCTTTCTCTTCCGCCCTTCTCTCTCTGATGATATATAATTATGAAACAGCTGCTATGCATATTATCTGTAGTCTGTGTGCAAAGCTATTGTGCATGTTTGCATGCAAGTATTTGTGCACATGTCTGCTCTTTGAGGGAAATGAAAAGCAACAGAATAATGAAGCCATCTCTCAAGATGTGACATGTGGAATACATGTGCATTTTACATAGGCAATCTGATGTATTTCTAAATGATTTTAATGAATACAGAGGAGCTCTGGCACCAGAAAGAAGAACACTAAGATTGACAGTGGCTTTAAAAAGGAAAAGGAAGGGGAGAAAAGCCTTTCTTCTGTGCTCGCTAATTCCGCCTGTATGACAGTGACTGTCATTTGTAAAGGAACAATGTTGCGGCGCTCTGTTCCAATAGTGGCATGACAAGGATGAGAGGGAACACTTCAACACTTCTAATGACGGACCATAGAAGCAGCTCAACATCAGACAGCGCAAGGCTGAGCACCTTTCAGACACTTATTTAAATAGCAGGTTAGCGCTGACGCCTGCCTGTACACCAGGAGTGTAGCATACACACATATCAGTGTGTCTATCAGGCAGACTGTTCAGACAATCATCAACCAAAACAAAAGCTCCCCTGTTTACCAAATGCATGCTGGGATTTTCCTACTGCCCCCCACCCCCCTTCTACAAAGAAGATACAGTAAGGTGCAGTTCCTTTGAATGGCCACTGTGTCCATCAATCATAACAATGTTAAAAGTATAAAAAAAGGGTTCCTTCCATTAAGCAGAGTCAGTCTGCTGTACCTTTAGCTGACAGCACAATCTTGCCCCCTCCTCTGCACCCCTACCCCAGCCTCCAACCCACCCACCTTTTCACTGACATCAAACAGAACTCCAGACCTGGTTCCCTAATGCACACGCTATTTTTAACTAAGCGTTTCTAATAAGCTGCTGGGAAGCTGTAAATTTTTCATATGCAAGCACATCTCTCCTTTGTGAAAACACAGAAACACACTTATTTGGTGATTAGCGACTGACAGAGGGTAGGGAAAGGAACTGAATACGCTTGTATCAAATCGCATGCCTTTCAAAAAAGAGGACTCCTAATGCGAGCCGTCTTCTTCCTGAGCACCACAGGTATGAGTGAATTATTAATCGGCCAGCTCATTTTAATGCTTTTTAAAGTGCTTTATTTTGATGTGCTAAAATATACTTTTAGCCATATTCAGGCAGGCATGCATATCATTATTTCTTCCCATCAAAGAGGAGTGTCGCCCTTTCAAGGAGCACAAACAACTCAGCCTCATTTAAAATAGAACTTTCTAAAATCAAAGACATTTTACAAAGGCAGGGCTTCAAACAGTGTGATGAACTTCTTCTTTTTTTCTCTCTTTTTTGCTGTACTTTGAAAAAAAGAGAAATCTTAGGTATGAAAAAGGTCTGAATTGTTTTCCAGCTTTTAACCTGACTCGTGTAAATCAAAACTTGCTTCAGTAACAGGGGGAGTTTGACAAGTGAGACACAGCATATCCAGGCCTGCAACTGTTACGTGTCAGAATTATCAGAACTCGTAGCATTGCATAAGGAATGTCCTTCCAAGGAATGTCTTAACTGTCAGCATTGTTTTACTGTTGGAGAGATATACAATTCATCCTTTAGAATAACAAGGAAAACTACTAATATTTAATTTTGATCACTTGTAGCATTGTGGAAAAATAAGATTTGAGTATTACATTTCATTGGACCTAAGAATCTTACTCCCACAATGACAGTTCTATTTAATCCCAATATTCATCATACAACAAATAGCACAGTACAAAGATCTTCTCTTCTGGGGGGGTCCCTGACACTAAATCTTTTCAGTTGAGGGTCCACCACCTAATACATATTAATTTGTTTGAGAACCACTTTATTAAAAGATGGTATACAGTAAACACCTCCATAAGTCCTGACAAGACACTGGGAAACACCCTTGCTTTATCAGCTATGTCTCTAGACAAATATAGACATAATATTACTGTCCACCTTGGTTCTATTGTTACTATTACTCCAACAACCAACAATTCGACCACTACTAACACTGTCATTACTACTGCTTTGACTAGCTCTTGCTGTAGCCAATAATTCTATTAAGCATTATTATTCAACAATAATATTCATTCTAATTATATGAGGCAAAGGGTTTGAGATTCAGAATAAGTCAAGACCTATTGTTTGAACTCTCAATGCATTAACCATTTAAGCATTTATTTCAAAAACAGCAACAAAAGACAGCGAATCTACAAGCTCATAATGTGTCCTGATGTGACCTGTTGTGAGCTTGTAGATCTGCTACTTTTATTTTATTTTAAACTGCTTATGTCACTGTAGTGAAAAATAGACACTACTTCTATGCGCTGTTATTACTACTGCCAAATATTCACAAGCGTTAACGTACATGTGCAACACGTATGTTAACACACGTCAATCATGGCTTGTTCTAAGGTAAGCCAAAAGGGAAATGTCTCCTCCCTTCATCTTTAGGCCCACTCCCTCCATGGAAACCAACACCAGCACATGTTATTACAATAGACCATGGAGAAGACCATGTGTGTGTGTGTGTGTGTGTGTGTGTGTGTGTGTGTGTGTGTGTGTGTGTGTGTGTGTGTGTGTGTGTGTGTGTGTGTGTGTGTGTGTGTGTGTGTGTGTGTGTGTGTGTGTGTTAGGGTGCGTGCGTGTGTGTGTGTGTGTGTGTTAGGGTGCGTGCGTGCGTGCGTGCGTGCGTGCGTGCGTGCGTGCGTGCGTTCATTATATTGGCCAGCAGTAGGGCTGGCCAGTTTAACTTCAAATCAATATCAACATCAATCAATATCGACTATTTCAAACTTTTGCCTCGATTAAAAATAAAATTTGAATGTTGTTCATCAGATATTTCTGATATTACCACCATTGTACAACAAAGTGTAATTCAAGATTAAGTGATTAATCAGGCAAATCAATTTTGTCAAAAATATTATATATTAAAAAATACATTAGAATGTTGTCAATTTGATATATAATATAAAAAATGCTTCTTGAATAATAAGCTACATGAGCAAAATTAAATTATTGCTTCTAGATAGCCTATCGGTTTTGAAAATGTTTTGGTTAATTACCATCTAATGACACTTAACATAGGTGGGTTTCTGTCACAAACAATAATTGAATATATTGCGCCTGTGCGTGTGCGTTGTGCGTGTGCGTGTGCGTGTGCGTGTGCGTGTGCATGTGCATGTGCATGTGCATGTGCATGTGCATGTGCATGTGTGTGGTTAAGTTGGGACAGACCAGTCCTATCACATGTGTGTTGTACACATGAGGTGGCCCTATTTCTGTATTCCCCACTAAAAGCAGACAAAACATGAGTCACGTGTCACCTGACCAGATTATCTAAATTGACAATTTAGCCTCAGTGATCTGATGGGATTTGATGAGTGGAAACCCACAGCAGGAAACAGCAGCCTTTAACAAAAATATATAGAATTGGATTTGTGGAGTTCTGAGGGAGCCTTATTACTAAAAAGGGACTCTCAATATGTTTTGATAAAATGTGTATAATTACATTAGATAAAAGGCCTGCTGCTATACAGCAGTGTTTCTCAACCTTTTCAGGCCGCGACCCCCAAATTAATCATATTTTAACTGGGGATCCCCCCCACCCTGACAAGCACAAAGAATTGAGGCATTACATTTTGTATAATCTGCTATTGTGAAAATAGCAGATCTACATAGAAGATCTACATGCTCACAACGCCTCGCAATGCGAGGTGTTGTGAGCATGTAGATCGGCTATTTTCGCAATTTCTGCCTCTAATATTTGACAATTTGGCCAATGTTTAACTTTAAATTCTAGAGGTATTAAAAAAGCTCTTAAAAGTCCTTAAATTGTCCCTTAAGAAATGTGCATAAAACCTCTATACACTTCAAATTTTATGTTGGTTTGTTTACGTTGAGAGAGAAATCAACGTTGCACATTGAGCTAATCATCTGGGGACCTCCCAAAATAATTTGGCGACCCCCCCAGGGGGTCCCGACCCACAGGTTGAGAACCACTGCTATACAGACACAAATCAGGTGCAGTGCCTCGTGTCTCCTCAGGGCGGTGTTCCCTAAAATGTGTGCAGTGTAAATGTAGCCTGGGCTTACCTGTCCCTTTGGAGAGCTCCTTCTCCCCCCCACACTCCCTGTCTTTGGTTTGGTCCTCCTGGTCTGTGGTGGGCTCACTGGCAGCCTCCACATCCTCGCTCAGCTCGCCTGGAGGGGGAGGAGAGGATGGGATATGTAAATCACCACCGCTATCAGAATTGGTGGAAGCACTTAAAGGGACGGGAGCGTTTTTTTTCTATAGGAGGCTCCTCTGCAACAATTACATTCACTGACACGCAGTTACAAGGTTAGCAGACAAAAGAGGGCGGGATCTGGTTTCTTGCCCCCACGCGCGCACTGCCTGGTCACCAGCGAGGCATTTTGAAAAATCTGTTTGATTATAATAATAAAACATTAGACATTGTCTTATACTACGGTAAAATTCTGAGTGTTAATTTTACTCAGACAGCGTCCAAATGGAACCAAATGGACCACGCAAGGGTCAATTACCACTGAAGATTTTACTGTGTATACAATGTAAATGCAGAATAGCATAATGATAATAATAATAATACATTTTGAGAGGTGCCCAGAAGTTATAATTCTTCATTTATTCAAGACCATGACACAAATATCTTTATGGCTTCCTGTGTTTAATATGGACAAAACTACAGAAAACCACACACATGTGGTGAATACATACACACATTTTCCAAAGCGGTTTGAAGTATGCAGAGAGGAAAAATAATTGTGCGAGTGGCATGTTTCTAGAGAAAGACCTTATGCCACTATGCCAGACAGACCTCTATCTATCTCTCATTCCACCTCTCTCTCTATCTCTTACACACACACACGTACGCACGCACACGCACGCACACGCACGCACACGCGCACACACACACACACACACACACACACACCGTATCTCTCTCTCTCTCTCTCTTTCTCTCTCTCTGTCTCTGTCTCTCTCCTTCACACACGAATACACACACATGCACAGTCTCGCTTGCTGCCTCATATAGAGGAACACACACACACACACACACACACACACACACACACACACACACACACACACACACACACACACACACACACACACACACACACACACACACACACACACACACACACACACACACACACACACACGCACACACACTTGCCCCCATGCATTACTGTCCCCAGCTGCTGGGTTACTTACCGATACAAGGCTCATTTCACCTCTACTATTGCAAAAACAAAAATCATAAATATTTAAAACTTTCAGAGCCACAATTCATTTTATTTCTTATGCCGAGTCAAACACAGAAATCCCCTGTAACCACCTTAAAAGCCTCAGCTCGATATATCAGGCCATTTAGGAGCATTGAAGTTCAAACAATGGGTATCCAATATTGCCATTTGTAAGTAACACTCAGAGGAAAAGATAGCGAAAACAGATAATAAAAAGGGCATCAATCTTCTTTATTCCTCTCCAGTGCCTCCTGAGCATCCTCTTTGCCTGTTAAGTTTGTTTAAAAGTAGTGGGACCACGCATGCTATGGCATTGATTTGACAACAGTAAACTGGGCTTCAGTCAATAAGTCCTATCAGTTATTACACAAGTCAGCTAATTCTCAGCAAATGTACTTAAATGCTCTTTTTGAAAATGCTTTCATGCTCAGGTCTCTACTCTATGAGCTATTGATATATTGACAATGCTACAAGAGCTACAAATATCCTGTTCAAGTATTCAGCCCTCCAGTCAACATGCATCTGATCTGTGTTCACCACTTGACAACCCACAGCCCAAACCACTTTTACGAGCTTACTTATCCTGAACATACACTGTGTAGCCCTTAAGTTATGAAACATGTGATTATATACTGTACATATACTGTACCTACATACTATATATATATATATATATATATATATATATATATATATATATATATATGAGAGAAGATTACTTTTACTATAATATTAATACAAATTATTGTCAATATTAACAAATAGTTGGGCCACTTGAGATCTCAACCGCTAGACAATTTCTATATAAATGATGTATATTTTATATATACAAATATTTTATACAGTCCAGAAATATTTACAAACCTCTTGTTCTCTTTTTTTGAAAAATGTTCTTAAATCCTTTCTACATTTTTGTATTACATTATGTTTCAAACAGTAAAGTATACTGTGTGACCCAAAGTCATTTCACACTTTGACTTGTAATGGCTGACTGAGCAGAGGTTGTACTGTCATCAGAGATGTTTAAAACGTTAAATACTGTACATGAAGGTAATTGCGTTAAACTTGTCAAAATACTAAACACTATACCCAACATCAATGCCCTGTAAAACACCGTATATATTGCTTGCAAAGAGAAGTGTAACAAGCTCCTTTTCCTGCCTGTTGCTATGAGAGGTCTAGGAAACAGCTCTGTGAACAGGGTGATTGCTATATGGATTATGCTGTTAGGCATTATTGCTAGAAGCCAATGGTGATCCTGTGTTTAAATAAAGGTATTTAAGAGGGATAACTGGCTCCTGGTATAAAGTACATTTAAGACTGCCCCGGATCCCGCTTGCATGAATACATTTTATTCTCTTATTTTTGACCATGTTTCTATTATGTTTCCAAGGCAACCCCATGGTTTCCATGGAGTGTAGTCCATCCTGTGCTGGCGAGGCAATCCTAAACCATCGCCCGGAAAACCATGAGATCTGCTGCCCGAAGTCCCAAAATCCCATCTAACTCCAGCCTGTATAAATCTACACAACTCCCAGAGAATTAGGGTACCATACAGCTGCTACAAGGGCTCAGATTACAAAATAATCCCCAGGTAAATTTTTTCACCCCTTAAAAAGGGGGCTCGGTGTCATATTTTAGCTGTGTGACACATGTAGGAGATTTTAAAAAATGTGCTTCTCTTTTGTGTTTTAAACACGGTCGTGATCCACGGCCAACATCTTTACACTATTTAATGTCACCAAATACATCCAAGTGTTTTGCCGAGGGATTTCACGCTGACCCCCCCCACCCCCCCATCCCCCAAACCGCACACATCATGCATGCTCCTGTAGAATGCACACACGCGCGCACGTGCACACACGTTTCACTCCCTCCTGTTTGCAACACTTCATTTAGGTTTTTAAATCAAGATGTATGACACCAGCAACACACACTGCACAGAACCCCCCCATAATGTATGCAGAAATGCAGACATTTAATTCCAGGAGCGGCACTACATCTTTAAGTGGCAAATGGGTTTGCCTATTCCTCATCTCATCTCCAACGGTATTACACAATGATTAAAGCCAGGCCGGCCATAATTAATGAAAGGTCATGAGTGGCCTAAGAGTAAGGATGCAAATGGAAGAGAGACACTAAAACTGTAGTCATAGATTAACTCTGGAAATAGATGGGGGGAGAAACACTCAAAGCTATGGCGTTAGGCCATTTCCAGCCTAAATCCCGTAGATGTAAAAGGACAAAGGACATAGCCTGAAGGTTGCCTTCTAATTAATTGTCTTCATTAACTGTCCAACTACAATGATACGAAACAGTTCCATTAATCTAATCATGCAAGCTGAATAAGCCCACTGCAGACCCCGAGATTACACTCATCTGTTATGACCATAAATATCAGCCTTCCTCTGCCAGTCACTCAGCAGGGACAGTCCACCGGCCCCGTGTTCTGGCATCACCACAAGCACGTACATACGCACACACGCGCACACACAGCACGCACGCACGCAAGCGCTGTGCAAGCACCCACGTGCACCATCAGCACACGCTTACCACACTCTCCATCTTGCCTTCTGCCAGCATGTAAGTGCAGGGGCTTAATCACACCCATAGGTGTCACCCTATACAAGCTGGGAGAGAGAGCAACGCACTCACACATTAATGGGGATGTGGGGGGAACAGACAGAAACACACAGGGAAGGGAGAAAAGAGCAGAGGAAGAAATATGTGGAGATGACAAAAGCAGATGCTACACGCAGGAAGCGTCCGGTGAAGATGAGACTCTGAAGACAGTGAGATTACCTTCAGACGAGAGAGAGCAGCCTTCCTTCCCCCTGAAGAGCAGTGATTACACTAATGCTAATCATACTGACAGGCACAAACGTCAAATAAATAATGGATGGTGACCACTGCACTTTCCAGTACTTCTTCCCAGACTGTACCATAGAGTAAAAGTAAGTAAGTAATAATAGTCACTCCAGATATCATTCACTAAGTCAGGCTCCTCCTCCCACCCTCAGCCTCAGCAGAATACCGTGTTATGACGCTAACTGCTTCTTTTTAAGAACACACAAATGTATGCCTACCTGAGAATAGCTCCAGTGCTCCCCAAACAATAGTGAGCCTCTGTTCTCTTCTTTTGCATGGATGTCTCTCTCTCTCTCCCTCTCCCTCTTTCTATCTCTCTCCCCTCCTGTCCCTCTCTATCTCTCCCTCTGTCTCTTTCATGTTCAGCCAGTAAATAACAATGTCCTGCTCTTCTTCCCTCTCGTCGGTCCTGGAGTACCAGCGAGGAGGGCTGAGCGAGCCGCGTCTCTCCTTCCTCCCCAGCCCTGGAGTACCGGCCGGCAGCGGGGGCTGAGCTTAGCTGGGCTCCTGTCAGTGCTCTATAGCGTGGAGGAGCTGTGCGTCCGTGCTCTCATTACTCTCATTATGATTATTGAGGCTGTTGTTATCATTTTTAACCAGGTGCCACAGACAGCAGCGTACCGTAAATCACAAGGACGCTTCCCCCAGCGCCATCCCGGGACGGACAGCTTCCTTTTCTTTAACGCCGCGCTGTCGGATAAAAAGCAATCTTATTTCACACCTCACAGACTCTATCTTTCTCCCCTACTTCTTTTCTTTTTAAAAAATCCCCCTCCTGTACCCCCCCACCGCCCCCCAAATCATCCTTTGCACCCCTTCCTCATATCAAAGCTGGCCTGACTCTGGACAGGGGGGGTGTCAAATGAAAGTGACAGGAGGCTAGCATGGGACAATGGGACACACAGGCCCCACGCTGGGGGCTTTCAAGCATTGTCCGCTCCCCGTATCAGCACCTCTGCGGCCCATACGCAAGACCACGACCCCCCCCCCTGTCCCCCCCCCAGCCTTGAAACATAACACACATGAAAACACTCCCGCTCATCTAGCCCTTCTTGTGCACTGCAAAATCTGCGAGCAAAAATAAACATGTGAGGTTCTGAATTAACCACCTAAGTCCAATATACTTTGTTGTACGACTAATAGTGAAATAAATAGCTTGGAGCTTGTAGATCACAAGCTTGTAGCCTGTGTGCTTGGAGATGTGTTATTTTCACTAGTTTAAAAAATATATTTTGTCAAGCTTTGAAAATGTCTTTTTAATAATGCTATTTTTTGCCCATCTATCTATCAATCAATCAATCAATAAATCAATCAATCACTCAATCACTCAATCACTCAATCACTCAATCAATCTTAAATCAGCACTTAGGATTTCAGTGCAGCCACACCTTGGCCGTCACCTTTTGATGAGACATCTGTCAGAAAGCATTGAGTGAGCAAAACACAGCCCACCCCCTGCCCAGAGAACCAGCACTAAGCACCCTGACTAGAGCAATGTTTCTCAAACTTTTACATTTCAAGGTCTCCCATTAACTCTGACAGTATACTAATGGAACCAAATGGTTCTATTTGTATGCTGTTAAGAGTTACAGACTTGTATGGGTCAATTTAGACCCCCATAAAGGAACCCACTAGAATCCACTTTGAGAAACCCTGGACTAGAGAACCAGCATGAACAACCAGTAAACCAAAACACAGATGACAGAACCAGCAAACCATACACAGAGTGAGCACTAAGTTCAAATGATGAACTGTTGATCATCATTGTTTTGCGGTGCAAATAAATGCATTAAATACATATAATCACCATGCATGTAAAACTATTTTAATGTATATCGGTACGTGTGGCTCTGAGTTAATTACAATTACCTTTGAAATGTAATTAGAAGCGCAAATATTGTAATTAATCAAATCAACGAAATCAAGAATCAAAACGTGACAATGCACCTGCTGAGCTGACTGGCTGAAACCTGGATGACGCTCACCAACATGCACGTGCGCACGTGCGCACGTGCGCACGCACACGCACACGCACACGCACACGCACACGCACACGCACACACACACACACACACACACACACAGTATCTTGTCTCCATCATACGCGCTCTCTCTCTCTCTCTCTCTCTCTCTCTCTCTCTCTCTCTCTCTCTCTCTCTCTCTCTCTCTCTCTCCCCCCCCCCCCCCCCCCCCCCCCACACACACACACACACACACACACACACAGTTTGAAGGGAAAGAAGAGTAAGCTACCTCTGTAGGTTAAAGGCTCAGTAACATGGTAGATTCCTGACCTGTTTAAAGGGGACCTGGCTGTCTCTCCCCGCTGGCCCTCCTGTGACCTCCAGATCTAAATGTGAATGAATACTTTGTGTCTCCATGGGGCTAAGGGTGTGTGTGTGTGTGTGTGTGTGTGTGGGGGGGGGGGGGGGGGGGGGTGCAGGAGGAGGAGGAGGAAGAGGTGGAGGAGGAGGGGTGCGTATGTGTGCAGGGTTCGGGCGGCTAATAGCTAAAAACTTTAAACAGCAAGTTAATCACAAACAGCAGGGACAGCTCACACTGCCTTAGAACAATACCGGCCAAACCCCTCCTCCCTCGCTCTCCCAGCAGCCCCCCCGACTCCTCAAACAAGCCCCCTAGGTCTTCCTCGCAACACTTAATTTGATCCCCCTTGCCTTTCAAAGTCACTGGCCATTTGAGTGGACATTCAGCTCATTCGGGTCACCGATGTCACAAGTGGAATTTATTTTATCTGCTCGCGACAATAGGAGGCTAGAGTAGAGAAACTCAACCAAACATGGCACTGGAACAGCCTATTGTCTTGTCCTACATTGGACACCACTTTGTCCCCAATGACTGATGTCACACACGGAAGACGTACAGATGACATTCCTAATCCCACGGCAGTGCGTCTTCAGAAGCAGGACACCATTAGGGATGTAAACCGCTCGCCTACGAGCAAAGAGACCAGATTTGTAACTGTTATCTAGCAGCGTGTAGTGTATGCTAATATAATACTATCAAATAGTTTCGCTAAAGTATTACCCCGAGGGAATTGATACTAATTGGGATGATAGCTCATGATAATGGCATGTTTAGACACATTACAAATAAAAGAGACAAAGCAAGTGCCGCTCCAGTTCTCCTCGCTTTGTGTTTTAGTTGAGTGATGAAGTAGACGAGGATCTGGGTTAATGTGGCTACACAGGGAGTGAGCATTCAGGGACTGCTCACTCTTCTGCCCCAGCTCACTCACACACACACACACGCACGCACACACACACACACAAACGCACGGGCACACACACACACACACACACACACACACACACACACAAACACACACACACACATGCACGCACGCACGCACGCGCACACACACACATTGTGACTTTCTTTCTGTGTCCATGATGGCGGTAGCCGCCTCACAAAAACACACATCATCGTGTGCACAATGGAAGATGCAGGCTGCACTTTTCCCTGCTAGGCTGTGGGCTGAAAGCCTGCATCGGACGCAAAAAACATCGCTGGCCACTGCTCTTCCATCTCCCCTGCCTGGGGACATTGTCCCGCACAAAGACAGTGATTCTGTCTCTCTATGCCAACCCACCCCACCGCCACCCCACCACTATGCATTTCTGCGTAGCCCATTGTCCACCACTCATGCCTTCTCTTAAATCAACCTCCTTTTTATTAAAGCATCTTCTCCCGACAATGCTTCGCCATTTCCAGCTACTCAAAATGGGGGCTAAACTAGAATTCGGGCGGAGGGAGGGTTCTGGGAGGGGGTGGAGTAGTATGTTTAAAAAGAAAACAAAAAAAGAACATCTCCAACTGTCATGAAGGGCAATGACATCAACTGAAATATTCACCAGTGGGTTGGAAAACGTGATGGTACAGTTATGACAGGCGAACAGGCGACTCGCCCCCACCACCTCCAACCCCCAGTCCCCCCACAGCTCTCTCTCCATCAGGGCGGAAGCATGGCGGGCACTCTGAATATGTATAACCCGGAAAATGTATTGATTTTTCATTTGGCAGCAAAAAAAAAGGGGGGGGGGGACATAAAAATCACATAACCTGGAACTGTCACAGCTCTTTTGTTCATAGCTCATCTCTCCTGATGTTTGGCTTTTGCCACAAACTCTCTTTAATTACCAGGTACAGCAAGCTTCAGAAACCTTTCTCCACAGAGACACGCAGCCACGCACCAGCCTGCTGGGCTTAACAAGACAGCCCCACATTTATTATATATGATATACACCCGGCTGCTTTTGTTTTATACCGGATCTGACTAATAGGCATACTGAATAGGCATATACCCACGGTTTGTTTTATATTACACAAATGATTTACTGCAAATACCTCCTTGAAGTAATCTTTGAAATATTCAATTTAAATATAGCATGGCACATCATAACAAAACATGTTCATATGAATTCATTTTAAAGGGGATGCTGCTTAGTCTTACGTTCATATTACGGGTGTGCGGAGAGGGTTCTGTTCCACATGCAACTCAATCATTGATCTAGGCTTTTTCAGCCCACGGGCAGGTACGTGTGTATCTATGTGTGTGTGTGTGTGTGTGTGTGTGTGTGTGTGTGTGTGTGTGTGTGTGTGCGTGTGTGTGCACGCGCATGTGTGTGTGTGTGTGTGTGTGTGTGTGTGTGTGTGTGTGTGTGTGTGTGTGTGTGTGTGTGTGTGTGTGTGTGTATGTGTGTGTGTGTGTGTGTGTGTGTGTGTGTGTGTGTGTGTGTGTGTGTGTGTGTGTGTGTGTGTGTGTGTGTGCGTGCGTGCGTGCGCGCACGCACGCACGTGTGTTTCCATTAACAGGTACTTATCTGTTTATCTCTCTTTTTAGATGCTGCAGACCAATACAGTGGACTGTCTGAAAAAGATCTCGGCCTGTCGATTTATCGAATGCACCATTTGCATATCTTTGTAGTGCATCCATCTGCCTGTGGATTGCTCTGTGGAGGTATTAGCTCAGAAAATCAATGTGACCATGGCTGGATGTATGTAGCTCCCACCTCGGCGCGTGTTAGGAGTCCAACTCACAGCTCCCACATGGCCCCATCTACATGAGTCCTGCCGGCAGAGGCTTTGCAAGTGGTCCTTCCATTTATGTAAACATACACAAACACATATCCCAGCATGCCCCTGCAGATTGGGTGGGTTTGCCGTCTTGCCGGCCGGCCTCACTGCCTCCACATACACAGCCCTGGGCCTGGCTTGTTTATGAGAGCGGACGGCCAGATAAAACAGAATTCACCAAGGTTATGAATACCAACATGGCTAATCAATTTTATTTAAGATACAAAATATAGGCTATCATTGATGTGTTTGCTCTCTAATGTTCCATGCCTGCTAGTCAGATATGTCTAACTCAACCCACTGTGGAGAGGTGGATGGCTGACTGACTGGTATCTATAAATGCATTTAGAGCACAGAGATGTGTTCAGTTAAGCGAAAGAGAACATAGCACAACGGTACCATTTTAGCCAGTGTGATGTCGGGGCCCATACTGTTGACATAATATATTACAGTAAAAGAGAGAGTGGTGGTTTTACTGGTTAACCTTTCTCCCAATATTCAACATACAGTAATCTCATTAGGATTCCGCCCTGGCTGGCTGCTCATTGCTACCCGCTAAAGAAATTCAATGATTGCCTTGCACCAAGCCCCTTTAAAACATCCACACGACTGCTACCACTTATTGAAGAAAAAAAAAGAAGAAAACGCTCTTCCTCCCTCTATCAGTTTGGTTTCTAATACAAATCAAACACAGGGTGCTTTCTTTCACCATTTGTCTTTCTTTCTGTTCCTCTTTGCATACCCCCATCCATTACTTTCACATGAAATATGAAAAGGCAATATCCTCTCTGTGTTTGTACTGAAGCGTAATGCGATTGTGTTGTCATTTATAGGAAATAATCGCAAACCTCTCTTTCATTTTCCAGTTCAAATAACCATGAAAAATTAGCCTGCAATGTCATGGGGGACAACAAAGGGACGCACACACAGACTATCGCTTCACCACCGCGCTTGACATTTCTCCTTAATAGGAAAACGGGTGGCTGTTTCTATCTTTCTTTTTCAATCTTTTTTTCTTTCTTTCTCTAACCTCCCTTTTCTTAATTAAAAAGTTCTGCACTTTGATCTTTATAAATCTTTCCCTGGGTCTTTATTTGTTGCAGAGCATCTGTATGGCAAGATGGCGGTGGTTGGAGGGTCATATATATACTGTACAGCACAGTATAGACACTCTCCTCTCTCATCAGCACCTCCTGGTCTGCTAATGGCTACCATCGGAGGGAGATGTCGCCAGAGACAACCGCTACAGGGCCTGGGTCTCCGTGACTACCGTCCAGCAGCCTGATGGATAAATAATTCAGGAGCTATCAGACTCCCTGGCAGCCGACCAGTCCCAAAAACACACACTCAGGACACGTCTCGTCAAAGTCTCTCTGTTAGCTCATCAGCATTTGGACATTACCCGCGATGTTACAGCCTGATCTCTGTGCAATACCTCACATAATTATCCCGGAGTTTAAGGGATGTTTCTTTTACTTCGAGAGATTGTTATTTTCAGTGTACTGTATATAAGACAAGGTTAGTACTGCCGAACTAACCTTGTTAATAAAGTATTTAATCAATCAATCAATCATATAATTGGACGGTTCTTTGTGCTAGTGCCATTGGAAAGCTTAATAAGTAGGCTAGCCTACTTCTGCTGTTGTTATGTACAACCTAATCAACATGACTCTGTGATGCAATTAGTGGATATGTGTTCAAGAAAGCTTATTCTGAGCTCACAACAATAGATATAGTGAATAAATAACAGTATAGAATACAAACAATGTACGATAAACATCTAAATATGGTTTGACATGAGGTATGTCAAAACAAAGCATATTATTTCAGTTTGTGTGCCAGAGGCACTGTGTGTCATCGATGCCACATGATAATTAACCATACACCTTTTTGTCCCTGAAGTCATTAAGAAAAGCAAAAGAAATTCTTAATGAGAAGCTATTTATTTGAGTTGCCTCCTCCAAATAGACTCACAGCCAATGAAAGGTTATTCACAAGGTTAACTCTTTTAAAGGTTTTAGGTTGACCCTTTTCATTGTATTATAACCTTTGACAGCCAAGCAGTGTAGATTTTGACAGCAATGTTGATTTAGTTTTAGTCATAGTCTTTTGAATAAAATTCCATCTGAAATGTTTTAGTTTTAGACTAAGTATCATAAGATTTTAGTCAAATCTACAGTTGATTTTATCAACAAGCAAACATAAAACAACTTTCTTTTAGTTCTACTGGATCTCCTCCCGACTAGTCCCTCCCTAACATAGTTTTTATTTGTTGACACAATTGCCAATAGATTAGTTTCAGTCATGATAGATGTTATTACGTTTTTATTTAGTTTTCATAAGTGAAAAAAGGTAGTCAACAAACATTTTTCGGCATAGTTTAGTCGACGAAATCAACATTGCAAGGATCTTCTATAGTAACACTTAGAACCTGTCATATGCTTGCAACTCTTTGGGATAAAGGCGTTGTCCTGTATATGACTGTCTCTAAGTGACACTAGAGATTTTACAATACAGTCAAAGTAGTTTTGTTACCCCTCATGGTTTTCTTCACACAAGAATGTTTCCTAATTTGCATATTTTCTAAAGTTGGATTTCATCTGGCATTACAGCTTGTGATGCATATAATGAGATTTCCTCTCATAAAGCTAATGAAAAAAGACTCATCTCATGCAATTAGCTGCTCCTTTCTTTATTCACTTCTTGTAATGTATAAATTTATTATCTCATAATTCTGGCACCATTATTTCTTTATTTATTTGATTATGCACACACCTTGCTGCCTTAATTACAAAAGAGACAAGCAGCCAGTGGAAAGGATGCTATATGCACCGACTCATCTATCAGTTGATCTAGTTATCCTTTTAATCTCAATAGTATATCCATCCAATCTCTTATCAGCCTGTACTAATCTGAACCTAATCAGTTTACCAATTTGCTTTATGCATGCAAATTCATATAATGCCTCAGAAAAGCAATTGTCAGAGTTGACAGAATTCGGCCAATGGTGCACTTAACCTACAGTATACCATGTCACCATAGAGTACTGCAGGGTGTGGTACTGTATAGGGTATACCTACTGTATCTCAAAATACAGTATCTGTGTTTTATAACTACAGACCGACCGACATACAGTACCTACCTACCTACCTACCTACCTACCGGTACCTACCTACCTACCTACCTACCTACCTACCTACCTACCTACCTACCTATCTATCTATCTATCTATCTATCTATCTATCTATCTATCTATCTACCCTCTTCCCCTGTGTCTCAGTTATTGTTCTTATGTTTTCATCACATGATTGTGGTTCTACAATGAGTGCATCTTTAATTGCTCTCAATTTTCAATTTGGAACACATTTAACTATGAGCCTTTCTTGGGAATTCAGATGAAGCAAGGAGGCACCTTGAAACACACATCAACTAAAATCAGTGTGGACCATCACACAGTTTAAAGCCATATACATGACTCTGTCTAACCCAACTGTTCTCTTTCTGAGGGGCACACTGCTATAGCTGACCAGCATGAGTCTGGTTCCATTCTTCCCTCGCTGCCCTCTACATTCTCCAGTCACATATCTATTTGGAACTCGGTACCAAATGGACCCTTGCAGGTTTGTAACTCAGAGCGCGTACCCACTTGGTGCATTTGGCTCCATTTGTACGATCCCAGAGTTAAATTAAGACTCTGGATTTTACTGTGTAGTTGCCATGGTGCTCACTGTACTGGCTCTCCAGAGAAAGGGAGCCAAAGTGATTACAGTTACACACTGTTACTCAGTGAGTTATCTTTAGTTCAGCCAGAGGAGAGAGACAGGCAGAGAAAGAAAAGTAAGACAAAAAAAAAGTACGAACGAAATGTAGAAATAATGACGTAGCTAGAATACGGGGAAAAATGCTCTTCAATAATCCAAAAAATGTAGCATTTATTCTCCCCCTGACATTGCCCTGTCAATCAGCACGCCTGGGACATCACCTCTTCCAATGGCCACTAAAACTGACTGATTTCGCTCAGCTAATCAGTTTTATTGTCTGCAATACATTTTATATCAGCAAACATACCCTTCACAACCCGCCGTCAGGCTCTATGGGGAAAGAGACATTATTAAAAAGCCATTCCAAATGCCCTTGGATACTGAAATGGAGGCCAATTAAATGGCTTTGCAGCATCCATTTTGTGCCGAGTGAACAGGTATGAGCGGGAGGGGGAGGGGGAGGAGGATATGATGACAGCGAGGGGGGAGGGAGGGGAGGCAGAGGAGAGAAGTGGCAGAGAAGCCACCTGATCGGCCCATAAGCAGACTCTACTAAATAGGCTTTTTTTAATTTATGCAGCGCGCGTGGAACATTATGAGGGACACGCCGCCACATAATTTAATATTACTTTCTAACTTTCCGAGGAAACTGTTAGGCTAATGGTCTCAGGATCACATCAGCAGCATTTGTGAAATGAAAGGTTAGCCAGTGTGCGTGTGTGTGTGTGTGCGTTTGTGTGTGTGTGTGTGTGTGTGTGTGTGTGTGTGTGTGTGTGTGTGTGTGTGCGCGCGCGCACGTGTGTGCGCGTGTGCGTGTGTTTTCACCCTCCTCCTTGGTTTAGTGCTGACTGTGCATATGTGCATGGAAATGAGCAGGTCGGTCAGAGTTTGCGGATTCCCTAGCCTCTCTAAAGGCACGGTCAGGGATTAACAACCTCTGCCCCACTGAGACCTGAGCCGCTGCTAAATTGGTGCCGCAGCGCTCTACCGCCTCCTGCAGACAGAGGTGCCCCGCGCGTCCCTTTGTATGCGTATCTGGTCGTTAGCGTTACCGTTGTGTTGTTGTTTCTATTATGGGTGCTAGCAGTGTCCCCCGGCTGGATGAGGCTCTTCCCTCTCTCATTAGCCGGAGGTTGGACAGAGTCGTGGGTGTGAGTCCACCACAAGGTACGGTACATTAATTATTCATCTCAGAGGTTGGTTGTTTGGGCGCTGCCATATAGTTGATGAGGAGACTAAAGCAGGGGCTCTAACTAGAGGAGAACTGCCTCGCGAGGCCCGCGGAACAAACAACTGGAAAATGTTATTCAGCGTGTGTCAGCTACCAAGAGAAATTGAACACTAATCGCTAAAACTAATCACTAAAACAAGTTATCCACAATAATATGGGCCTCTGCGGATTTCGGGGTGCTTTGCATGCCTACACAGTAAAGTCCTCAGTGTTAATTTGTAAAAGACTGTTTGTAAAAGACTGTCTTTCAAACTGGCGTAACTATTTTTGGCCATAGGTGGAAATAGTCAAAAACTGTCAAAAATATAAAGAATTACATATCTACAAACTCACCACGAGTCACAATGTGGCACACTGTGAGCTTGTAGATCTGATATTTCTTTAATATTTTTTTAATCACCATTGTACAACAAAGTATAAAATAGGGATAAATGGATAAGATATATATGAGAGTGCAAAGATTGACCCAAATGGACCCTAAGGGTCAATTCTTACACTCTCAACACAGAAGATTTATTTGACTGCGTTGTGATCCATTGCTCTGGAGTCCCTTCACGTGTCTAGATTCAAAGCAGCCACTGCACTGTGCCTTGGACTGCCAGCTTCCCCCCTCTGGTGGCTCCAGCCAGGACCACTAGGCTCCTGAGAAGGCTGTGATAAGAATTCATTTCTTCCTATTATGTGCTCTTGTCCACTGCCTCAGTTCATCAGTTCAGTGCAACCAAGTCAATGAAAGGGCCTGTAATGAAGCAATCAGATGCAGCCTGGTTCTCTGGACCCAGCACTCCATCCTACCCCCCCATCCGCCAGCGTAAGGGGGGGGGGGGGGGGGGGGGGGGGGGGGGGGCTGGCGTCTGGGGTAGTACGGAGTACGGACACAGACTGCACTGAGGCATTAATTTGTGGCCTTGCCTTTCATAGACCAGAGGATAAGCAGCTACAGTATAACATGTGCTTCAACTCCGGGCCTCATGTGTCCCGCGGGTTCACAGAGTCAGGCGCTTTTTAGAGGACTACATTATTATAACCACACTTCAACGACGCTGCTAAACCGAACCAATGGAGCTCCTGTGCTTCTGTTACCTGTGGAGGTGGAGTGATACTTTAGAGCTTTCTCTTTTCTCCCTCTACTCTCTCTCCTCTCTCTCTCTCTCCTCTCTCTCTCTCTCTCTCTCTCTCTCTCTCTCTCTCTCTCACTCTCTACCGATTTCTCTGCCGCCTCCAACCTCTCACATCTCTCCCAACATGTGGAAACCATTATGGGGAGTTTTGGAGAAGAATGTATGTGTTGAATCTTAATCGGTGCCTTAAAGAAGAAGATCCTGGTTCTCCTTTTGTCTTGTAATGCTGTGAACGTTCCATTTCAAATTAAAAAGGGGCCTTTTTGATCTGGCTAATATTGTTTTCTCTCCCTTCAGGGGATGGAAATAGTCTAGGTTTTTCTGTGATGGCACTCACCCCTTCTTTCCCTCTCAACCACACAGACATGAATTCAGCATTGGTTTATGACGGGTTCAAAGCTAGGGTGGACACAGTGCACACTTGCATTATCTTCTCATTTACCCTACAATAATCCAATTATTTTATTTGGCTGAGGCATAAATGTTAAAAAGGTAGTGCTGTTTTATTTTGTTGGACAATATAAAATAAAGCTAATCAGGTTCTTCTTAATTAAGTAGATCGACTTACCGTAAGCCTGAAATAGTGACTACAGGTTGAAGGTGGTTATTAGATGCCTTAAATTAATATGAAAAACACTGAAACATAACGTGTCATTCTACTGTCATAATACAGCTAATGCTCCATGTCACCTGGCATGGAGGTGTCCAGATATCCTCTACCCCCACCTGATATTATTTATGCCCCCCAACCAGGGGTGATGCATCAAATTCTGGACCCTGGGTACAAGGATTCACTGCGGGCCCCCCATGAATGTGCTTTAACTATTGAAAAATAGCAGATATACAAGCTCACAGCGTGGCACCGAGCGCTGCGCTGCGAGCTTGTGAAAATTTGTCTTTGAATATTTTTGACCCGATTCTATAAATGTCTTCTAAATCCTTCTAAGGTTTTTTGAAAAACCTATGTTTCTATGTCAGTGGTGCTCAAACCTTTTCATGCGAAGGACCCCAAAATGATATGTATTTTGCCACGGACCCCCATCTCAAAATATTTAGTTCCAGGGACCCCCCCAGAAGCAACATTTTAGTTACAAATGTTAAAAAAATACATATATTCAAAGATTTGCACACATTTTCACGACTTTTCAAAAATAGCAGATCTACAAGCTCGCAGCGCAGCACTTGGAGCCGCGCTGCGACCTTGTATATCTGCTATTTTTCAGTAGCTAAAGTATAAAATAACTAAGGCCCCTCCCTCCACCTTGGGCCCTATAGTAACTCAGTCCCACTTTCCCCCCCCTTGTGACGCCCCTGGCCACCCTCCACCACCCGCTGTTCACCTGCTGCCAGCTTTGGCAGGGAGACCCTGCGGCTGGATTCTACCTGACAAGAGCTCCTTAACAAGCAGTAGTCATTAACCTCAGGAGCAAGCAGCTGCCATGTGATGTAGTGCACTCGGCCTGCTGCAGAAGGGCCCTATTGATCCCAGACATACTTGGTGCCTTCCTGGATGTTTATAATCAATATGCAAATGGCCCGCGGCATTGATTCAATATTAATTTTCAATTAGGGAATTCTCGGGGGGTCCTGAGGGGTCAATACAGAACCATTCAGAGCAAAGGCTTGAGCAAGTTGCAGGCATTGACGTTCCTCTACCCAAGACAACTTACTTACTGTTTATTTAGCCTGCCCCTGCTGTAAGCACCGATTAAGGCCCTGGGTAATAGGCAGCCAGACAGATGGGCCTTTCTCCACTTCCGCAACACCCATTACATGAACTGGATTTTTGTGTGAGGCTCTCATGCAAAATAATAAGTCATCATCTCACATTCATTTCAGTTGGTATTGTTGTTGCTTTTGTGCTTTACAAAGTAAAATCCTGAGTTTTAATTTACAGATGTGCCGTTTCAACCGTTCAATATTTACTGCTCTTTTTCCTGAAAATGTCCTGCAAATGCATTTTTTCCACAGGGTTCGAAACTCGCAAATGTAAAGAAACCACTTCATTCCCATTGAAAAGCAGAATCCACCTTCATAGGTATATTTAAACTTCAAAGTAAGAGAAGGTCATAAAATAGCAAAAATAGCTGATCTACAAGCTCAATGTTCTGCAAATCCCCTGAAAATCTACAGTCTTGCCAGTGGCAGGACGTGTGATGTTTTGAAATGGCACATCTGTAACTCAGAGAGCATACAAATGTAACCAAATGGTCCATTTGATTACAGTACACGTGTATGCCCTCACTGTTGCAAATGGATAAATAGAGAGACACATTAAGAGACCATCAGGTATGCCATTTACGTACTTGGTTTAAAAAGGTGCCATATATTTATTTTATTGTATTTTTACTTACTTGCTTACTTATCTGTTTAACCTTTTCATATCAGCTTTCACTTTTAAGAACAATGAGAGATAACTATTCCTATATGAACCCACATTTCATAAACATGCTGAACATGCTAAATGGACTGCATTCATACAGGAGCTCATGGGGAGCAGAAGGGCTTCAGTGTATTGCTCAAGTACACTTTAACACCAGCCATGGAGAAGCCCTGGATCCCAGCGGGAACCTTCTGAATCCAAGACGGCTCCTCTACCTCCTGAGCCACTGCGGGCCCCCGAAATGCAAGAAAAAATCACACATTTCATGTCATGAAATGCCAATAGCAAACAAAATGCATATTTCAGAACAGCTTCCATAATTTCTAATAAACAATTATAATCACCATGTAATTTAGGTGAAAAACACAATTACTATAAATGCTTGGAGGGGGGCCATGAGAACAGGGGCAGACTAAGCATCATTTTCATTACATTTCCTTTTGTTTCCATGGGCATCTCAAAGTACTGTAACCCCTGTATATTATTCCCCAATAATAAGCTGTATAGGATCATCATGTAACAATACAGAGCAAGGAAACTCCTCTGATCAAACGGTGTTGTGTGATAAGTGAAGTAATGGATTCCAGGTACGACTGGTTGTGCTCTTCAATGTGAAAACAATAGTATTGATTTATAAGCCTGTTGTGTTTACTGTACAGACAGTGTGTCTATCAGAGGCCATTTTATTGAGAGCTGTGGCTTGTTACTGGGCTTTGGTGCTGGCTCTCTATCTGTTCCCGCTATCAAGACAATCAGGCTTTCACAGCTAGAGACACTCTCTGTAACACCTACTCATATATGTATCGGACAATGGACTGCTATGGCACATCACCCACGTTGCTCCGTCTCTCTCCTAGATACTCCTTTAACTCCAGTCTATTGTATAGAGCCTCCTCATAAACAGATGGCAGTATGGTAAAGTTGGCAACGTGGACGATGAAGCGCTGAGTGCAATATGTTTGCTTTGGGTTTATGCCCTAAGATGTGTTTTAGATTGTCTATGTTTTCTCTTCTGCCTCAACCACTATTTAATAATAACAATCAGGGCCTTGCATAAAATGTTGCCGTTTTAATCATCATTAGATCCAATAGTATATACAGCATCTGCTACATGTTGTACTAGCCAACTGAACCTAAGACCTTAAGGTCAATTATGCTGTAACAGTACTATCTACAGTATCAGCACAGTTAGCTAGCCAATAGCAAGGCAGCTGCTATTGCACCGTGGGGTGCAAAGTGAAGGGATTATAGAGGTTAGTTGAGTAGTGGAAACTGTTGGTGTCCCTATTTTGGGAATGTCGTATGCAAAGATAGTTCAAAATTAGCAAAAATAGAAGATCTGCAAACTCACAAAGCATTTCGCGAAGTATGGTGGGATTAGATCTGCGATTTCCGCAAGTATAAAACATGGCATTCATTTATATAAAGGAAGAAATGAAATATGGAGAGACAGTGTCTTCTTGACAGCAATGAGGTCAAATTCTTGTAAACATTTTACAAGTCATTGTTTCACCTCTGTGATCAATCCCAGAACCCTTTTCTGTATTGTAATGGTCAGCACATTGTGTCACACATGCTGTCCTATGACCACATTAACTCACACAGCAGAGAAGAGGCTGAAATAGAACATTATAGAGGAAGGAATAGCAAAAGAGATAACCTGGGCTGACCATTTACTGTGCTTGTCTCTGTAGATGCCCTGCCTGGACTAATTGGTTTAGGGATAACATTAATTACCACATTGCTCATTAATGGATGAAGCCTTTATTGGTTCCATTGATCAGTAGGACTTGTTAGCCATCATCCTAAGCAATGGTGGATGTAACAAGCTTACATATTGGCATATCAATTAATGCAATCAATTCCTGCCTAGCAGCTGCCATTCCCCCTCGCTCTGCTGGTTTCTCCCCCTCATCCTCATTGCACTCCTGGATGGCCAAGACAAAAGGCCCATGTCAAACTAAACTTTATTAAGAGATTTTCTCATTCCTGCTTAAGTTGAGTTGCATGTTCAATCGACTGGCGGAGGCACCGCGTAGCAGGAAGGTGGAGCAGGCACATTAACCAGCAATAGCACGTAGCAGCAACAATAAAAGCTGTCTAAGCTAAGCGATTTCAGGGTCTGAAACTGATGACATGCTAAGGGATGCTACAGTAGCCTATACACCAGTGCGTTACTACTGTACATGTAAACTATATGTTGACCACTTTCAGCCTGGCACACCTATTTTTATTATACAGTATATACCTATGAATTATAAATGTTAAATGATATTCTGAAAATAGCAGCTCTACAAGCCCAGAACATGACGTGTTAAAGGAGTAGTTCACCCCCAAAATGACTTTTTTTCTATTGATTACTCACACCATGGAGAGACTTGAGTTCAATAATACTTTTTGTTTTTTGTCTCATTCCTAAGACAATAATTTGATTACAATAAAATTAACCCTGTTGATTCCGGATGGGGACCCGAATGCATTTGGGTCCCCATCCGGAATCAATGGGGGTAAATTTACTATAATAAAGTTTTTGTCTTTGGAATGCGACAAATACAACAATATATTATTGAACTCAAGTCTCCATCCATGGCGTTAGTAATCAATAGCAAATAAGTGATTTTGGGGGTGAACTACTCCTTTAATACTCCGATCAGATTCATGGGCTACTCCAGAGAAACCATGGTGGCTTACTTTCAAACTTTGTAATTTAATTGATTGAATTGATAAATACTTAGAATACCCTCTTTAATGGGCATTCCGAAGGGCCAGCTCACTTAAAACGACCATGATGGCACGTCTTAGTATAACATAGTGGAAAGAGGTTGGAACAGAAGGAATGAATGGGGGTGCGAGCTGTGATAAGTGCGAGCACACCATGACAAAGTGGAGGGATTTAAACGCTGGGCCCGCAGCACTTCATTTGCTTAATAACATGATCATTCTGTAAGAAAGTGGCTGCTCTGAGGGGGATATCGCCCAACGAGGATGTCTCGCTCTCAGAAATCCTATTTGAAGACAACACCTTGCGAGCACTCATCCTCCTCCACGCCTAAGACGATCAGTGCACATGACGGGCCCCATTAATATGACGCCTCGTGTAACCTTGAGCTTGCTCCCACTCCTCCAAACAGGAACAAAAAGTGATAGCCAAGTAGGTGGGGCTGCCTGTCCTGATGGAGCATGTACCAGGAGGGGTGGTGCTTTATTTTAATGTATGGGAAGTATGGGAAGTGTGGGGGTGGAGAGGGTCAAGTAAGGACCACCGCTGCTCTCTGTGGCGACCGTGCACAGGGCAAAGATGCAACCTCAGCCTCCTGAGTCTTGTTAGAAAACAAAGGCCTGTCTTTTTCTGTTTCTCATATCCTGCCAGGGATCATTCACTTCATTTCTGACTGACTTCTATCTGGCACCCGTCTCCATTACATGTGTTCACTGCCTGACCAAAACCACACATCACCCTGAAGAAACACGGGCAACGGTGACCTGGCCTCCATCCATGCATTCAGATATACACAAAGTATGCATGAGCCCACCCACACAAGCACATGCTATGCATGAATGTACATACGATGCAAACCGTAAGCACAAAACTTTTTACTTAGTCGGAGTATCGTTTACCTTTGAGCTTTGAAGAGGCAGAGAGGTCAGAATGTTTAAGGGCTTGTTTTGAAATCTTGTGACCAGTTCACAAAGAGAGCCACCGGTTCACATCTTTGTACCACGCTCATCTCATAGCCTCAATCCTTTCTCAACTTTGTTTCAAACAAACAAACTCATGTTGGTCTTAATAAGTGAAATTCACATCTGTTTTTTCAACAGAAATGGAAAAAGTTGTAAGCATGCAATCGTAGCTACCATTAACCACGAGAACCCTATACAGTATACTTCAGTGAAAGTCAAAAAGCAAATGTTTGCCTATTTGACCAAATGTTCCTCTATTTTCACCAAATGTTATTCTATTTTCACTAAATATTCTTCTATTTTTGCCAAATGTTTTTATATTTTCATCGAATGTTTTGACTTTTTTTGCAGAATGTTCGCCTATTATGACATGCCCAAAATAGGGACACTAGAGTTCATGTGGTTAATTCTAAAAGGTATGGAACGTGCCTCTGGTGATTTCCTTCGTAATTCTGTGAAGGTCGCAGAGAGAGAGAGAGAGAGAGAGAGAGAGAGAGAGAGAGAGTGAGTGAGTGAGTGAGTGAGAGAGAGAGTGAAAGGGGGGGGGGGGTGTTTGTTAGGCTGTGTTATTATTGTAGTCCTATGAGAGTCCAGACAGGCATGCAGTTAGGCACCCCAACGCACGCTCGATCCGGGTCCTCCTGAAGGCCCCTGTCCCCTGAGGAACGCACAAGTGGGCTGAGCAATTAACAATTTCATGCTGATTGCCTGGAGCATGTTTTGCTATGCCATAAAGATAATAGCATGAAGGGTGCACTAAGAGCCCCCTCCCCCTTCCTCTTCCCGGGTGTACCCCTATTGCCTCCATCTCTGAATCCTCTCCTGTGTGATTCACATGGCGGAAAGGCATGCTGCCTGCTTGCTTGCTTTATTAAAGACACTCTCACTGCTTAGAGGGCGCATTTAAGAAAGAAAAGATTATATATATATAATAAAGATGACTCCCTAAAGAGTAAACAGGGATGATTATTAAAGGGAAGGAGAAAACTAGAGTCTTGGTCTCCCACTGGCTTCTTGATTTGAAAGTCTAATTTGGCAACTGCACACAACAGGCATGCAGGTAGACAAAACAAACAGGTTCCATTTCCCCAGACGAACGGAGCATGCTCAGAATGGGTGCTGGTGACAGCCCTCATCTTCCTCAGTCCCCTCCCTGGCATGGCATGATGACAGCTATCCGCGCCGACCATGGAGCTCACCGCTGTGCAACAGGAAACACTGTGCACGGTTAAACCTTTATGCAGCCGCCCTCGTGAGCTGAACATATCAAAGACTAAAAACAGACTGCAAGCATGTAGCGAACACTTTCCCCAATGATAACCACAGCGGTCTGACAGTAAAAAAAAAAGAAACGTTTGGAATGAAAACAACGACCACAGAATGCCCGTTGGAAACAGCTATCTATACATATCGTCGTTGTCAGGGGCGAAATCTTGTATGTCCAAAACCGTTCGTTTTGTATTTATCATTTTAGAAAAGATTTAAACTAGTGGTGCGAGGCGTTGTGTGCTTGTAGATCAGCTATTTTCACTAGTTTTGTGCGACAGTCTTGTTATAATGATGCAGGGCTTTAATTTAGGAAAAAAACGTACAAATTTGAAACTTGGAGATACAAGGTTTCCGCCCGAAAACGACGTTGTGCAGGTCTGTATATAAATCAAACTCTGGGTAATGTTCTAATTCATTTCAAAATCAGAATCACTTCATATGTTAACTCATTTTGTGCCCGCGATTTTCGGTCGCAATGATGTCCAGAGTGCCTCACGCAGGCTCCATCCGCTTGCACTCTCTTATTTTGAAAGCCAGAAGTGCCACAGCGTGATCACTTCCGGTCTGACGTCATCGGGTCGTGCGCCGGAACCGATCATTGTTTACGTGGTGCCATGCTGGATTGCAATGGAGCGTTTATACATGTGTTTTATAAGCGAGCATCTGCCTCCATCTTCGCTTCTAAAGTGTTGTTTTGAGATAATGGACATTAAAGATGAGATCGGCCGTCCACCTCAATGTTATGGGATGACTATTGTGTGCTCGTGGAGCCGTGATGATGACAAATCAGCGTGGATTTTCGTCTCCGGACATCCGGCCATTCTACTCGGTAATGTACTCAACGTTACAGTAATTTATTACTTTTTGCGCGACATCACGCATTTGGCACTGTAAGTACTCTAGTACTTATTGCGTGACATCACGCAAATGGCACTAGATGAGTTAAGTAATCAGTACAACATAATACAATTCCAGGTACTGTATATGTCATATGCATTTTGACAACTAGCCAAGCAGCTTTGGGCGCTGTCCCATTTTCTACAGCCTCTGCCTACACTGAGTGCACAATAATGTTGCATGAAAAAAAAAAGCCATCAGCGCTGGACGCATGGACGTGGATAAACAGACACAGATATCCAAACACACCAGAGAACCAACCAACCAGCCACTGTGGGATTACTAATGGGTTGCACACCAAGTCACCAAGTCTAGTACAATGACCTCAACCCCAGTGAGTTCACGTGACCCAAATACAGCACATATGCACAGTGCACACTGCACCGCCTGGTTCTAAGCTAAAGTGCTGCCTTCATATCGCTAATGATATTTTTGTGTTAATGAATGCATATTTTTAGAGCAGTGCCTCGGTAGGTCATACACTTGTAGGCAACATGGGCATTTGTTTAACATTTAATATTAAAATCAGTGGAGAGAAATGAATGTGCTTTAAATAGACGTGGCGAGTGTATATGTGCTTTACTTAACTTGTATCTTTCATCATCTTTCAATGTATCTTTTTCTGGATCTGCCGCTGAAAGCTAAATTGGAAAATATTAAATTTGATAAAAAAATTAAAAATAATGAATGCTATCTCACTTGGAGAGTTAGTCTAATCCTCTTTGGTATTAAAAAAAAGTAATAGTTCTCTCCATGACACACAGTAAAATCCTCAGTGTTAACTCTGAGAGTGTCAGTGTACAAATGGAACCAACTGGACCCAGAGTCCAAGAGTGCAGTTAATACTCCGGATTTTGCAGTGTGATAAGTATTTTCAAGTTGAGACGAACCCTGAAGATATGAAGAGACAGATAGACATGAAGCTCTGGACAAAGGGCTGCAGCACCAGCCCCCCGAACACCCCGCACCCCGAACTGACCCCCCCCGGACCCCCCCTTGCCCTCCCATCCCCCGGCTGTGTGTGAAAGTCCAGCTGGCGCAGTGACAGCCGTGGCAACTCAACACGCCTGCATTACAGCCCACATATTGTTTATGATATGGGGCCTGCCATCAATTTGCATCCTAAAGTGAACATGGCGCATGCATGCGCACACGCTGGCACGCGCACGCATGCACGCACGCACGCACACACACGCACACACACACACACACGCACGCACGCACGCACGCACGCACGCACGCACGCACGCACACACACACACAATTATATGATAAAAAAAGAAATATGTTTTTTTCTGCAATTTATACTATGTCAAACACCCCCCTCCCTCCAGCCACACACACACACAGACAAACATACTAGTGCCCCCTAACACACACACGTGCGCACATACACGCACGCACGCACGCACGCACACACAGAGAGAGACACACACACACACACACACACACACACACACACACACACACACACACACACACACACACACACACACACACACACACACACACACACACACACACACACACACACACACTTATAAATTGCAGTCACATCCCCCTGCTAGTAGGGGATGATAATTGCGGACGGCCAATAAATTACTAGTGCCTCCACATCAATTATAAGCATCACGTCTGGCAATGAGGAAAATGAGATCTTGTGACAAATTTCATGAGGCTTGGCTGCCCAGCAGCCTTTCTTAACATGCTACAGATAGCAATCCCTTATCTAGCCTCTGTAATGGGGAGCTACGGATAGAGAGATGGAGCCGCGGCCATTTAATTAAAAAGCTGGGGGGGTGGGGGTGGGGTGTAATTCATTGAAGAGGCCCAGGAAGGAGACAAAGCCTTTGTCTTCAATACATATTTCGCTCTGCATTGTCACTCATCAGGGACCCAGCTTGGATCTCGCTTGATAGCAATTCTGCCTTTTTTTCTCCCCCCCTCCTGCGTCTTTCCACTATTTCTCTCTCCCTCTTTGCCCTCTTCTTGCCTTGTTTTTTATTTCCCTGGAGCCCACTGTAGTGTTTTCTCCACTGGGGCTCTGCTCCGGTGTTTTTTTACGAATGACTGCGGCGGACGGACAGTGGCACTGAATGAAATGGCCCCTGCACCTAATCGTATTCCCACCTGGGGAGTGCGGGGCGAGGGCGGAGACTTCAAGCGCGCGCAGCAATGAGGATTTATGGCAGACAGGGAGACAGCAAAATAAAACACCGAAAGGGATGGCCCTTAAATCTCATTCCCGCCGCAATATTCATTGCAGTTGCAATCGGGTGTGCTGATAGAGCGCTGAGGGGAAGGAAAGGGAAAAAAACGACTGCTGCGTTCAAATTATGGCTGTACTCTCTACTAATATTTAACATCATTAGAAAATCATTAGAAAACCATCATAAAACCTGGGATTATGACCAGAGCATTAAACACAATGATTATTCAGTGTGTTCTTTTCCTGCTTTGCCTTGGAAATGAGATTTGCTCTGCTGCTGCGTTGCAGGGGAAAGTACGAATATTTTTCATAATTACTATAACATTTGAAAAAACTTGGCCTGCATGAATTACTGTACCATTATGCGATTGTGTTTTTCTCACCCAAAAGCAAAAGTTTCCAAGAGAGGCTTTGCATGTGATTGCATTAATGCAATTTCATGGCAGCATTAGCAGACTAATTCAAATATTTCTCAATTCCTCCACCTTAAAAACCATTACCCATCATGTAGGCGGCAGAGGGGGGTAGACAGGCAGTATGCACAAGCATTTCCAGGTAGAATTAATGTTTATGATCCTATGGTTATTACTGTATCAACACTAGCAGCAGCACAGTCTAGCAGGATGGAGAGGAGGAGGTGACATGAAGAGGCTGTTTTGTTCCATCTACTGCAAGGGTTGGAAGCAGTCTTAGCAATACCACATCACACAACAAAATAGATTCAAAAGGATTCAAATGGAGCAAGAAAGTCGTTTTAATGGCATGTCTAGTTTTTTGAGGCGGTTTGTCAGAGATGGAGTGATGCACTACTCCACTGGAAGAAAGGCAGGGCCATAAAATGTCAGAGTTGAGTCTTTAGTTTTTGGGCTTTTCTCGGCAGCCCCATTATCAAGAGCAGCCATCAGCACAAAGATAAAAGATCCTAATGGAGCTGCCCCTGGTGGAGATGAAAGGTGCAGAGATGGCACACTCTGTTATGAATCCCTAATGCAGCCCATGTTTCTTTAGGGAACAACCCACTCTCTGGCCCCTTTCACAGGCCTCCCCGCTGGGGGCCCGGGCAATAAAGGTCTCCTATTCCTTGTCGCCGAGTGTTAAGGTAGTAACCCCATGACCCTGCCCTCAAAGGCTTTTAAAGCCATCCCAAGGAGGCATGCAGAGATCGGAGTAGAGCATATCCAACCTCCTCTCTGATTCAATCTACGCTTGGACAATGGAAGCTCAGCAGTGGTGAAGTTGAACTCCTTAAAATAATACTCCATGACATCATCGGATTTAATGGTCAATGTTGAGTGCTGTTATTCAAATTAATGGCAGACACAATTACTAAAAGAACCAATAGAGAGCATAACTCTTAGCTAGCTATACATTCTAAATCATCTAGCTATCTTTGAAGTAAAGCGCACAGAAGACGTAAATCTTTTCCATATGTTCAGATGGTATTCAAATTTTCTCATAGGTGTGGACTGTTTCTTTTTTCTTTCTTTTTTTTCCAGAAGAAGCGGGGTTAACCTCTTAACAGGTCTGGGCCCGCCGGCGGGCCCGCCGGCCGTATTTAGACAAACAATCACGTTTAGACAAGCCTCTGTTTCACTTGCATTGCCAAGCTGTATACCATTTTAAAGCTAAGATTCTTGTGATTCCGAATCTGCAAACGATTTGATTATAGCCCCGAAACTCACGCCGCAAACAACGTAGAAGTCCGACATAAACAAACAAACAGCAGCGCTCCGAACGTCAGTATTTTTACAAACAATCACGTTTAGACAAGCCTCTGTTTCACTTGCATTGCCAAGCTGTATACCATTTTAAAGCTAAGATTCTTGTGATTCCGAATCTGCAAACGATTTGATTATAGCCCCGAAACTCACGCCGCAAACAACGTAGAAGTCCGACATAAACAAACAAACAGCAGCGCTCCGAACGCCATTATTTTGACAAACAATCACGTTTAGACAAGCCTCTGTTTCACTTGCATTGTCAAGCTGTATACCATTTTAAAGCTAAGATTCTTGTGATTCCGAATCTGCAAACGATTTGATTATAGCCCCGAAACTCACGCTGCAAACAATGCAGAAGTCCGACATAAACAAACAAACAAATATTGATAAATCTGCTGCTACTCACGTTTAGAGTTGGATTGTACTCCAACAACATCATATATTTCCACAACAAAGATGTTCTTGTGTAGAGGAAGGGTAAACATTATAAAATCCATGGCTGAAGTGAACTACAATACCCAAAAAAACCTGCGTAACAGCTCTTCTTGACGTGCGTAAATGCTCAGCAGCGCACCCGAGCGCACCGAACGTCAGACCAAGAGTGTTAGGGCTGTCATTAAAATAAATACATTAAATAATAATAATAATAAATATATAAAAATAATAAAAAATTAAAATAAAAAAATCCAGTCTATTAGCCCTTTTTTGACCTTTTTATATGATATATGCAAATGTCTCCAAATGAAAACGCATAAACATACACTTAGTAAAACATGTGTAAAATATTCATATTTTGTAGTTTTATCATGTCCTTTGAAATTGGGCTAGGTAAGGCTTCAAAATGTGTCCACATTGTGTTTTTCAGCTCCTATATGATAATAACAGTGTTATACAGGCATCTATTTACTGAAAATATTTAGGCGAGGATTAAAAACCTGCTATTCCAGTAAGTTAAAACTTGCATTACTCAATGTCAGTTGCACACACAGTGATTATTTATTTCTGGGTAAAACTTCAAAATGTTTTCTTCAAAATGAGACCATGCCCAATGCATTACTCCAAACGGTTTAAAAACAACAATCAATTTACTTTGGGTACGCTGTGTATAGGCGTTTTTTGCAAATTATACAGGATTGTTAACAGGTTAATATAGGAGCATTCTCCTTATCAAGTCTTTTAGAGTAATTCAACTGACACTGATGAGAATCAATGTTCTTTTGAATGTATTACTTGGCAGAAATCGAGGCTTTTGTCCCTTAAACTTTGCCCACCAGAAAAAAATTATACCCTTCGAACAACGGCGAGGTGAAAATATATAGAGTGAGAGAGAGTGCAAGTCTTCTCTCCATTCTCTTTCACAGAGCCAAATGGATTCTGAGCACTTAATGCATTAATCAATCAATATCTTTCACTGTACATCAACAACGCGACCAAGTTATGAATGACCTTTGCAACAAAAAAAGGACACTTTAATGCACACAAGATTGCTCGTAGCTTAGTAACTTGGGCCCCGGTTTTTATCACGCATGATTACACCTTCACAAGGCAGAGAGCCATTAACAGTGCACTAAATATGACAAGGTTAGTCGTTATTCAATTTGCACATTGATGGTCCAGGACATAACCTGCAGGCTGTCACTCAGTGGCCTCTTTCATCCAGCTGTTTATAGTACATTTACCAAAGTATTATTCTGGAAAGTAATTCAATAAATGTGTTGTTCACATTTCTTCTTTCCTTGAATGAAATGAAAGCATCACAAATACAAAATAACTAAGTAATAATGAATGAATTGATAATTAATTAATAATACATTGAGGAGACTGGGTCATCAGTGACAACATACACTGCACAGAGTTGGTTTTGAGAAGATATCATTATCATAGCACTTCTTTATGGAGTGACTCAAGTATGTCTGCTAATTTACAAATGTTCCGATCTTAACATCAATGAACGAGAGTCCACCATCTCCTTGAACCATGATAAGTATTGGGGTACAGTCTAAAGTATGCCTCTCGATAATCATTTCAGTGTTACACCTCTGAAAAGACACAACTACAAAACATACAGTACAAAGGCTGTATAGATTTACCATAAGCAATATGCTCAGTCAAATAACCATACTGTATCTACCAAGAGTTGTTTTTTAATGATAAAAGTAAAATAAAAAATAATTTAATTTCTGCTTCAATGACTTATATATGATGCAAATCTTTCCTTGCAAGCCCTTGTGGCAAGACTAGCTCTTAACTTACTGAGCAATCAATTCCAATAATTTCTCATTAAATGACTGGCTTCATGAAATCAGATAACAGACACACGTACTGTATATAGAGAAACCGTTCTTGGGGGGAAAATAGACTGCAGACAACGCATGAAAAAAGGTGCTGTCACTGTTTTCTTTTTTTATGGGGATAAGATGGAAAGGGGAGTGACTGAGGTGATGTGATTGGGGAGGGGGGTATCTTTGCCGTGCCTCTTCCTGAGCATGGTGGAGGGTGGAAGTGAAGCGTGGAAGTGGAGCGTGGAAGTGAAGCGTGGAGACAGAGTGGAACGGACAGGAGCTGACTGCACAGAGAGACAGAGAATAGAAGAGCCCCAGAGCCAGGAGCAAAAACTAATGCTTTTGTGGTGGGCGCACAAAGACTCCTGCAAAGTGACTGCAGAGGGCCCTTAAACAAAGGAGACATCGCCGTGGCGGTGACTCTCCCCCACCCAATTAGATTCTCTGGCCCCTTTTTACATAACAAAAACCCGGGTCCAGTTTTCCTAATTCTGGCTTTGCTATAATATATGCCAGCGATTCTCAACCGTTTTAATTTCAAGGACCCCCGGCGTGATATGCATTAGGATATGCATCTACCAGTGCCATTCGATACAATTTCTATCTCTGGGACCACACTGTAAAACCCTCAAAGTAAATTTTACTCTGAGAGCAATTTGTATATTCTAAAATGTACAGACCCGTAAGGGCCATTTGGTTCCTAACTATGAATGATAGCTGGGGACCTCCAAGAAATCACTCAAGGATCCCTGGGGGTCCCTGGAACCCATGTTGAGAACCAGTGAAATATGCCACAATTTTATTGGCTCCTAGTGTTAAAGGCACCAACTAGGACGTTTTGCACCGCTGGTCTGTCTGGTAGATTGACAACGACCTGCGATATGGATTCAAACACCTGCACTGTGTTCACAATTCTGCATGTCTCACACAAATATGTGCCCCGTCTCAACCTTCTCAAGTGCTTGAAATATTCAACATATACACGGGAGTAACTCATTTCCAAAACACCCCATCACTGGACAAATACTACGTGTTAATATCCCCACAGCAGGGCTAATGTTCTAATGTTGTTCAAATGTTGTATTACTATTATTATTATTATTATTATTGAGTGATTAATTTTTTAATAGTCATTGGTTTGCCAATCATTTATGACAAAGGTATCTCAAAATGTGATGAGGCTCTCTAAGAGAACACTGGACTGAATTATAATTCATCCCCATCCCCCATCAGACGCCATTTGTCACTATTTTAATATTCAGATGGTCACAAATAATATAATGTCACAGACACACACCTCCCCCACATATAAGGTCACTCACAAGACAATGGGCCAGTGCTTTAAGGGGCTTTGCGAGGTGCACTGGGCCCTGCTTCCTTATTTTATTTTCAGCACCAATAAATGCTAAACTACAGGTGAACAGTGCCCTGCAGTTGTTGCTTTCACCTGCATTAGCAGCTAGCCTAGCTAGCGTTTTTCAAAGCCTGACAATAATCAACCAAGATGTTGTAAAAATCTGTTGTCTGCTACAGACAGTGAGAGACATAATGCAATTTTAGTTCAATTACTTAGTAAGTACTGATTCCTTTCCCAAGAGCAATTACTTGAGAAAAAAAAAGAAAAAAAAAAGAAGATGATGCAAATCAGAACGTAGTATGAACAGTTCTTTGTCTAATACATAATATCAAAATGTATTTCTAAAGCCTGATTTGATGCGATGCGTTGTGAGCCTGTAGATCTGCTTTTTTCGGCATGTGACTCCATCATAAGATGGGGTATTAAACAGTAGATTAAGCATAAGCATAACCAGAGTCCACCTGTATCACAGATAGGACAACATTAAAACTTCAAAAATAAGTGCATGAGACCATCAGCCTCCTGAGAGGAAAGAAAAGGAGAAAATCTTTTTATAGCAGCACTTGGTCTAGTGAAGCAGCACAACTCTAAAGAGGGTCCGAAATTGCGTGTCCTTTCCTCTTGACTGTGCAATGCAGCTGAATTGACTCGATATGCTGGGCTCTCCTGTATGCTTACTGAGCAAGTAGCATGAAAATTGACCTTTGCTTGCTTTCTAAACAGTGGATTATTCATCTTAATGCTTCAAATTGGTCAGGGTGGGTTTTTCTGCTGTTTCCAACATATTTCCCTTCTCTCTCTCCTGTTGCTCTTTGTGTCATTTAAATTCAGTTTTAAACTAAAAACAAAAGTGCTTTACATAACACAGGGGTCAACAAATAACCCTGCCAAACGATAAAAGGCATAAAACCCTTGAAAACTGCCGCAGGATTTGGAAGTCATCAGCCAATGACTGCATAAGCAGTAACTATTTTATAGGCAATGTGTTAAACAAGGACAATGGGAAATTATGAAAACAGACTTATGACTTTATCTCAATAGTTTCTTAGTATGAGCAGAATACAACTTTCAGAAAACAACCTTTGTTCGGTGGCAAAATTAGGCTTTGGCACATGCTGCATAAACCACACGTCATGGACACCACAAAGATAGAAGCAGCATCCGGTGATGCCAGCTCTAGTTATTTGCATTTTCCCCCCCTTTGGTTGATGGTAGAGAGAGGGGAGACAACATGCAAGGCCTCATCCCGCTTCAAACTGGTGATGTTGCAATTAAATGGCTGATGGTAACAGGTCATCTACCAGTGTAACTTTTGCACTTTTATACAACTGTTTATTTTAACCACACTGTTTATTTTAACCACATGAACCCTAGCATCCCTATTCTGTGGTGAAAATAGCAGATGTACAAGGTCACAACGCGTCATTTTGTGAGTTTGTCTGCTATTTTTGCTGAATATATTTGGTGTAGAGGGAAACAAGGAACCTAGGATAGACTGCTGGGGGACTCCTGTCAATGAAGTATATAATAGGGTTTAAGTGGTTTAAGTTGGTAGATTGGGCACGAGGAAGACGTCTTACATATTCTTAAAATGCTTAGCTAACATGAAGTAGTATTGATGAAATAGGGATGTTGTTGTTGGCTTCCCCTTCGCCCTCCCAGGTCCACAGGATGGTGACAAAGCACTACCCAAGCGGCAACAGCAAAGTAATAAAGCTGTAAATTCGCTGTCGCCGTATACTACACTGGAGGCAATATTGCCATTATATGAAAATTTAACGTTCGTTATTCCATTGGAGTCCTATGTTAAATGTCTTAGATCCTCAGAGTTGCTTCAAGCAAAATGATAATTTTTGTTTTAAAATCTGCTTTGCTGGATGAGACCTCTACATTCATGTTCATTTACAATGCTAAACGCTTGGCCACTCTTTTCTCATTTTCTCTTAGCTAAATATCATCCATCAGTAGAGCCAGCCGGGCTCCTCTGGCCCATCTAAACAGGCTGTAGGGGAAATGTGTCCAGAGGCAGCTAATAAAATAGCATGGACAGAACAGAACAGAACAGTGGGTCTAGCCAGACAAAGAGACACTGTGAGGGCTATGCCTTCCATTGGACCAGGAGGGATACCATAAATCTGACACAGTCAAACAGTAGGAATGTCCAAGTTTGTCAAAAACAAATACCATTTTGTCTCAGATGGTGGCTGGGCAGAAGAAGGCTTGACATCTGGTTAAACAGAGTCAGACTGTGGGCATGACTGCGTTCAAATCCAGACTTCCCTTCTACAACAAACAGTGCCTTCACACGAACATCCCTGTCCAGGCAGTCGCCACCACACTGTGTTCTGCACGTAAACCTGTCTTATCTTAATAATATTGATCCACATCACTGTGCCGTTTTGTTTCAATTTCATAAAGAGATTCCCAGCAAGTCTGCCGAGGCAGGGTCCTGACCCCAAGGTGTTCTCTGATCAATGGACAGCCCTGCAACGAGCATGTCAGTCCTGGGACAGTCTGTGTGGCTGGTACCCAACCTGTCAGTGCAGGAGATAAATGGGCCAATAGTTGAGACATCCAGTGGATTGTCAAGCACCACTAGGCTCTGTGCATAACTGTAGCCCTGGCTTTGCCAATCAAGCATAGCAATGCTTGATCGGCACCAGTAGCAGATTTAAACCGGAAACAAATATGAAGGTGTGATTGCGGCCGCAGGGAGCTGTTAGTATCAAAACCTCCGCCTCATGTCAATCAGTCAGTCAGCCACGCCTCATGTCACACTCCATATATGGCCGTACTTATCCCTTTTATGGAGATCCCTGATGTCATCAATATTAAGCCCATGTCACGCTCCATAAAAGGCTGTCCTTTCCCATTTATGCCCATATATGGAGAGTCCCTGATGCCATCATTATTAATCCCATATCTGGGAATGCCCATATATGGACATATTGTGTCTATCTCATGTGGTCTGTCCCTTTTATGCCCATATATGGAGATCTCTTATGTCATCAATATTAAGCCCATATCTGAGAATGCCCATATATGGACATATTGCGCGACCTCTCCCTTAGGGTGAGGTCGCTTCTCCCCTTAGGGCGAGGTCGCTTCTTGCCCTTAGGGTGTCTTACTAGTACACAATATATGTGTTCCTGGTTCAAATCTACTGCCGCAACAATCAAACGTTGCTATGGGAAGTGAACCTGAAGCATGCCACTGTGGGGAAACCCGGGCTGCAGTTATGCACAGAGCCTATTATCCCTCTGTGGACTCCACCTGTGATGTCACACACAGCAGCCACCAACCTGTAATGAGTGATGAAGAATCAATGGCTGCTGTTCAGACAGGCCCACAAGACAATGTTAACAAGGTTCCTCATCACTGTCATTCATCTGACTGCTAGATCCTTTACGCCTTCGTAGGGCGAAAATAGCCACTTTACAAGCTTAGCAGGTAGTCTGCCACACGTTGTGAGCTTGTAGATCTGCTATTTTTTTTTTATGTTTAGAAATGTTGGGATTTTTTAAATGTTCACCTATAATGACATGCACAATACAGGGATGACAGTTTGGGAGTGGTAAAATTGATGGGGACTCTTCTTGCTAATGTGCCAAAAACTGAAACCTTGTACTGCACTTGCACATAACTTGACATAAGTGCAAAATATTCTACAAATAACCATCACCAAACATAGATGCATAGATGTAAATACTGAATGCACACACGCACGCACGCACACATGCACGCATACACACACGCACGCACACACGCACGCACGTACGCACGCACGCACGCACGCACACACACACACACACACACACACACACACACACACACACACACACACACACACACACACACACACACACACACACACACACACACACACACACACACACACACACACAGTTCTGTCTGCCAGCCATTCCTATTGTATCTATCAGAAAGCAAATAATGAATGGTAACATCTGTGCTAGTATCATCTGCCTTTATTCTAAAGGGGCCCTCAGAGGTTTCGTTCTGCTGTCAGCAAGGCTGATCTTCTCCACCAGATCTCATCCCCAGGACCCATCATGCCCTTTGATCCAGCAGCTCTCTTTAGGGGGCACGAACGGCTTTATTAAAAAACTGTAAATACAACTTTCCCTGCCTCAATTCAATAGTTCCCAAACTTTTGCCCTACTCCATCTCTCGTGTTGCCTATGGTCAAATTCAACTGCCTCCGTTCAACAACAACTTGACAACAAGTAAACTAATTCGCTGCCAACACTAAAACATACCAACGTGAAGCCATTGTGGAGTCTTTAGCTGTTTATTCGTTGTAGTTGGTAGACTACCTGGCAAACACTTGCACTACAATCAATGGCCGGGTTTCCCAAAGCGATTTTAGCCCATTGTATCTCACGCATGGTCGTAGAGACCTAGCCCTGACCGTCATGTTCCCGGGTTTACATGGGTTCGGGCAGAGCAACTTATTTGGCCCCCTACAACTACACTAACATTCAGATTTCACAAACAAAGTGCTTAATAAAGTCTAAATACGGTACGGCATTCTATAATTACCCGTATCCTCTGTGTTCTTTAATAAGAAGCCTTTTTATCCGATCGCTGTCTGTTTATTTCAATGGGGTTGGTGCGCATGGGGAACGCCAGGAAATACATGGGAAAACAGAAAGCGATCGGATAAAAAGGCTTCTTATTAAAGAACATGGAGGATACGGGTGATTATTGAATGCCGTACCGTATTTAGACAGGAGTGAGACGTTATTAAGCACTTTGTGAAATCTGAATGTTGGTGTAGTTGTAGGGGGCTCTGCCCAAACCAATCTAAACACGGGAACATACTGTAACGGTCGGGGCTTGGTCTCTACGACCATGCGTGAGCTACGATGGGCTAAAATCACTTTGGGAAACCCGGCCAATATCATAGATCAGAACAGGCTGGGCGTGTCAGATCATAATGTGTGCCTTAAGGCGAGACAAGCAAGTTGTTATGCAGAAATCTCTAACAAACAAATGCTGTAGCTACCAAACATCACCATCAGACCAACTCTGATCACAATCACATGTATGTGCACTTTAAGTGTGATTTTTATACAATACAATATATTTTGTCACAGACAGCCTGTTGTTATGGGTTTGTTTCACCATTATAGACACTGATAAGAGTCACACTAGACATCAGGCTAACATTTACAGGGACAGTATTCCTCCAAATCAAAACAAAATGGCTGCCACAGTTTAGTTCCTCTAATCCCATTAGCAGAGCCGGCCAGGTTGTGCACATTAAAATACTGTATGTGGCATTTAAATTCAACTTAGACTTAACTAAAATAAATAATTTAGAAAATCCACAGTTAAGCCACTGTTCAAAGAAATTATGTTTCTCTGCAATCAGGCTTTAAGTCCCAAAAAGTATCTACACTAGAAAAGATTAGCGCAGGCCTCTCTGTCTCAACCTGTTTTTTATAATTTTTTCCCTCAATCTAAAACACAAAGAATAATAAGACAGTACCATCAACAATGTTCAAACCCATCAAAACCATTCTCTTTTCGTCTCCTAATCTATTCTCCCTTCCCCTGTCTGCAACCACAGACTTCCTGACCTCAGCCGTGAATGACAGCCCCTATGGAGGCTGTGGTCACTCTGAATGAGTGACACGAGGGGCAGCAGGTCTGCTGCATTACCCCCTCCGTTCCCCTCCTATCACGACCGCTCCCGAGCCTGCAACCCAGCACCCCGCACAAACCATCACCACCTCCTCGACTCCAATATCCAGGAGCAAAGCCTCCGGGCCTGAAAATAGAACTCATTAACACGTTTAGTAAGTACAAATGAGATGACTGTCTCCTGATGGACTGTCTATCTTTTGGATCAGCTTTCAAGGAGAGTGTCTGGTAATGACGAGGGCGAGGGAAACCAATATTATAATGTGCCGCCGGGCTCCTCTCTCCTGGCGGCCCGTGCACCTCGTCAGTTGCGAGTGTGGGGGGATAAAGAACTGAAAATGGGCTTGATGACAAGGAGAGCCTCTCGCACCCATGCACCGCCCGACACTCCGTGCGCGGACACCTATGTGTGTGCTCATTTATGGGCGTGCAAAATAAAATCGAGTTCACATTTACACCCACGTGCCAGAAGTGACACTGAAAGCGCAAACAGAGCACACAACGCCGCACGGAGCACGCCGTGGACAAATATCGCCAAGCAAAAAGCTGTGTGTGTGTTAGGGTCCTAACGTGGATGGACTCTACTTCTGTCAGCTAATTTAGCCTGCTCCAAGTTTATTTTGGAAGGTAATAAAAGAACGAGACAATTTATCTTCCCTTGCCCAAGATCTTCCTCGCCTAATTCATCACTGATGTGGACCGCGCTCTCGTCCTCTCTCTCTCTCTCTCTCTCTCTCTCTCTGTCCTATATCTCCAGTTTGATGCTGGTGTTGCCACCGTCCAGTGGGCCAAATCTATTGGGCAGGCTGGCACAATAAGATGCAGACTTTGTTCACCTGTCAGCCAGGGGCCAGAGCTATCCACTTTTTACAGTGCTGGGGTCCTGTCGGGAGAAGCTGGACATAAGCCGGTTTGATTCATGGCCTATCCCAGAATAGAATGGTGGCTTTCTGGTCAATTTGCTATTGCAGGATGAGCCAGCAGAGGAATTCATACAGTGGCCATCTATAAAACAGAGGAGAGAAAAGGCTTCCTTGTATGAGTTAGGACACCAGGGTCATATGAATGCCACGGCACAACTGGAAAAATCTATAAAGCCATCATTTTGGCTTTTTTAATAAATGTCTAGCCTTCTCTAATATTTTCAAAATGAAAAGTAACGTATTTATGAAATTCCTGCCACGTTCTGTGGACAGCAAACAATTTCCTATGCTGCCACGATGCCCTTCGGCCGGGGATTAGAGGGCAGGCGTCTGACAGGAGCCTGACTGGGTTGCGGGCCCCCAGGGGCCCTCATCATCCAGGCCTGGGCAGGTCCCACCCTCATATCCATTCTGCATCACCAGGGCAATAACAGCCTTTATTAAAAGCGCATTGCAGCACTGTCTGTCTATGCAACTTACTTTCAGATTGGCCGTAATATGGCATGGAGAAGGGGTCTGGTGGTTAGAGGCTACAATATCCTGTTTCTGAGATGGTTTACTTTGCATTTTAACAAGCATGAATAAAGAAGGACATTCCAGAAATGGCTGCCGTCTGCTTTGCTCCTGCCTGTGGGAGCATGAGATGGATCTAAGGCTCCTGCACACACTCTGAGCGTGGCTCAGCTCAGCCCTGCTTTTACCTGGCTTCTGTAAATGTTAGCTCAGCCATGTCAGCCGTAGCTAGGTGGTAGATAGTGGAGGGGGGTTGTTATGCAGCATGAAAGAGCTCAAGATCTGTGAGTGATATCAAGTAAATGGAGGGGGCAAGCTTGTAGATCCTTGTCCCTTCCCCTTTTGACACATGTAGGCCAACCATGAACGTCAGTGCATGTTGCCAGGAATTGCGCAGATCCCCAAATATTTGAGTAATAATATATTGAGTAATGAGTACTGGCTTTTGTCTGTGTGCACAGCACTTGGATGCTTTTTATTTATTTTTTTTATTTTGTATTTTTTTGTATTAGTTTTGGTGGGTGGGGTCATCATAATTATGCATGAGGCATAGAGAGCTTGTGTGAAGTCAATGCCTCTTGCCGCTGTTGTCAGGACAAGCCTTGCTATTAAGTGTGTGACCCTGAAAGTGCACCCCTTTTAGTGAAACAAGCTGTGGGTTTCAAATTGTGCTCCACCATTACGGAGTAATTTGTATGCATCCTTTGGTCTCATTTCCATTTAACAATGTACACAGCACCACTGCCCAGTTTCCCAAACTGGTCATTAACAGAACTGCTGATTTGACGCAGCGGTTCTGAGATCTCAGGGTGTGGTTGGTGGGACCTGGCAACCGCAGAATCACTCAGCGATAACCCGATGGCCTAACCCTAACCAGCCATCGCCCCTAGCTTCCCAGGACCGTGTGCCCAGACAGACAGCAGACAGCGCTGCCTGGTGACTGACCAGGCGGCCCCAGAACCCCTGCCTCCACCCTTCTTGCCTCCCAGGCTCACAGACAAGGATTTCCTCCTGCGATGGAAGCCAAGCCGTCACAGGCCAGCGATCAAGGCTCTGCCATCTGTGACTGAGGCAGATTTACAGCAGGGGCTAATCCACACCGTCAGCTTCCTACACACACACACACACACACACACACACACACACACACACACACACACACACACACACACACACACACACACACACGTACGTACGTGCGTGCGCACCCGCACGCACACACGCACATACGCACGCGCGCGCGCACACACACACACACACACACACAAACACACATTCCGCACATTTCTCTCTCTCTCTGTACTCTCACACAAATTCACAAACATACAAACACACACACACACACACACACACACACACACACACACACACACACACACACACACACACACACACACACACTAATATCAAATGCTCACACACACACCGAATGTTTTTCTCAAACAACTCTTCTTCCATGTCCCCCACCTCCCCCAGGGTCTTATACTTCTGCTGGCAGAAGGGCATACACCCCGCGGTGCTATTTAACTTTGCCCTTTTTGGAGGCATGATCTCATTCTGCTCTGTGTTCAAAAAATAACTTTAGTGCCATTAACCGTTATGAAATGAGAAACCCCAATGTGTCATTGAGCTATATGCCCTGGTGAACATCACTCATAGGAAATAGTGTCATCATAATATGCTCAAGTGTCATGTGAGCTGTCACACACACACACACGCTCCCCAAACCTTGCCCCCCCCCCCACACACCACACACACACACTAACTGTCAGACACACACCCATGTGCTGTTTATCAAAGACACGCCAATGAGTTATAGCTACCTTCACTATTTATAACCTGACCCTAAATCTAGATTCCACCGCTACATGCCTTAGCCCTAAACCCTAACATCAACCCTTAGCCTAACCAATACTAACCTCTAACCTTGTAGCATAAAGAATCTTCACAAGTAAACACTTCCAAGGGGATTCAATAGTTGTAAAGGACATTAGGACCCTTCACCACTTAAACCCTATATACTTTGTTGACCCCAGGGGCCTGTCCTTCCTCGCCTCGCGACCTTGTAGATCTGCTATTTTTGCCTGTTTTCAGTTTTTATGACATGACCATAATTGGGACCCTAGGGTTCAAGTGGTTAAAGATAGTATGGATCTATCTCCTCTCTCTCTCTCTCTCTCTCTCTCTCTCTCTCTCTCTCTCTCTCTCTCTCTCTCTCTCTCATATACACATGCACACACACACACACGCGCACACGCACGCACGCACGCACGCACGCACGCACGCACGCACGCACGCACGCACGCACGCACGCACGCACGCACGCACGCACGCACGCACGCACGCACACACACACACACACACACACACACACACACACACACACACACACACACACACACACACACACACACACACACACTTGTATCCCGAGTATCTCTACTTGGCTTTATCTCTGTGTAGGCCAACTACTGTAGGACCACTATAGCGGACAGCGGCAGCTAGCGCAGCGCCGCAGTGGCGTCAGTTCAACAAAAGCTAAAGTATGGAAACATGACTGGTGTCTTGCACGCGCGCGAAGACACCAGTCATGTTGCCATACCTTAGCAACAGGCATGATGAATTTATTTTAAGAGGTACATTTTATTTTTTCCCCTGTAGCTATATGGTATGGCAGCTGCCATACCTTGCCATACCCAATTGACGCCTCTGAGCTAGCGCTGGTGTAGTGTGTTGGTTCAGGTCAGTATATAGGCTCTGTGGAGCGGCCTCTCCGTACAGGGCAGCTGTGCAGGGAGCAGCGTTCCACTGAGGCCTCCTTTGTATCGTGCCCCCCCCCCCCCCCCCCCAAGAGAAAGGGTTAAAGAAGACAAATGGAGGCCAAGTCACACAGAGCAACATGCCTAAGCAGCACTTTTTCAGTGGGGGCGCGGAATTAAAACAATGCATGCTTTTTATCCCTGCGTGGTCTAATTGGAAGGCATATTCATCTCCGCTGCCCTATAGCTCTCCTAGGACACTCAACCCAGGGGAGAGACAGTGCTACTGTACAGGGAGGTGTGCAGAGAATGTTAGAGAGGCAGGGGGGGGCTGACATTTCAAAAACGGCCTTTTGGTGCTGCATTCAAGTTCAGGAGAGTTTGGACAACGCAATTCTCTTGAATGCAGCCGGCATGGAAAGAGGTCTTTTGCATTTCTTTAACCATAGTAAAAAATGCATTTTTACACTTTTTACAGACGGATAAAAGAGCAGGGGCTCAAGCCCCCATTTGATGTCTATGTGTGCACGTGCCTGCTACTGTACATGTGGACCACATACCTGCCTCTGTTTTCTACTCACTGGGAGCTGGCTGCACAGTAAAATATGGAGTGTTCATTTAATTAAATTTGACTGTGTACAGTGTGTGATTACACAGACCAGTCTGGAATCCTCCCTGCTGTCATTCCATCGTCGTTATGTCAATTACGCAAGATCAACAACTCAAGACTCACTGGAGGAATACTCAGGGTTCTTTCTTCTTTTAACCACATTAACCCTGCTGGTGTCCCTATTCTGGGCATGTCATTATAGGCAAAATTGTTTCAAACAATAACAATGATTTGCAAAACATTTCAAAATGTTTTAACAATAGCAAAAATAGCACACCCTCAAGCTCACAATGTCGTAGATCTGCTATTTTCACTTTTCGTCGCAGAACTAAGTATATAGTGCAGAGGTCTTCAACAGGAGTCCGGGACCCTAGGGGGTCCTCAGAGTTACTACAGGGGGTCCTCCAAATCTTTGAGTGATAGAAACGTTTTTCTCCTTTTTTATATTAACAACTTGAACCCTAGCATCCATATTCTGAGAACTTTAGCCAAAATGGCAGATCTACAATATCACAACCTCGTTGTGAGCTTGTAGATCGGCTATTTTCAGCAAAGAGCTTTGGTGTAGAGGGGAAAAAGAGCAGACTAAGTACAGAGTGAAAGGTACACTGACGATTGGGATGTCAAACAATGAAACTATGTAGAATCTATGAAAAGGTTGTGGGGGTCCCTGCTTCATCTGTCTCTCAACTAAGGGGTCCTTGACCTGAAGCATGAGGTCAAGTGAGCATGTCTGTGACAGTACACTGCTCCGCGCTCAGGAGTTAGCTTAGCGCAGGAGGCCCACTGGGACCGTGGGCTCGTATCCCAGCACCTAACACCAGCAGTGCACTGCTCGCTGGCTCACACAGCAGCAGGCTGGGGAATTACTGTCTAGCTGACCCAGAAATCCAGGGCCAACTTTGTTTTAACAAGCTGGGGAACCTTCCACCACTTTAGCAACTCTGCCTTGACCACAAAAAAGAGCCCTGTGCCTCAGAAGAGCTAGTGGGGAGGAAATTAAATATTACACTGAGAGGGAACGGTCCAGCCCCGGAGGCGCTGGCGGGGGCCTGAGGTACACCGGGGCAGTGGATGGTGCTGGGACAGGAGAGAGAGAGGGGGGAGGGGTGGGGGGGCAGTTTGGGAGAAATGGGGTGGAGCTAGAAATTTCCAACGTTAATGCTCCCTGATGAAGAGGTATGTTCATTATCAGCGTAATTCGATCAAGATGCTCAAATGGGAAGAAAAAGGCTGACATTCTTTATTACACACTTCATTTCATTTAACGGACCTTTAAAAAAAGAATTTGGGGGGGGGGGGGGGGGGGGGGGGGGGGGGGGGTTTGAAAGGGCAAAGGAGTGAGGAAACTTGGCCTGGCTTTTAAAGGGTATATCGGAGGCCGTCCAACTACTCTTGGCTGTGCCCATTTTTTTCTTTTTTTTTACCCTGGCAGAGTGGGCATAGAGGATGCTGGCATGTACGGCTACAAGGAACTTCCGTGTGTAATAGCATCCACAGCTACTGAGCAGACTAGTGGCTGTGTACTCACTGCTTATGACAGGAAAAACTAAACGTTCACAATCATGAATATAGACCACAACTAACCCCTGGACAACAATGTGGTTATGAACTGTGAGCGATTCTGGAGATTGATATTAATATTAAAGCCCAAAATATCACACCTAAAGCCCTTACAAGGGAAATGCTCATTCAGACACATTCAGTCAACACCCATTGACAACTTGAGTAATGGTCAATCATTTTCATATTTTGCGGTGTCTGTTAGTTATTTACTGGTGGATGAGGTCTGGCCATGTTATGTGGAGGATTATTGCAGTTTGATGTGACTCAGCAGGAGAGCAACCATATGTGTGTGTGTGTGTGTGTGTGCGTGTGCGCGCGCGCGTGCGTGCGAGCGTGCGTGCGAGGGACAGAGAGTGTGCATGCACGTGCGTGCATGCACGTGCGTGTGTATGTACAGTATGTATGTATGTATGTATGTCTGTGCGTTTACTACCCACACACAGCCCCACTGCAGGGGCCCATTACCTAAAGCTAGATTCACTGACTTGTTTACAAACATGGGCATCCATTAACGAACATCAAAGCTTAGAGAAGAGAATAAAAGAACAAAAATGCATATTTATATAGCTACAGTATATCTATATATCTATATATCTAAATTTATATATTCATACATATACTGCACATATAACATGATTATTTGCAAACCACACGAGAACAACTACTGTGCTAAACAGATGCAAACACTAAATCCCCAACCCCCAACCCTTTTAACCTAAATGGCCCTTCTTCTTGCCTTTGCATGTTCACTTGTCCACTGTACTGTAGTCATTAACATATTTGGAGTGCAGCGAGCAGAAAGCTTAATTGTCCCTAATTGCTCGGCTAAATATGTTCTCTAATGATTTGCTTCAGATCTGTGACTGCCTTTTGCGCAATTTCCCGGCTGCTGGCTTCATTATCCCTGCCTCCTTGGAACAAAGCGTCTTCACAAGCCTGTTTTTTTTTTCTTCTTCTTCTACAGAGCACATGCAGTGTGTGTGTGTGTGTGTGTGTGTGTGTGTGTGTGTGTGTGTGCGTGTGTGTGTGTGTGTGTGTGTGTGTGTGTGTGTGTGTGTGTGTGTGGGTGTGTGTGTGTGTGTGTGTGTGTGTGTGTGTGTGTGTGTTAGGGCAATGGTGGTTCTCTCTCTCATAGAGGGACACACACAATAGAGCCCCTTTGTCAGGGCACAGGAGTTAAAGTGATTAGAAAACCAAATCTCTGCTAAGAAAGACTGTTAATTGACCGCAGCCCACGCCGTCTAATCAGTCCAGAACAAATGAGAAGTGTGAGGCTTCAGTGTTTCAGCCGTGTTGTTGCTGAAGCAGCTGTGGGACTACTTAATTCCGTCGCTGTCGGGCAGAAACCTCGTATCTCCAAGTTTCAAATTTGTACGTTCTTTCGCAAAGTAAAGCCCTGCTTCATCACACAAGGCCGTCGCACAAAAGTAGTGAAAACAGCTGATCTACAAGCACACAACGCCTCGCGATGCGAGGCGTTGTGTGCTTGTAGATCGGCTGTTTTCACTAGTTTAATACATTTTTTAGATGATGAATACGAAACGAATAGTTTTGGGACATACAAGGTTTTCACCCGACAACGACGATACGTTTTCCCCTTTTTTTTAAGTTGTTACCTCTGTCTGTGTGTTTTATAAATATTTATTGTTTAGTATGTGAACTGTCACAGCTTTTCCGTATCTCTGTCTCTAACGCCTGACACTGTGGTTCTATGGGTTTGTTGCTCTGACATCACATCAAGTTTTGGAGATATGAGTTTTCCACCCGACAGAGGCGTTGTGTTACTGTTGTTCTTGCTGCTGTTGGCTCCTCCTCCTGTCCGACATTAATGGTGTGTTTCAACAATATGTCTTTAATGGCTGCACAGGAGTCAGGCCAGTGCTCCAGCTCCCATTACACAGTAAAATCCCCAGTGTTCATTTCACTCACAGAGTGTACAAATGGAACCACATGGACCGGGTTCAAGCAAGAGTGAGGATTTTCTGCTGTGTAGAGCAGTGGTTCTCAACCTGTGGGTCGGGACCCCCAGGGGGGTCTCCACATTATTTTAAGGGGGTCCCCAGATGATTAACTTAATGTGCAACATTGTTTTCTCACTCAACAGTAAACAAACCAACATAAAATGTAAGTGTATAGCACATTTTCTAAAGTGACAATTGAAGGACTTTTTAATACCTCTGATATGACAAATTAAACATTGTTTGGCCAAATAGTCAAATATTAGAGGCAGACATTGTGAAAATAGCTCTTAGTGCTCGTCAGGGTGGGGGGGGTCCCCTGTTAAAATATGATTATTTTGGGGGTTGAGGCCTGAAAAGGTTGAGAACCACTGGTGTAGAGGAGGCAGGGTCACTGCTTCAAACGCTAGCAGGAACAACGTAGCAGAATATTTTGTGCCGATAATATCAAAACAATTTGCATGTCAAAATGTGCAACACAAAATGTGTGTGTGTGTGTGCGTGCGTGCGTGCGTGCGTGCGTGCGTGCGTGTGGTGCGTGTGTGTGTGTAATAGGGCAGCGTGGGTATGTTTGAGAGGGCGTGTGTTTATGTGTTTTGAGGAGACCGAAGAGTGGCACAGACAGAGAGACCAAGCGATGAAGATATACATACAGGTACAGAGGAGAGACCGAGCAACACACACACACACACACACACACACACACACACACACAGAACGAAGAAGATCTTCCACTTGTCTGACCTGTATCCGACGAGGGGCATTTACGAATGGTGAAGATGGTGCTGAGCTCCTCTTCCTCCTCTGGCAAGCCTTTCTGCAGGCGCTGCAGCTTCCTGAGGCTCTCGCTGCGCTGGTGCTTCATAGAGCGCACATGCTGAATCAGATTGAGCTTGGCCTTGGTCGAGTAGTTACACAGCACACAGTGGTAGTAGCACGCATCGCCCTCCACCGCGTGCTCATGCTGCTGCAGGTGCTGTGGGAGGAGAGACAGGCAGAGAGATAGAGAGAGAGAGAGCAAAAGAGAGAGAGAGAGAGAGAGAGAGAGAGAGAGAGAGAGAGAGAGACAAAGAGAACGAAGGGTGATTCTTCCAGATGGCAGAAAGCTGGCTAGCGGGCTAGGCACCACACACAACCGAATCACTTTCACTCACACGGTTGGCAAATGAACAAATCAATTCCTAATCACAGTTTCGTTGTTTAACACCCAGGTCTCTTCCACTTCAGGACAACTGTTTGGACTGCGCACTTTGTCTGTGCGGGTATCTGTATCAGTGGGCTAACAGGACAGGAGAAGCCTGGGGGGGAGGCGCGGCGCGGGGTCCTGGGGGGGAGGGGAGGGGGAGCGAAGCAGGCGAGACTCACACATCAGCCACCCTTCAGAGGCCGTGGGTCTGCAGCCTTGCAGACGGAAGGGAACATTGATCCCCTTCACTCAACAGAAGCCTCCCCGTCTCTGAAAAGGAAACTCCAAACATCTGCCTGTTTCACGCATGGGATGCTAAATATTGATCACAGCGAGCCAAATCCTCGCTCCGCGGCGGAGGGAGAGAGGCAGAGTCAGGCTGTGCAGAGGCAGGTGTGTGTGTGCGCGTGTGTGTGTGTGTGTGGGGGGGGGGGGGGGGGGGGGGGGGGGTACATTCTGAGACAATCTGGAACATTCCACAACAGGAGGACAACCTTCAGCGAACAGGAAATCAGCCTCGGTATTGACCTGTCAACCCCTGGCACTTCCTCCGGCACTCGTCAGCCCGCGGGCCACCCTCCAGCTCGCCCTCCACGGTGTCACGCCCCACAGTGACACCCGGCACCCCCGTGGCCTCTGCTCACACCGCAGAGCTCCAGTCTAATTACCTCCTGCGTGGCTCAATCAATGATGCAAGGCCAACACAATATGGCCGGCTCAGGCGAGTGCAGCGGTAGATATTGACCATTTATCCTAAAGTATCACACTGATTGTTTCTGCATGTTTACAATGAGGGCGCCCAGGCGCCGCGTGGCCACTTGTCTCATGCCTGTCATGTGCCGCTCCCGCATCAAACTCTGCGGCCGCGATCAATGTCCATCATCAAAAGTTATTTTCCTCTTTCTGTTCTAATTAGACGATTGATTCTCTGTCTGGATCCAACAAAGACCCGGCCTGGCATGCAGGGTCTGGGCCGGTCAGGTAGGAAATTCATTTCATTTCCTCAAGCAAGAGCAGCTTTATTTTATTTATTACTATTTATAATTGTTATATGAATTTTAACATTGATATATATACTGTTATGTTTAAGGTTACAATCACTGGGATCAATATATAATAAGGTTAGAACAATGTTATAATACAGAATGCATTGCAACGTGCACACTAAATGTAATGTAAATATAAAAAGTATTAGAAGCTGTTTTTCAGTGAGTGGGAAAGCAAATAACTCGATTCATAACCGATTCATTTTGAAATTGAAAGAAATGTGCAGCAATGAGTCAGGCCCAACACAGACAATGCACATACAGACATTTATACTCAATCTATTA